>NC_077231.1:20737950-21050905 GCF_027887165.1 Monodelphis domestica | reverse complement strand
GATATAAGTGATATAGTTAGATCAAAGTAATCTATTTGATAACTGAATGGAATGTGGAATGGGGAGAGATGAGGGGCACGTCCCAGAAAGCTGTAGCAGAGGCCAGGGATGTTGTGATAAGGGTCTGCATTCTGATAGTGGCAGTGGCAGAGGAGGAAAGGGACCATATCCACAAGATGTTACAAAGTAAGAAATGACAGAACTTGGCAACAAATTGGGTATGGGGAACAAGAGAGAGAGTAGAGAATGATGTCTATAATGCCAGTCTGGATAATTTGGAAGATGATGGTTCCAATCATAGTAATTTGAAGAATAAAAAATGAAAGAACTTGGGAGAAAATAATAATGTTTAGTTTTGGACACATTGCATTTAAATGTCTATGAGACATTTGATTTTAAATCTTCAGTTGTTGGATGTAGATTTAAAATTGAAGGTGATGAGAGAGGATAGGGTGTTTTTAAAAATGTATCTGAATATAATCTGCAGAGAAATGATCATTGAATCTGTGGGAGCTTGATAGTACAGAAAGGGAAGAAAAGAGTCCCTAGACATGGCGGGGTGGCATATTTGGGAACAGCCATATGGATGGAGTGCCCTTAATGAATAGTCAACAATGTTGACTGAGAAAGGGTCAAAGAAGTGGAATAAGAACTAGGAAAGAGGAAAATAGAAAAGAAAAGCAATTGATCCTAAATGTCAAGAACTGCAAAGATGTCAAGGCAGAGAAGAATTGAGATGTCATTAGATTGGCAATTAAGAGATAAAATGATAACTTTGGAAAGAGCTGTATCAGTTGGATGTCATGTGAGGGCAAAGGCAGAAGAGAGTGAAAGGAATGAAAGAGGAGATACCAACTATAGCTGGATTTCTTAAGGAGTTTGGCACAAAATGGTGGACAGACATGATATGACACCAAGCAAGAAAGGACATGCTATTCAAGGGAGGATTTGTTTTTTTTTGTTTTGTTTTGTTTTTTTGGAAAATGGAGAAGACATGGGAGGTTTATAGGCAGAAGGGAATCAACCAGTAAATGGAGAGTGAATGAAAGATTAGATAAAAGAGTAGAGATGCTGGAGTAGTAATTGTATGGAAGATAGACTAGAATGAGAACATTTGTGAATGTAGAGGGAGTTAGTCAAGGCAAGGAAAAAGGCCATCTCTTCATATGTTGGGCATTAGATTTCATATTACTCAGAAGACGATGGGAGAAGAGCGAGGTCTTTGTGAATGACCTCAAATATTTAGTGAAATAGGAGCCAGACTTCTTAGCAGAGAGAGAGTAGAACAAGGGGAAGCCATGATAGATTGGGGGAAAAAAATAAAACTAAGACAAAAAAACTGTTGACCAAGACAGGGAATGGATTAAGGAGTTATAAAGAAATTGTCTTCCTGCAGTAATGTCCTAGTTGAGATCATATACCACAATTTTATAGTGAAAAGACTAAATATGCATGAATTTATGATTTCTCCAGCATTTGTAAAATGAAATTAATAAAATGTTCATCTTGCTTGCCCTGCACCCAGGTTTTTTCTTCCTTTTTTCTTCTTCTTCTATAGGTTTTAATATACATGTGTGCATTTTAAGTTTTAGCTTTTATTCCAGATTATGTTGATGGAATTTTCAATGATCATTTTCTGACATTTTGCAATCCATGTTCTTTCTCTCCCTCCCATCTCTTCCCCTTTCCAAAGATTGCAGGTAATATGAGATAGGTCATACGTACATTATTATAAAATATATATTTCCATGTCCATTGTGTTGTGAAAGAAGACAGATATCACTTAATACTAGAAAAAAATTCAAGGAGGAAATAAAGCTTCAATCTGCATTCTGACATTGTCAGTTCTTTATATAGCAATGGATAGCCTTTTACATCAGGAATCCTTTAGAGTTGTCCTGGATCCTTGCATTGCTAATAATAGTTTAGTAATTCAGTTGATCATTCTAATGATTCTATATTATAGCAGTATTTATAATATATGTATAAAGATACTGTGTGCATATGTTTATATGTATACGTGTATATTTGCAAGCATATATACACATACATACAAATGAAAATACACAAATATAAATACATGTACACAAATACACATGTATTTTCCCCCTGACTAGCTGTAAACTAAGAGACATTTGTTATAATAGCTTAATGGTCTACTTGATCCCTTTCTACCCAGAGATCCACAAACATTCCTACTAGCGACATATTGTCTTGAGAAACTTGATATAATATGTCTCTCTGTCAGAACCAATTAATCAAGCCTGCCAGGAGTGGAAAAGGTCTCTTTGATGGAAGCAACAGCTCCACACTACAAATTGAAAGGATGCGTTTTCTTGGCAATTCCTATGAGCAAGAAATGATTATTGAGTTTTTGTGGCCAGCATCTTCTATTTCTCTTATCTAATCATTACATCTCCCCTCATTCCTAGTTCAACTCTACACTCATTAGGAGTTTCATAATTATTAGATGAATGAAATCCAATGTAGATTTTAAAAGGCTTTAAATAAAATTTAAATTTGAAATATGTGCTGTTTGAAATTCAAAACGAAGATCTTGAAAACTTTGTCTGTTTTGTATTTCATCTCTCTGTCCCTGCCTCACTAAAGAAAACCAATAAATGCAAGAGGTGAGTGAGACAAAAACAGTGTTCCAGTCTCTCTTTTCTGATACAGAACAATCTATTTCTCTTCTCATGAGGCTAAAAGGTGCTGTATTGGATAGAGCTCTGGGTTACTGGATCTGAAGTCAGGAAGATTTAAGCTCAAAAATGGCCTCAGATACTTACTAGCTATAGGACCCCTTAGGTAAAATATGTATTCTCTGCCTCATTTTCAGTTTTCTCAACTGTGAAATAGAGATTATAATAGTACTTATATTTATGAATTATCATGAGAATTAAATGAGGAAATATTTGTAAATAATATTTGTAAAATGATTAACACAGTGCCTACTATTTCCTTCCTTTCTTCCTACCTCCTTTTCCTCCTCCCTCCCTTCCTTCCTTCCTTTTTTCCTTCCTGCCCCTTCCTTCCTTCTCTCCCTTCTTCCTTCCTTCCTTCCTTCCTTCCTCCTTCCTTCCTTCCTTCCTTCCTTCCTTCCTTCCTTCCTTCCTCCCTCCCTCGTCCCTTCCTTCCTTCTTTCCTCCTTCCTCTCCTTTCCTCCCTTGACTTTCATGATTTCTTTTGCTAAATTAGTGTAATAGGTTAGATAATCTTTAAGACTTCTTCCAGTTTTAATATTCTCTGGACATAATGTGGTGCTGGTGGCAGGGGTGGGGAGTGGCTTGTTATCTTGGAGATACGGATCTTGATCAGGAGGAGACTTCACACATCATTTAGTCCAACTCACTAATTTACAAATGGGGGGAAGCCAGTTCTGGAGACTAAATGACTAGGACTGGGTCACACAGGCTTCAGCCAAGGCATCAGTTTTATGTCAAATACAACCTGTGGCCTTCATTACTTAATATCAATTAATATAACACATGTTCAGTCCCTAAAATACAATTACACCTAATCCAGTGTTCAGGAATTAAAGGATTCTGGTTTGTTTGCTTTTTTAAGAAAACAGGATATTGAATCAGTGAAACATCTCCTCATTATACATCTAAAGGATGCCTTCATTCGTGGAGGTACAATTCTGTGGCTCCCTGCCTGCCTCTCCTGTCAGGGTGTACACCTGATGAAATGAGCAGAGCGTTATGTCAGCCTGCTTCTAAATAATTTCCTACTGTTATTCCTTGCATCAGTCTCAGCCACACGGAAATGAAAAAGGGCAGACATCAGGCGGCTATGAGACTGAATTAGGTAAGCCACATAATGATACACAGACGCTCTAATAAGGCCAGAGGAAATTTCAAAACATACTGAGAAAAAGAAAACTTGGCAACTAAAGAAGTATAAACTCTAAGGCTGAACCTGCTGAGTTTGTAAATTATTTCTTCAGTGTAAGTAAAGCACTTAAGAGGATCTTCTTTAAGGCCAACTAGGATGACTTTCAGCCTATTGAGGCAGTAAATTGTTACAAAATTTGCAAACAAACCAAGGTGGCACGCTTCCTTTTTTTTTTTCTTTTAAAGTCAACATTATATCTTCTGGAGAATCAGGAAAATTCTCTCTGTATGCTCTATAATCTTCCAAGATAATATATGTCGAAGTTCTACAAATAATGTAATTATAGAAGTCTCACATGGCTTGCAAATAGTAGAATTTGTCCTAACTTACAAAGGATCGTTGTCAAATTTTCAACATGTGTCTTTACTTCAGAAATCAAAGCAATCGCTAAAAATCAGGGTTTGATTTGTTGCTTTGTTGATTACTTAGATTTAATAAAGTAGTAATTATTCCAATTAAACTTTAACATGCAGACTATTTTTTTTATGGAGAGCCTGATTATTAAATATTTACCAGCACATCTCTAAATTGCTCTATAAACATTGCTTGAGCTAGCAGGAGTGCATTAGAAAGCTCAGGGACTAAAGTTTTCACTCGACTTGAGGCTAATAATAATAATTATAGGAAAAACAAGAAAATAAAAATAACTGGTATCAACATAATATTTGAGCATCACAACAATTCTGGGCAGAAGGATTATTAGAACTCAAATTGTGTGCTTATAAAAATAGATAAATACACACACACATATATATATAAATACGTACATATGCTCCTATGTGTGCCTATAAATAAAGACATAAATCACATATATATTTATTGTGTATTCGATGACATGTATCATATATGTGTGTAGAGAAATATGTTACATGCATGTAGTATGTTTGCAATGATCTACACATATGTGTACCTGGCTATACATAGGTACAAACACAAATTTTTTGTTGTTTAATACAGTCCAACTTTTTGTGATGCATGGACCATATAATTTATGAGATTTTCTTGACAAAAATATGGGAGTATTTTGTCATTTCCTCCTCCAGTGGATTAAGGAATATAAAGTATATATCTTTGTATATTACAGCTTCCACTGTAACACCCTGATTTAGGAGTTTGCTTATATTTCCTAGGAAAAAAATATCGGCTTCATATATACCTTTAAATACCACAGATAACTTTTAATTATCTGTAAGGTGAATATGCATTTTAAAGATTAGATGGTATAAACACAATGTTGCCTCACATCTACTCAGAACATTTATCAATCAATAAACCATTTGTGAGCCACTTTGTTCTGTTTTGTGAAATTTGCAAATTGGAAATTTACTAACAAAACACTAACAAAAAAAAAAATGGAGTTGAGCCTGGTTCCACCATTTTTCAATTGTGTGACTCTGATCCACGTCTCTATTTCTAAATGGGAATGTAATCGTTTTCTTGGGTATCTAAACAGTATTATTTTAGAGAAGGATTCTGAAGACTTCTTTCCTCCCTGTCTCTTTCCTTGTCTCTCTCTCTCAGCCAACAATTTATGAAATAATGGAATTTTAAAAAATGATTTCTATATCCATTTTGCACAGTTTGTTTTTCTTCCTTTTGGGAAGTCATTTAAGATTTATTCAATTTTTCTGAGATTCAATTATTAAAATTATTTTGTTGAAATACACTTATTATTATATATTTTTACAAATAGCAATCTGTTATCTGTATGGGGCATGTAATTAGGCAAATATTTTATAATCATTTTCTTTATTTTCTCTTTCTCTATTGTGAATTCTCCCTTTTCATTTAAGGGTAGTAATTTAATCTCCCACTCACTTTTAAAGTCAAATTAGTTAATGGTATACTGATTTCATTAGTTTCTCAAAAAAAGTTCCTTTTATTTATCAATTCACTTTTTAATTTTGTTTTCAATTTTGTTAAATTCTCTTTCATATAACTTGTTATGTTACAATAGAAATCTGAAGCATTTTGCATTTGTACACATTTCCTCATAAATATATAATAATTATATTTCCAAATGAATTCAACTATAATTTCCTCTATCAGTTGCTCAAAAATGCTTTTTTTTTCCTTTCTGTGGAGGAAAAAAAAATGTACTCCAACTTTCCCAACACTCTTGTACATTCTTATTGTAATTATTCAGTTGCTAATTATCCCATCAGTAGGTTTATTCTTGCTTCTCTTTCTTGTTGCTGAATGAACTCATGCTTTAACTAGTATTGTCTCAGTGTCTAATTAGAGTAGCCCATTGTCTATCAAGAAAAGGAAATACCCTAGCAATCAATTATAAAACATTTGTGCTAATTGAGCAGTACAGATATAGTCCATGCAAAGAAAGTATAGAAATCCTTTCTGCTTTTTGTTCAGATTACATTAAAAAATACCTTTTAAAAAGCACTTATGACACAAAAAACTCTTGTGCTAGACTTGTGGGGCAACAAAATAAAAAAAGACCTGGACTTAATTTTCTAGGAATAATAATAATGTGTTAATAGTAGTCTAATATTAGGCTGGGGAAAAGTATTAAAATGTAATCATTGATGATTCAAAATATAATGTAATAAGAACATAGAAGATAGAAAAATAATGGAATTAGAGAGGAAGGAGTGAAAACAAGGGGAGGTACCATAAGCAAATGTTATTAGAACTTAAAAGATGGCTATTATCTCAGGAGGTAGAAATGAAGAGACAGAGAATCATGCATAGAGGACAGTACAAACAAAGAAAAAAGGAGGGGAAAGCAGTGATACATTGTCTGGAATAAAGAAAACACAAAGAATAATATTTAAACTTATTCTAGAAAGATCTTGAATGTCAAAGTAGGATTTTTTTTTTCAGCAATTGTGGTCCATAAAGGCTTGTTGAGCCTATGAACGCATGATCATAGCTTTACTTTGGAATCTTTAGGCTAGGAGCTGAATGTACTTTGGAATCTTTAGGCTAGGAGCTGAATGTAATAATATATCAACAGTGACACTGATAGGTCTTTATCAATGATACATGTAAAACCCAGTGGAGTTGCACATTGGTTCCTGGAGGGGGGTGGGAGGAGGGGAGGGAAAGAATATGAATCATGTAACCATGGGAAAATATTCTAAATAATTAATTAAATAAAAATTTTCAATAAAAATAAAACAGTGACACTGGGAGGTTAGTTAAGAAAACCTTGTGTTATTTCAGGTGTGAAGAAATGGTAACGGTAGAAATGAAAAAGAATCCATGGATGTGAGAAATGTTATAGAACTTGGTGACAGATTAGAAAATCTGTAAATATTTTTAAGAAAGCAATGTGTTAACTAAGAAATAAAGGGATATGCCAAAAAAAAATCCCAAAGGAATTAAAAGTAGTTCCTAATCCATTTGCTAAATATTGCAGAAGTTTCCCCAGAAGCACATACAGTGCCCCTAGGACTGTGTCTTGGATTTGTTTGTTTGTGCTATTGAAAGGACTGACATCATAACAAAGGCCACAAGTAGGCTAGATTTTTATATGATAAAGGAACATCTATTTCTATGATAAAGGCATCAGGCCCATCCAAGTGAGAAAGCTAAAAACAACAACAATGACAACAACAACAACAAAAACAAAATAGGAAAATGATAAATGTTGGAGGAGCTGTGGGAAAACAGGTATATTAATACATTATTAGTGGAACTGTAAACTGGTCTAGCCATCCTAGAAAAATAACTTTAATTATTAAAACATAAATTAACTAACCATAAATGTATTAAACCATTAGAAGGTCCATTGGTATCATTACTAGGTTTTTAATTCAAAAAGATGTAAAAAAAAAAAAGAAAAGGACTCATGTAAATACCAAAATACTTACAATAACTCTTATTATACCATAACCAAGAAAACAATTTATATTATAATAAGAATACAGTAAAGACAACTTTAAAAGTTTAAAAAACTTTAATCAATATAACCATCCATTATTGCAAGGGATTTGATGAAATATTTTGCCCAACTCCTTATAGAGAGGTAATAGACTCAAATCAAAAGGTTATGACTTTTTTTGACATGACTGCAAGAATTTGTTTTCCTTGACTGTAAATATTTGAAGTAGTAGTTGTATATATTTGTTTTCTCATTAGAGGTCAGGGAGAGAAGAGAGAGAAGGCAGATCTTCATTTTAAAAATTATATATAACCATGCCAAAGTAAATATAGTTTTTGGATTAAGATAGAAAGAAACTATGGGGGAATATGCTCTCAAAGAAAAGAATATTGTGCCTCAGCAGAGCAATGACTCTTCACCTGATAGCACGCACTTATTCCTAGATTATTTTCATGACTATTCATTCACTGTGTCCTGATCATAGTACCTTCATCATTTTCCTAATTGTGTGTTTCCCTCTACCAGCATCATAGATACTCCATTTTCTCAACTGTATAATCTGAATTGATTATTTTTCTTCTCAACACAATTATAAGATGGAAAAGAAATGGCAAATATATGCCATTTGGCAGAAGAACATGGTTAGGAATATAGCTAGTAGAGCCATGACCTAATCCTGCCTTTTTTATGGACAAGTTTTAAAAATAATTTAACCATGCCACAAAATGAAAAGTATTCAGTTAATTCTTTTAAAATTGTTGATTATTATATACCCTTTCCTTCAGTTCTGTACTCATGGATAATTCATATGAAGTAAGTTGAAATATACTGAGAAATATATTCAAGCAATTGAAGCCCACATAGAAAATTGTTTTACATTTAAGTCATTCTAACAAGGCAATATTTTCTCAAGAACAATAAATACAAAGCATGGCATTTTTTCAGAAACATAGTTTCAGCTTATTATTAATGCATTATCAGTTCTTTTAAAGAGAACTAATAACTAAGTGTAATTTTCAAATTAGAGAGAATATTTTATTAATTACACAATGTACAAGGACATTGCCCAGCAAATGACTCCACCGAAAAACATTTTAAACAGTTTATTTAATTAGTAGAATCTTTCATCAATGTTACCAAAATGTTATTTGGTCTTGTGAAGTATCTGTTTCTTAATCTTTTCCAAGAGAAGATAAAAACTGAAGTCTTAAAGTTTGAATCAGGAAGTCAAGTTAAACCAAAGGATTATGGAAATACCTGAAGATTCCTTAATTTGCTTAAAGTCAGACACGTAAAGAATAAAGATATTAAGTAGAAGTTTGCGTTTTGAACAATGATACATGTATAACCCAGTGGAATTGCTTGTCATCTCTAGGAGGGAGGGGGCGGGAATCATGAATCATGTAACCATGGAAAATATTCTAAATTTAAAAAAAAAGAAGGTTGTGTCTGACTAAATTAAAAGATTTATAGTACCTTAAAATCAAAGCTAAATCATAAAATCATAATTACAGAAATTAACACTGATTAATGCCTTTTGATGTATACTTTTTGGACTATAAAATGGACATTTTATTACTATTATGATTTTAATTAAATCTTCAGTTTCTTTCTGTAAAACGAATGCATAAAGATAAACATATCCTTGACAAAAAAGAATAAGAAAGTTTGCTATGCATTCTTATAGTATATGATAAATTGATCAAAATATCTATAAAAATGCTTTTGAAATAAGCAGATATCACTTCATCAAACAATAAATATAAAAGCCTGATCACAGAGTCAAGACATTAGATTTATCCATTTTAACTGAAAAAAATGGTTTTCTTTTGGATATAGTCTATAATAGAGGTAATGTATAATAAAATCAAAAGGTTCTCTCTGAGTGACATGCGCTTGTGCTCAGAAAAAATACATACATATGCAAACATATGTCAATATACACACATGTATGTGTTTAGGTACAATATATGCATATACACCAAGAAGTTTCAGATGACTAATATGGAGCTATTTATGCAAGTAGAGAAGCTTTGGATGACCATTCAGGACAAAGTCATTGCCACCAGAAATCACAGAAAGGTTATTATTAACCATCCCAAACTTAGTATTAGTGTAGACTACGCAAAGGAATGATAAATCTTTGCAACACATATAGGTCGATTGCAAAAGTTTAGTACTGTGAAAACTAAATTAACTCTCCCTGCCCATTTTTAGTTTAATCACCAAAAGTATAAACACCCCACTCACAATTGAGTGGGGGAAGTCTGTGATCCACATGTGCAATAGTGGGTGATGAATCAGAATTGATTGACTGCCCCCTGGGCAGTCCTAAGCAAAGCTTAAGGCACAGGAAGTGATGAAAAGAAGTATCTTTAAAAGGAGTTACAACTTCCTGTGAGAAGGAATTCTTCGTGCTTGGGACTTCTGAGTGCTCTCATTCTTCGGAGTTCTGAGTTGGAGTTGGAGGCTGATGAGGAATCTGCTGACTGGACCTGAGACCTTAGACTTGGTGAGATCGTCCTTGAATCTCTCCCTTTGGACTGACACGTGGTGAGTGAAAGCGCTGACTCCTTTCCTGGATTTTCTGAAGATAATAGCCTCAGGAGAGACCTATCCTCTTGAGAGAGGCTCCCTGCATCCCCAGGTCCTTGGCTAAAAGGGCAACACCTCTTGGTTAAGGAATTAACTCCCCTGCCTGTTTTTGAGCCAGAGGTCAGAGCAAAATACTTAGTGCTTAGGCTAGATATCTTACCCTATCCTCTCTCTCATTTTCTTACTTTCACTTTTCCTATATTTTACAAATAAATTGTTAAATAAATCTCTTGGAATTAATTAAAATCCCTGGTGACCCTATTCTTAAATAATCCAGTCTAACCTTTTATAAAAACCCCTCACATTTTCTACACGTGACAGCACCTATCACTTAATCAGTAAAATATGAGCTAGTAATCTCACTCTCATGGAGTGACAGAAGCCAGTCCCCCAAACAAAGACAAAGACCTTACAAATATCCTAGAGAATTCAAACAATAAATGATACCAGATGTGGGCCATTATCATAAAACAAATTATTCCATACTATTACCTAGTTGATTGATTGATTAATTTGATTGAATAAAAACTTTAAAACATTTTAGTAAATGATACCATAATAAATATTGGCGATTGGTTGATTAATTAATTAAAATTGATTGATTGTTGATTAAAAACTTTAAAACTTTTAGTAAATAATACTATGATAAATACTCATAATACCCAAAGTATAACAAATGAAAAGCTTTCAAAAACAGAGATTTAGCAGAAGAAATCAAAATTATGTCAGAGAAGGCTGAAGGAAGATTCTTTAAAAAAGGTGGTGTGAAATTCTGGGGCTAAATATATTTAAAGTCTTACTAGTGATTTCTGGTTTCTCCAAACCATTTTAGTTCTCCAACCTGCCAAAATACAGGTTTATACACAAGATGTAACATCTTATATTTAAAATAGCTAAATCCTCAGTAGAAAGAAAAGAGGAGTCAACTGGAAAAAATCATTATTAATTAACATTCAAAACTTCAAATTCTTAAAATGCTGATTCAGCTCAGGCAAAAAGGAAAGAAGGATTGAAGGAAGACCTAAAGTGGAGTACTGGACCAACCAGCTATGTGTCATGCCTGAACGAAAGAGGACTAAAATACTGCTGGAATCCTATCTGCCTCTTGAGAAAGCAAGCAATAGGATATCAATCATACACAAGAAGTCATGCAAAATGTATTTCCACATTAACCATATAGCAGAAGAAAATGCTCCAAAAAAAAAGGAAGTAAAAAAGTTTACTCTCTCTCAAATTGGATAACATTTTTCATCATAGGTTCTTTGGAATTGTCTTGGATCATTGTTTTAATATGAATAGCTCAGGCTTTCTGAGTTGATCATTGTTAGAATATCCTTGTTATTCACAAAATGTATCTGCTAAAAAGTATTAAAAATAAGAATAAATGAGATTTTCCTTAATATGGTAAATAGCATATGTCTAAATGCAAAGCTAGAATTATTTAGAAGGAAAAAATACTAGAGAACGTTACAATGAAATTAAGTATCAAGTAAGGCTGTCTATTTCCACTACTATTATTTGATATATAATTCTAGCATATAAAATACCAATAATAATAAGAAAAAAACAGCTAAGTGAATGAGAATAGGCATTTAGAAAGTTAAAAGAAATCTATTTTATTTTATATTATTTACATATAGCACCCTAGAGATAAACTAACAGTAGTAATTGGTAAACTGAGTTAAATAGCATAATATAAAATAAAACCATGCAGAAAATCAATTTCATCATATTGCCATCAAAATATAGTAGGAAGAGACAGAAAAAAGGATATGTCAATTACAATTATTATTAAATATATAAAGTATCTGGAGATTATCTACAAAAACACACTTGGGAATTATATGAATACAACTACAAAATACTCTCTAAAAAATCAAGACTTTAAGCATTTGAAATATAAAATTTGCTTATAGCTGGACTGAGCCAAAATGATAAAAACTCAGCTGTGAATACTATCTAACTACCAAATACTTACTTTATAGGACTAGAATAAGTGATGATAAAAATCATCTGTAGTAAGAAATGGTCAAGAATTTCAAGAGAAAAAATGGAAAAGAGGGACTAAAAGTATTAGATCTAAAAGCAGCAAATATTCAGAAGGGTTAAAAAATAGAAATGTTGAGTAATGGACCAAAATATATACAGAAAATTCGGTGGTAATCACGGAATTGTCAGAGGCATTGTGGAAGGACAGGTACATTAATACATTGCAGGGGGAACTGTACCGTAAAAGCATTTTTGAACCATACTTTACATATCACTAATCTGGTCTTTTAATATTTTGATATAAAGCTATCCCTTATTAGAGTACATTCCAATGAGATCAAAGAAGGATGAAAATTAACTCACATTTGAAATAATATTTCTAAGACCTTGTTTGCTTTAGTAAAGAATGGAAAACAAAAATGGGTACCCATCAAGTGGGGAGTAGTTGAATAAATATGGCATATGAATGGAATGGAATGATATTCTCCCAAAACATAGGATTAAATAGATAGGTTCAAAGAAACTTGAGAAGACTTATATGAATTGATAAGGAGTGAAGGAGGATAATGTTGCCATAATACCATGACTACAGTGTATAAAGGACTATAACTGTGAAAAACTTACAAATTGTGGTCAGCAAAATGCCCGGTCAAGACTAATGAGGAAGCACTATTCTTAACAGTTAAGCGACAGATGAGATTGAGAATGAAATACTACTTTTTCAGACAGAGCCAATCTTTGAATTTGGGTATAGCTAAATTGATTTGTGACAATAGCTTTTTAGAAAGAAGTTATTTTAGGAGGAAGTTATTTTGGGAGGAAGTTATGGGGAGTACAAAATATGGTATAGGTATAATGATTTTTAAATAAGTGAAGAAAAAGATCATAAAACAAGCAACGGCAATGTAATAACTGCCATGGCAAATTCAAAGTATTTTTAAAAATACATTTACATTTGTATCTTTTCTTTACCCTTCTCTCATTCCTACTCCTGCCCATTTCATTAAGTGCTATGTTAATTACTTATAATCAGTAGTTTCTGTCCACAAGCATTGCCTAAGAGTGTACAGTGTGCCAGGCATTGTGCTAAAACATGGGGATACAAAGAAAGATAAAAACTTTCCTTCTCTCCAGTAGCTCACATTCTAATGGTAGAAACAGCATGTAAAAACATATAGAGAGCAGATATAATGTAATCATATAGTGAATGCATTAGCAAGGAAGGAGAGAACAACAAGAAATACCCGATACAGAAAGTCAGATTGTACCTAAGGCTCCTTGAAGTCTAAATTATTTCTGAGTTTCTTTATCCATTTACTTGTTTCCCACAGTCCCCCCTTTCATAGTCGTACCATTTTTATCCTTTGATTTGAGAGTTAATAAAAGGGCCTGATACATTAGTCTTAGCTACCCCCATTAAAAAGGGAGGTTCTTCCTAGGATGATGCCTAACATTAATTCTGAAAGCTTGGTGTGTAGAACTTCATTGTGAAAGCCCCATCCACTCCCCAACTCCACCTTATGCACACATATACAATTTTGTGTGAGCTGAAGGATGGCGACGCTTTTGACCTTAGAAACATCAACCCCTGCCAATCCTCAGGGAACCTTTCAAAAGGTTAACTGCCAAACCCTCAGATGATAACAGCTCATGGGTTACAGGGCAACAAACTCAGTGGAAGTATTCAGAATAAACGGTTGGTGAGGTGGTCTTCAGTTTATTTGTTTGTTTCCCATAAGAATTACCTTATGGCAGATTATATATTTACACACACACACAAAACTCTTCTAAATTTTGGAGATTTATTAGTATTGGTTGCTGGGGGAAAGCTGTCACTAAGAAACTTCTAATTTTACCATCTTCCCAGGATTCCCAAGAGTTCTAATTTATAAAACTCTTAAGTATTATATACAGATAAAATGTAAGCAGATGGTTTGATAGCTACTAATGTCTTCTGGTCATTTAAAAATAATATCATCTGTGATTTTTTTTCTCTAATTACTTTGTGTTTTTTTTTCATCCTTGAGATATCTTTTAAAAGTTTCCCTTAATGCCTTCACAATTAGGTCATCTTCTATTTAATTTTATTCCCATTTTACTTGGTATGGTTCAATTAGTCTTCCCAGCTTTTAATAAGAATTAGACTAAGTCAGGCTTGGTGACTCATGGCTGCAATACCTACTCTGTGAAAAAAATGAGATTGGTAGATCACATGCTTGGAAATTCTAAGCTGCAAGTGTGCTAGGTTAATTGGATGTCCAGCTTCAATATAATGATCTTCACACAGCATGGTATGAGCTAACTTCCTAAGGAGGAATGAAATTGATCAAGTCAGAATCAGAAAAGATTTAAAAAAAAACCCTTTATCCATCAGAAGTAGGATCACCCAAGCTATAGTTAGGTATTTTGGTGGGGTTTGGTTTTTGATGTTTGCTCATTTTCTCAGGATCTTTCTTGACTTTTATTTTTATCTTAAAGGTGGGCTCTGTTCTCCAGGTAGAGGGGGACTCTCTTAAACTTCAGTTTTTCTTGCTGCTGTCATCAGATCTAGTTCTGGGGGTCTACAAGGTTTAAGTTCTTCTAAGGTGGGCTGATCTTCTAAGGTGTGGCTGACTTGTGCTGGGGGCTTCAAGGAGTAAATGCAGTGGCACTATCCTGTTGGTGTAGGCAGGGTCTCCGGATCTTGATGTTGGCTTGTGCTTGGATTCTAAATCATATACATTGGGAGGGGATGAGGCTTGCTGTTGACTTGCAGTGGTGCTCCTTGATGATGCCTTGCAGAAGGCTCTGGTCTCCTCTTATTCTCTTGAAAGAGATTCTCTCTACTTAACTTCTAAGTTGTTTTCTACAGGAAAATTGCCTCCCACCTTCCCCTCCTTGGTTCTGCCACTTCAGTATTCATTCTGAAGCATTGTTTTCAGTAGGATTGGAGAGGATTCTCAGAGATTGGAGCTTTTTGTGCCTCTTCTCCACCATGTTGACTCTATCTCCTAGTTCTCCAAATAAAAATTTTAAAAGACTTAATTTAGTGCAATGACAGACTATGATTCTAGGGGATCAATGATAAAGTATTTTTCCTACCTGCTGGCATAGAGGTACTGGACTCAAAGAATGAGACACATAATTTTTCCAAGACCACTATGGGAATTTAGTTTTGACCAAGTATATTTATTACAAAGGAGTTTTTACTGTTTTGTTTCCTCCTTTCTTCCCACAATGGGGAGAGGAAATGTTGGAGAGAGAAAAAAAATCAATGATTAATAACTGCTTTTGTTTAATTCTCTAAAAATAATTTTAAAATGAAATTTAATGTGTTCTATTTTGGATTTGTTGTTTGATATAACTAGAGCAAAATCCATTGGAGACCAATAAAATCTTTTGGCTTCTATTACATTTATTATCAAATATGAATGGTGCTTTGGAGTATTTAAAACCTTTTAAAAACATTCCTGACTTTATGGTTCCTTACTCCCTTCCATAGACTATATGGCAATTTGTTCCTAATAAAACCTATCTCCTGCCTTTGTACTTTTGCCTTTACTATCTCCTATGCCTGGAATGCCCTCCCTTTTGCAGAAATCATATTCTTCAAAGATCAGCTGAAATATCACTTTCTATATGGTGCCCCTATCTGTTCATTCCTCCTTTTCCCCATCAAATTTGTTTACACACACAACTATAACAAGTAGCTAGCAAGCCCATTTTTCAAATTAAACAGAGATCGGAAATTAACTAAATTATACAGATTAAAGTATGAGATCATCATCTGGAAGATAGAATGTCAGTTCAAACAATAAGAGAATGTGGAGAGGCAAGGCAGAAAGAGCACACTATTAGTCTCCAGGGATACAGACCCATAGCTGCATTTCCAGGGAGATCTTCTGTCTGCCATCCAAAAGGACCCCCTTGCCTCCATTTACCACATCCCTATTTCTTCTTTGAAGGGTTTGCCCATTTGGCTAGGAATGGGCTGTCAGCTCAGAGAGCCCTCCATCAGGTGCCGTATCTGTCTCTGAGTCAGCAGCTCCTAGAACCACAGGATGGTTCCTCAGAAAACTGTTGGCCAGAAGTTGGGTCATTTGTAAATAGATATCTGGTTTTCCCTGGCTTAGATTGTAAACTCTGTGGAGAGAGGATTTCTTTTCACTTTTGACTTTGTTATCTCTAGTATCTAGAATAATGCCTAACACATAGAAAATGCTTAATAAAGGCTTGTTGGTTGATTGGTTGGCCTTATTTAATCTCTGATTCTTAGACTTGAACTCTCTGTTCCAACATATTTACCACTAAATTTCACTTCCAAATTGAAGATACCAACTTTTGAGGCAGTTTTTAATACAATGTGGAAGATTTTGTTAAGCCATCTTCTATAGCTGATCATCTCTATATTTTGTTGTTTTGTGGGTTTTTCTTGCAGCTCTTATCATGGGCTCTCTGTGAGACAATAAACTATCACACGAAATGGATTCTTACTGCCTTTGGCAACATGATAAAAATACACACTTACATTTTGAATAACTATTACATTCGTGTCACTAATGAGACTCCATGAGCCATTCTTTCATTGAGCTGCTACAAATTAGCAAAAATTTTAAAAGAAAAAATTTAATTCAAAGAATCAGATTATTGGATATTCATAGTTTTCCTATTGTCATTACATGACAGAATAGTATTAGAGTCCCAGATTTAAAGCCAGGAAAATCTAGAGTCAAGTCCTATTTATGTCTCATACAGCCTGTGAACCTAGGCATCTTTCTAACATCATTATTTCTAGAAAACATCCAGACTTCTATTAGTAATGGGAGTTTCCTTACCTGACATTTCTCTATCTTAATGAAAATGTTTCTATCACTACACATCATTCCCCTTGATTGACTGCCCATTAAATGATCAAAACATGGCGCTAAGTACAATTTACTTGTTTTTACACATCTGGACTTTTGTAACTTTATAAATGGAGGGTTGTATTGTAGAGGAGACAGGAGGGAGTTAGGGAAAGAATTTAATCATAATGTACCTAACTATTTATTTTAAGATAATTAACTTCCTTCTACTTTGTCAGTCAATTTAAGTGAATAAAAGGATTAGTTCAATAATACAAGAAGATATTAGAGATGATGAAAATAATGCATTCTACTTGTTCAATAATATAACTATCTGGTTGTTTTGGGTTGTCAGGTAAATTGCCTGATGAATTTCTTCATTGTGAGCCCAGAATTTGAACCAAAAAACCCTCTCTTTGACTTTCTAACCCGTCTAGTAAGAAAGCCAGCACAGCGATTCATCTTCTACTATCTTCACCCACCATAGTCAATGCTGTGAATTCGGGCCATAGTCTCAAACACATGTTTAGTCATGTCTAGAATATTCACTTTCCATGGAATTTTTTATCACTTTCTGAATAAACCCTAGCTTAGGTCTAGGACAGGCTGAAAGTGAGAATGTATTTGGAATCTCCTGGTAGTCAGTGGTTAAGAAACAAACAAACTTTACTATCTCTGTTTTTCTTTTCGGAGAAGCAAGGAGCCCCCGAGGAGTACAATGGGAGTAATTCTGTCTGCTATAGTTTACAATCATCCAGAAGCCTAAGGTTTCACAATAAAAGATGACTCCCTCGCCTTAGTTGATGAATGGCTATAATTTTCCATTGGACATCCTGAATCGGCTAGCGTGCCAGAGAAGGGAAGAAGCTCTCTAACTCTGAATTGAAGGTATAATTCTAAAATGTGAGGCTCCACTGTGTAATACCAACATATTTTCTGGGAATCCTTGACATTCAAGTATTGTGAGGGGGAAAAAAAGATAACATGGTAGTTATTTACAAAGAACAGACATTTAGAGTAAATTCAGCAATTTCATTACAAAGGACAGAAGGATAATGATATGGGAATAAGGAAACCATCATGCTAAGAAATTCAGTAAAAATATACTTCAGTCCATGTTAGCAAGTGTATCTAAAGTGTTTGTTTAGTTAATATTGATGGAAAATATATAAAAACTTGAGAACCCACATGCATACATGTGTTCACCCATAAAAAAAGGCTACCCACCTGAAAAACTTATCTTTTTTTAATGTCAAACTTTAATGGGGGAAAAAAAAGAGTCTCCCAGTTCTATCTTCTGGCATGACTGGTTGATTTATACACTGTCATTTCTTCCCAGAAGTGAGTGGCTAGGCGATATTGATTCAGACTCTTCCCTGGGAACTGATGGAATTATGTTGCCTTTGGCTCCTAGGATGCTGTGAGACAGCTGGTTCAAAAGCCAGCTACGATGTCTTTGGCGGGGTCCAACCCTTGAATTCACTTAGCAACTTGGCTATTACTAGTTGTCTGCAGAAGAGAAGAAATATGGCACAGTGGACAGATTAGAATTAGACAGACAGACGGAAGTAGGGTTAGACAGCATGGTGGAGAGAGATGTGGCATCTAGACGTGGCATCAGGAAGATCTCTGTCTGAATATCACTACAGACACTAACTCGCTGTGTGACCGTGGGTAAATCACTTACCCCATTAAAGGCTCAGTTTCCTCCTTTGTAAAGCATGGATAATAAAAGCACCTACCTAACAGGGTCACTTTAAGGATAAAATTTGATCATTCTTGCAAAGTATTTTAAAATACATTTTAGCCTTAAATGCTTAAATTAGCCTTAAAGGACTAAGTAAAATCAGTGATTATCTTCAGAAGTCCTGTGATATGTGTTTGTCTGTACATAGTTAAGTGGAGACTAGAGACAATGATCAAATTCAATAGATATTCCTTTCCACCTGCCATATATACCTAAGTTAGCATTACCCATTGAGGGGGGGAGGAGTTCTAAAATACAAAATTATATGTATTTTTTCTATAAAAAGAACACAGTGGGCAATTTCAGTTTGCAGCAGGGCTTACAAAATGCCTGTAAACAATTTAAGAGAAAGGGCTAGGAATATAAACTCTCATCCAATACTTATTACCCTAGTGGGATCATGTTGCTAGGGAAACATCTGAGCAGGGAGAATTATAAAATCAGGTTGTCTCTGTTGTGGATGACCAGGCATTTGATTTTCCTTTACAGTTCTCTTCTATCTCCCTGGATGTCTCTTTAGCTTACTCTTAAGTCATCTGGTTATTTTAATTATGAGTCTTAGTACATCTTGGTCCATCTTTTCTACATTCTATCCCTTAATGATTTTGATAACTCAGTCTAAATATTATATAAATAAGAATCTTAAAATGGGAATGTGACCTTAGAGGCTGCCTAGTATCACTGTAAATCCCATGCAAGAATCCATTTTCAAAAGTTCTGAGCAGAAGTCTTAATTTTTGGCTCTCTTCCTCCTCAAATTGTCTTCTTAATATTTATTGTTGCATCTCCTAGTGGAAGGTAAACTCCTTAAAAAAATGGAGTTATCCACATGTAATCATGTATCTACCATGTATCATGTATCAATCATGTAACCTTGGAAAATGTATGTATAAATTTGTTACTGGAATAAAATAAAGGAAAAAAATAATGGAATTATCTTTGTAGGCACAGGACTTAGCCAAGAACTTTGTAGATATAATAATATTTAGTTAATGTTTATGTGTGGGTAGGTGGGTGGCACATTGGAACACTGGTCCTGGAATCAATTGAGTTTCATTGAGTTTAAATCAGGTCTCAGAAACTTATGGGCTATATGACTTGGGGCTAGTCACTTAATCATATTTGACTCAGTTTCCTCATCTGTAAAATGACCTAGAGAAGGAAATAGGAAACCATTCCATTTGCCAAGAAAACCTCAAATATGATCATGAAGATTCAGACACAACTTAAATGACCAAACTCCAACAAAAAAGGTTTGTCACTGAAATTTATTTTGTTCCCTTTTTCATATGGCAGAAAGGAGGAAAAGAGGGTCCAAAGAGCTAATACGACATACTGTACATGATATGGCAATCATTCAAACCCACAATCAGTGGTTTTACCTTCTGTTGGAAAATAGGAATGATAAACATCAACATAGAATGTTAAATCACTTCATTTAATCACTATATTTGTTTTTTATATCAACATTAATTTTATGTATAACTTTTTAATTTAAAACTTACCTAGGTTTTATCTCTGTTTCAATAGATCCATATATCAATAGATATCTACATCTAACTTTGCATATATAAATAACTATATTCATAGTAACACTTCTGTGGTAGCAAAAACCTGAAAAAAGTAAATACTGATGGATTGGGAAATGGTTATACACATTAGGACACATAAACATAATAGAATATTTACTGAACTCTGAGAAATGATGGATAGATATAAAGAATTAAGAGATATCTTAATTAATAATAAAAATCTGAGTCTGTAATAACAATGTTTATAATATAAGTATATATAAATATAAAATAGTAATATTATACATATCACGTGATATCTATTATGTAAATAAAATAATAAAATAAAAGTCTGTAATTACTTTATTTGTAAGAATTGGTCATGATTATAGTTTCCCAACAGTAGTATAATCATCTTTAGGGTCATCCTAACCATGAATTCCAGTCATACTGAACTTGGGCTGTCTATCCACCTAGAAGCATAATTAACAGAGTTCCAGAAATATATATTTGATCTAATTATGTTGCTATTTATAAGTCCCTGAAAGAATAAAGCTGCACCTTTCTAATACTTCCTCCACACATCATCCATTCAAATACTTCATTAAAGCTAGTCTGCCTGCCTGCCTCCATCCATTATTAAGTTTTCTAATTCCTACCTGAAACATCTCCAGTTCTGTCAACGGATTTTCCCATAGCCTGATTACCAGGCAGTCACTGTCCTCCACTGGACCCTCTGTAAGCTGTCAATGTTCATTCTACAAAAGGTTTCCCAAATGAAAGCAATATTCATCATCTGACCAGGACAGAGTCGATTAGGACCTCCATCCCACTCATGTGGTATGTAATATTACTCAATGCATCCTAAGATGATCCTTACTTTTAGAGCTTCCATGCCATGTGGTCAATGAAGACTGAGCTGTTAACACCCTAAAATCTAGAAAAATAAAATAAAATGAATAGCAGCAGAAGTACAAGACTGGCTCTACTGTCCCAAATCTGTACTGGTTCAATTGCATAGAACCCCATCTTATTTTTACAGCTTAATTTTCAATGAGTCCCCTTTCCATACTCTAGAGGAGAGCCAAATTGGCTTCTTGTTACTTCAAATTTAATGTTCCGTCTTTCATTCCTCTGCCTTTGTACTGGCTGTGGTGTCTACTTCAAGAGGACTCTAGCCTCGCTCCAACTCATAAAATCTTTCCTTCAAAAGGAAATTCGAAGGGGGCAAGTAGGTGATTTGGTGGATAGCTAGCTAGACTTAGAAATGACTTGTCTAAGGTAATTCCTAGCTGTGTGACTCTGGGCAAATCACTTTACCCCCATTGCCTAGCCCTTACCAGTCTTCTACCTTGGAACCATTACTTCGTATTGATTTTAAGATGGAAGGTGTGGGTTGACAAAATAATTCAAGCATCACTTTCAATAATAAGCTTTTGTTGATTTGCTCCAATTCCAATTGCATCCTGTTTTGTACTTATTCTCTATCGAGACTATATCTATGGAGATAGATAATAAACACAAGTAAACCCTAAGGCAAAACAATTTTATAGCTCCCTAATTGATTTATTCTTACACTTATCATGATTATATGCATAAAAATATATGTATACAAAATGTCTAATAAGTATATGCAGAATATATTTGTGTGGGAGTATTTGTATATACAATCACTTGTGCATGTAGAAGGTTTAGTCATGGCAAAAAGAAAGACCATCTCTTAATGTGTGAAAGGAGCAAAGAATGAAATTGTAGCAGAGGTTATCTAAGTAATATAAACCGATAAAGAGAAGATAAGAGGGAACTCTCAGCAAATCACTTAATTTTTCAATGACACAGGAGACAAAGGAAAAGAGAATGAAATAAAAATGATTGAATAAAGACAGGGATTCATCTGAGCTTTTCCAAATTCTACTCCAAACATCTTTAAAATAATATGTCAAAATGAATTTTAGAGCAGCAGAAGCAACAAAAGGATGGGTCAAAACCATTTTCCAGTCTCAGTCAGTGTAGAAAGTTGATGGGAAAGGTCTACTCTCTCACTGGGGTAAGAGTCTGAATCCAGTCAAGCACAGGCTATACACAGTAATCCATCAGTATGACTTGGAGGTGCTAAATCAGTAGCAGAGGCTCTCAGCGTGCTCAGCGCACAGAAAGTGAAGGAATCAGACACAGATACTCAGAAGAAGATTGCAGGAGATCATTCGATGGCATTGGGAGCAGGACTTTGTTGCGTTGTCCATACACAATTCTGGATCACCATCCCAGGGCGAGGAAGAACACTAACAGGAGAGGGGACCCTGGCCACAGTTCTAGGGCAAAAAAATAAGCCAAGACAACAAGGATCACAGCTGTCCTTAGATCATACCACTCTGGAAGAACTGAAAACTTACAGACTGGAATGGATGAACAATTTCAACTCTGATGGACTCATGATGAAAAAGGATATCTCCCTCTATAGAAGGAACAGATGGAGTCTGAATGCAGATTAATGCAGATCCTTCTTCCCTTTATTTCCTCCATCAATTTTTCGGTAGTGTAAACAGTATGCATCTTATTTCATAACATGACAAACATGGAAATATGTATTGAATAATAACATACATATAACCTATATCATATTATCTACTTTCTTGGGAAGGTAGGAAGAGAGAGAGAGAGAGAGAGAGAGAGAGAGAGAGAGAGAGAGAGAGAGAGAGAGAGAGAGAGAGAGAGAGAGAGAGAGAGAGAATATGGATTACAAAAGTGTCTGAAAATGAGTATTAAAATAGCCATTAACATAATAAAAGCAAATGATCTTAACTATATAAATTAATATATTTTATAATAGTAATATAAATAGATAATCATTTGAGGAGTTGAAATTGTGTCATTATCTGTATAGCATATGCATAAGTTTAATATAAACATCTTGAACTAGAAAAAAGAAAAAATGAAATGGAAAAGCAAGTAACGAATTTCAAAGAACTGTGTGATACTATAAGAATTGTCAGTTATATTAAAGTTCAGCAGTACCTCTAGATAGAAATGCATAGTAAGGATAACAAAAGGGGCTTGGTAAATACTTAGTTAGGAATACAGGAAGATCAAAAAGGAATTGCTAAGTAGATGGTTAGGACAATGATAATAAATAAGGGCTGGGAAATGAAATGATAATAAATGACAAGGGTGAAATATGTAAATTGGTTTATGCTTGAATTGACCCCACCAAGTGGAATGATCATGAGCCTGAGGGTAGAAAGAAGTAATAGAACAGATATTATTACCAGAGAATTGAAATCTAAATTGATAAAAAGACCATCTTTTTGTTTCACAAATGGTTCAAGACCTTTCTTTAAACTACTCAATTGATGAGATGATAAACTACATTCTAAAACTCTTGAAAAAACAAACAACGACCAAAAAAAAAATTCAGTACCCTGATTTTTGCAAAGGTCTGTGTACCTCATTCCCTACATTTGTCTCCTCTGACACTCTTCTAAGACGTCTATAGTCTGGCTTCTTACATTATTACATAGCTGGAATTTCTCTGTAAAAATCAGTGAATCAACCAGAATGGGTAATAGGCACTATACTATGTAGACACTGAGGATATAAATATAAAAATGACACCATCCCTGTTGTCAAGAAGCTTATATTCTAATAGGAGAGACAAGAAGTGTATATATTTGTAATACAGGATAGATAAACATAAAGATCATAAAGCCAATGTTGACAACTATAAGTTATTTTGGGAGAAATAGAACTGGATTTTGAGGTGATCAGGAAAGGCTTCATGTAGAATGGAATAATTGAGTTGTTTCTTGAAAGAAATTGAAGATTTTTTTGAAGCACAAATAAAGGAGTTCTTTCTAGGCATGAGGGGTCGTCCACAAAAAAAGGCATAAGAATGAGAGATGGAGGTGTCACATGTGAGGGACAGAAAAAGATCATTTTGGCTTTATCACAGATCATGGTTGGATCAGTTGATGTACAATGAGACTGAATGATGGATTGGAGGAAGGTTGATATAGACTTAAAAGTTAAAAAGCAGAGCTACCAATGATTTTTTTATGTAATTCTTTTTCTGGTCTTTATGGATAAAAATGTTGATTTTTATTGTCAAGTTTAGAATTATAAAGGAAAAACTAAAAATGAAAACTTAAAATTTTTAATTTTTAATTTTGTGGTATTATTTGGTATTTGGCCATTAACCATATCTTCTAGTTTCTTTTGAAAAAAAAATACTATATATTTTTTCTCAATTAGGTGGGAAAAACATTCTCAGTCTTTATTTTTCTTAAAGTTTGAGCCTCCCCACAATAGCAAGTAATCTGATATAGATTTCTATACGTGCAATAATGTAAAACATTTTCCATTTAGTCATTTTGTGGAAAAGAACTTGAACAGACAAAAAAAATAAAGTATAATCTCTCTCTATCTGTCTGTCTGTCTGTCTCTCTCTCTCTCTCTCTCTCTATCTATCTATCTATCTATCTATCTATCTAAGGTGGTGAAGAGAGAGGCAGAGAGAGAGAGAGGGAGGGGATATATTTCGGTCCTCATTCAGACTCCAGGATTTCTCTCTCTGGAGATAAATCATGAATCCTTGGGGATTGTCTTGGATCATTGAACTGCAAAGAGTAAGAGTCATTCACATACAATCTTGCTTTTGCTGTATACTGTGTACTTCTGGTTCTTCTTATATCACTCTGCACCAGTCCATGTAAGGCTTTCTAAGTTTTTTCTTAAGTCATCTTTCTCATCATTTCTATAGTATAGTATCTCATTCCAATCATATACCACAACTTAGCCATTCTAAACAGATGGACATCTCCTCAATTTCCAATTTTTTGGCTCTATAAAAAGAGCTGCTATGAAAATGTTTATGCAAATAGGTCCTTTTCCCTTTTAAAAAATCTCTTTGGTATATAGTCCTAGTAGTTGTATAGCTGAATCAAAGGATATGTGCCATTTTAAAGCCCATTGGACATAGTTCCAATAACTCTCCAGAGTGGTTGTATCAATTCACAACTCCATCAACAGTGAATTAGTGCTCCAATTTTCCCACATGCCTTCTAACATTTATCATTTTCTGTTTTTGTGATATTAGACAACCTGATATATGTGAGATGGTACATCAAAGTTGTTTTAATTTTCATTTCCCTAATTAATTACACATTACACATTTAGAGCATTTTTTCATGTGACCATATATAACCTTGTTTTTATAATCCTAAACTAGCCTGCTCATCTCCTTTGATCATATATCGATTCAGGAATGACTTGTTCTTATGTAATATATAGACTCAGTTCTCTATATATTTGAAAAATGAGGCTTTTATCAGAGATAGTTGTGTTTTTTTCCATTTATTTGTTTCCCTTCTTATCTTGATTACATTGGTTTTGTTTGTGCAAAACCTTTTCAATTTAATATAATCAAAATTATGCATTTTACATTATTTAATGTTCTCTAGCGCTGGTTGGTTATACATTCATTCCTTATCCATAGATTTCAGAAGTAAACTAATTATTGCTCCCCTAACTTGCTAGTAGCAGTCCCTTTTATGTCTAAATTACTTATCTGTTTTGACCTTATCTTTGTATAAGTCTCTGCTATACCTTTTTTTCCCAGATTGCTAAGAAGTTTTTGTCAAATAGTGATCTCTTGTCCCCAGAGCTAGAGTCTAGCAAACACTGTTTAAATATGTTTATTTGCTACTCTATATTATGTAGCTAGTTTGTTCCATTGGTCAACCATTCTATTTCTTAGCCAATACTAGATTATTTCGATATTTATAGCCCCAAAAGGTGGAATCTTGCTGCTGGCTGGCTTCCAGGGCAGATCATTCCTTGGGGATAGGGCCTGGCTGTGGACAGTTGGGGGCGTGTTGATCCCCCCTGTTGAGGGGACAGGGTCTTTGGAAAGCCCACTGAGGTGCAACTTGCCCCTGTTATTATTTTGTCTTCTGGGACTGTGTTCATCTCTCACCCCAGGAAGAAAGATCTCTTGTGCTAATCCTTCAACCTACTCTGCTCTGGAAAACTGTTGAAAATTTTTGTTTAAGGTTGTTTTCAGGGGGATTCCAGAGGATTTATTAGGGTTGCTACCTCACTCAGCCATCTTGGCACCTCAATGATTTCTTAATTGCCAACTCTAATGGCTATTTTTCAGCCCTCATTCTTTTCCCCTTTGTTGCCACATTTTAATGCATTGACCACTTTCTCCTGCATACTTTCTCCTCTCTGCTTTTTAATGATACTGCTTTCTTCTGGGTCTCCTCTTTTGCTTAAATATCCTTTGCTGCTTCCATAACTTTGCTTTCATTCCAAGGTTCAGAATTGGGTCATTTTCCATTCATCTTTACACCAAGCCCATAAATGAATATCAGCATTTATAAATTTGGGGTGGACATAAAGTAGGGGAGAAGGACCTAGGGTGTGTATCTATATTTTGGCTCCTGTGACCACATAAATTGTTGTACAGAGAATAAAATAAAAAGGAAATCAAGTCTAATACCCCTATAGAGAGACACTTTACACTATCCATTTCCCAACTCTCCTCTTGTTTCCGTCCCAGAATTTATATTGTAAGGAAAGGGATTTCTTTTTTTTCTTCTTATTTTAAATTTTATTTAAGTATTTTTCCATGGTTACATGTTCATGTTCTTTCCCTCCCCTTTTCCCTCCTCCGCCGCCAGAGCTGACAAGCAATTCCACTCACTAGGTATATATGTATTATCACTCTAGTTATTTCCATATCATTCATTTTTGTAATAGAGCAACCTTTTAAAAATCAAAACCACACATCCTATACCCATATAAACAATCAATGAATCAGATGTTTAAGGAAAGGAATTTCTAACACTCATGCCAGTATCTCTAAGAAAAGAATTAATGGGAAGGGTCTGCACTCCCTATTTCAAACTCCAGGATTAAACATGGAAAGTAGAAAAGATGGTAAGGGAAACTTGCCAAATAGAATTTGCAAAAGTTGTTAGGGTCATCCACTCTTGGACCTTTTCCTGCTCCCAACTACCCTCCAGGTTGTCATCTATATTCAAAACTCTCCCTAAGGTGCCTCATCCTAAAATCAGCAATGGTTGTCATATCTAAATATCCACCTCTGATTCTGGAGAATATGAGACTTTCTATCTCCTCTCCCAGAAGTCAGAATGACAAGGTCAGAGGAAACAAAAAAAAAATAGAAAATGAATGCAAATAGAATTATTTTTATCTTTTGGATGGCCAACTGCAAAGGATCCTTCCATAGGCAGGCTCTCTTCTTGAAAGAAAGTCATGGCATCTCATTGCTGGTAGTCTGTCTAATAACTTCTAATATATTTGTCTACATTGGTTGAAGATCCAAATCTAGGTAGTCTGATTCTAAATCCATTATTCTTTTCTGAGGCAACCTGAATTCTTTGATTATAGAGCTGAAATCAGTGTTTGAAATAAAATCAGATCCAAAAATGGGGTACAATGAAGTTCAAGGTGACTAATAAGTCATCATGTCTAGAGCTGAACTGAAATAGTTGAGTTTTGAATTAGTCGTGTGGTGATAGTCGATAATAGTCTTAAGACAGACTAGGAATTCTCCCAGGATCAGGACAGTAATGTATTCATTACTCATATACTTGTGGGTCCCTAGCCCCATAGTGCCATAAGTGTATAAGCAATGACCTGGGCATCCTATGGGATGCATACCCAGCACTGGTGCCAATTTCCCTGATACAGCCTCTGACCCTCTTGCAACCTGATTGGCCCCAGATTTCCTGATGCATTGTCCATGCTCAAGGTGCTAGCCTCGTGCAGTTGGTGCTTCTACAATCTGGTAGGTGCCTTAGACCACCCAAGTTTCCATACCCTGTTTACATACCAACTAAACCTGTTGCCAAATGGAGATAAGAGGGTGCACATCCATTGAAACCGAGCGCCATTTTGTCCTTGTTGTATTTGTTGCAAACTTCTTTGTTCAGTAACTCATGGCGTGCTTTATTTTATCCCAGAAATTTAACTTGAACTATAGAGGCACTGTTTTCAGAACTGTATCAGCAATAGTACCCTGGGCTAGGCTTAGACCGCAGATCTCTAATTCTCTGTCCTTAAATCTATATGATTGTTGTTGCTTGGAAAATTCATGGGGACTGGTTGGGAGTCTATCAATGAATGGATGATTTGTACTACAACCACCCTACACCAACCCCTGCTTATTGACCACAAGGGTATTCAATGGCAGGGTTTGCTATTGGCATACAAGAATTAGATGAAGTTAATGAAGATGTTAATTTGCTAGCTTTACATTTCCTGCCTAAATATATCTGACTGAGCTAGTTATTGGATACATAGGAATTACTTGATATATAAAGAAGGAATCAAACATGGAGTGACTTCAGTCAGCTAAGGCCTAGCAAAAGCCAGTGATCTTGACGATATATTCTCTCAATTATTCATTTATTGTGGGTTTGTTTAATCAAATAATCCATGAGAATATATTTAATGCTTTTAGACCTAGTCTTATACTCTATCATTTGCTTGCCAAAATTTCCAATGAATCCCCTTAACATAAGACTTGCTATCACCATGACCCTCGTTTCTATTCCCCTACTGAAAGAAACATTTCTAAGAAACAATAAACTCTTGGCTCATGAGCACTCAGAACAATGTGTATTGATAATATATGATTACAGAGCTTTTACAATGAAATGTGTTCACTTCAGAAGGTTTACTCACAAAGTCCCCCAAAAATAACACAGTTGAAAAGATGTTAGAATAACAAGAGACCAGATAAATATCTCCAATTTTAAAGACATAAGCACATGATAGGGGATATGGCAAGTTCAAAATTAGACAAATTAGGTATATTCAAAAGTCAGGTTACATTATGATGCCAAAAAGTACCCTAATTATAAATGAAGGAATAAAAACATAACAAAAAAGTTCAAAATAACAGAGGATGTGGAAAATGCATATGCCCTAGAATATCACATCAATTGAAAAATTCAGAAAACATGATAATGAAGTCTGTGGCTCAAGACCTCAAAGATTAATTTTAAACATGTTCTCACCTTGCTACAGATATTGCTTATCTAGGTCAGAGAAACAGGATTCATATAAACTTTAATATACTTCATTTAGCCTTAAGAAAAATTTGTGACCTGAAACTAACAAGTTCTGAGCGGTACCAAAATGGAAATTTGAAATAAAAAAAGATGAGCAAAAAGATTGTTATTAGTTATGGGACAGACTGAAATGAAGGATAAGAAATAAGGAAGAAAGTCAAGGTGGGTGACTTGAAGCAGAGAACAAGTCAGTGACAAGTTAAAGATACGGAAATCAAAAACAATCTTCTCTATTCTCCCCTTGTTTTTGGAGAATGTTTAGGCACTCGGGAAATTAATTTTAGTATGTATTTAATTATTTTGAAAAAGATTTGCCATTTTGTGAGTGAAAAAAAAAGAATTCCTCAATGGGTCACAAAGTCCTGAATTCAAATCCTTCCTATGATATTTATTTTTTTTTGTTTGACAAATGTTTATTATATTATGCACTTACATTGGTTATGATCATGTGTCCCAACCAGACTATCTGAAATGTGGATAACTGAGACTAATTGTAGTTTTCTCTTCATTTTTCTAAGAAGTAATCCTATATCTTATTTCTATCATTAATTATCTTCCTGTTCTATTTATTCTAAACTTTTTTTAATTCCTGCTCTGTATATTTATTTATTTATTCCTTCTTTAGCTTCCTTGGGTTCCTCATGGAATTAAAGTTTCTAAACTATCAAGTCTGAGATCCTTCTTCTAACAAACTTTTACATTATTGTCTTGTAGATGTTGACCCTTTTTTTTAAAATATATTTTATTTGATCATTTCCAAGCATTATTCGTTAAAGACATAGATTATTTTCTTTTCCTCTCCCCCACCCCCCATAGCCGACGCGTAAGTCCACTGGGCATTAGATGTTTTCTTGATTTGAACCCATTGCTTTGTTGATAGTATTTGCATTAGAGTGTTCATTTAGAGTCTATCCTCTGTCATGTCCCCTCAACCTCTGTATTCAGGCAGTTGCTTTTTCTCGGTGTTTCCACTCCCATAGTTTATCCTTTGCTTATGAATGGTGTTTTTTTCTCCTGGATCCCTGCAAGCCTATGATATTTAATGTAAGTAAAATGCTAGGTTAGCCAATTAATCTGACAGGATTAACCAGGAAAATCTCTAAGAATATAATTTTGTTGTTGTTGTTGTATGAATATTTATTTTATATTTACAGTCCTCTCTTTTTACATTTTGAATTTCTCTCCCCTTCCAAATACCCCTCCATCACCCAAACAATATAGCATCAATTATGCGTGTGAAATTTTTCAAAATATAGCTCCATATTAATCATATCACAAGTAAAAAAAATTAAAGAGAGAAAATTATGCTTTCGTTTGAATTCAGTTCATCAAATTCCAATCCTTTGTCCCAACATAAAGAGCTACTATAAAAATTTTTGTACATATAGGTACTTTTCCTTTTCCTTTGATCTCTTTGAGGTACATTCTTAGTAGTGGTATTGCTGGATACAAGGGTATGAATGGTTTTATAGTTCCAGATTGTTTTCTGTAAGAACATTGGACCAGTTCACTGCTCCAACAATAGTGAATTCACGTCCCCAAAGCTTAGATCTTGAGATTAAGTATTAGGTTCACTAACAGTATATATGTTGTACCTAATCTATTCCATTGATCTACCACTGGGATGATCTTTTTTTTTTTTTAAATGGAGGTAAGAAAGAAGAATGCATTAAGAGAAGGGAAGAGGAGGAATGGGAAACATTTTCTATCATAAAAGAAATGAATGAGGAAAAGTTTTTATATCAGAGAGGAAAGTGTATACCAAAGGGATAAAATGGGAAAAGGACCTATATGTACAAGAACCACTTTTTTGTGCTGTCAAAGAATTGGAAATTGAGAAAATGTCCATCAATACGAAAAAAACTCAGTGGAAAATGATGTCTACTCCAGAAAGATATTTGATGGCCTCTGAGTAAAGATTAAATGTACTTTTTTCACTTTCTTGAGGTTTTTTGCCTTCTAGATTATCAAACTGTGTTAAAATTTAAGAAACAAGGTAGCCTTAAGTCAGTCAGTGAGCAAAACATCTGCCTTTCGAAATATTACAAGAGGACTGAAGGGATTTTAGGGAAGAAATGTTGAAGGAACATGTAAATATTTTTATTTTATTAAAACAAGTGGAAGGTAAAAGGGGAAATAAGGGAAGGGAATTATCTTAATTATTTTACCTTCTAAATTATAAGATATCTGATTACATACTATCTTATTTCTAAGTACATTAAACGCAAAGTCTTTAGGAATCAGCAATCTTACAACTGTGTCTTTTGGTGGGCAAAGTCCAAAAGTCCCAAGAGAAATATCCAAAAGGTGGTCTGTTCTATCTGTCCAACAGAAGAATGAAGACTGCCTTCTTCTCCATAGCTAAAGATATTCCCAGGCTTGTAATTTGAATGATGGTTCTCAAGCTTCTACAGGAAAATACTCCTCTTCCTTCATCCAGGTCCAAAGAGACTGTCAGTTTCTTAACTGTTTTTTTTTTTTATTCTATCCCACCATCTCCAGGGAAAATTCTAATCCTGTGCTCTGTCAATCATTCATGTCCTAAGTCTTATTTCCTATTTTAATACTTTGGACAAGTCATTTGATATTCATAGATCACAGAAAGATATGGCAGTATTAATAGGGAAATTATCCTTTGGGTCCTGTGATTCTGGGATACAATTAAATTAAAGTCTTGGGTCAGCCTCACCTGTGCAATCTGAAGAACCTCAGTGGGTATTTTACTGTGATTATTTTCTCTCCTCTAAGGTAAATGGGAACACATCAGATTTTGCTGAGATATAGAACAATTCCACCATTGCTCAGGCTCCCAAACTTCTATCATTGACAGTTGCCTTTAGCTCTAGTATTCATACCAGCAGCCAGATAATTAGGGAGGTCAGGAGAAGTTACTTTGAACCCCTCAGGTCCAGTTCTGCACCACTAACACAGTCCATTCGACATTTAAGTAAGAACTCAGATTTAACTGAAATTTAGTGGCGGTTGACATTTAAAAACGAATTTGTAAAGAGAATGTTTATCCTATTTAAGATGGCTCCTAAGATTCTCCGGTGTATTGGCACTAAACCTAGAGTGGATTAAAATGAGATTGCTTGACAAAAGAAGCAAATAGCCCAGTTAGTACCCTGAATTTTATGAATGTAGTCTTCTCTCGACCTAGAATGGGCAAAAGTCAACACCTGCTAGAAAGCTGGTGAGAGATACAAAACAGTGTGTATTAGGGAAAGTGTAATTATCTACAGAAGAGGAACTGTCTCCTCTTGCTTCTTTGCCTCTCTAGAGGTCTTAAATTAGAATACGACTTAATTTCACTTAATAAATGTTCATTGACTGATAGGCCAAAGTGATTAGGGTGTTAGAAATTTAATACAGTTAAAATTCATTTGGCATATTTGATGCTGAGGCCAGTCTGAATTATTGAAAAGGCTGAATTAACTAATATTTCAATGTCATACAATTTTATTATTGTCATGTACCTCGAGTAACACAAACTAATCGTGAGGAAACTACTTAAATGAATGCATGATAACAATGTGTAATTCTTATGTAATTAGTTGAATAGCTCCTGTGATAACACTGCTAGAGGGCTAGAATTGGAGGCTTAGAAGGTTGGGAGTCACCTTCTGCGTGTCATCAGAGGCAAGTCATTTCACTTTTCTGAGACTCAAACATCTCTCTAAGGCTTTTAGTGATTACTGGCATTGGCATATGAAGATAATTATTGAAAAAATTCCGAAAACCATTTATTTATCTAAACATTTTCTTAGCTAAGTGGCCCCAAAGAGCCCAAAACATTTGTTCTGGAGTCAGAAGGACTTGAGTTCAAATATGGCCTTAGATACTGAAACATGTGTTCCTAGACATGTCATGTACCCTGTTGAGGGGTTTTCTCTCAGTTTCCTCATCTATAAAATGGGGATAATAATAGCACATGTCCAAGAGTTATGAGGACGCTCAAATATTTGTTAAGTGCTTAGCACAGTGCACATAGTATTATACAAATGTATACACCATCATTTTCTTACATCGAATAAGGTTTCATATCCTCTCTTCCATATTAAAACAAATGTGGCCCTATTCAAATTGTCATGTTTTCAATTTGAAGGAAGTATAGACAAGATGCCTAATTGAATTATAAGCATCCATAGTGTTTTGCACAGTTATCTTAAAATAACATTTTGAATCAACTCGAGGAGGAACATTGTGTAATTCAGGAGGATATAGAACCATTAACCGAAAAGCAGGGCAATTGAATCTGAATAGAGATAAGGCATGGGTGGATAGAAGTGTCATTCAGCTAGTCAGAAGGGATCTGAGTAGAGTGAGATAATATTGCATTGGGTGATAGGTCCTATTCTTCATTCTGTTGCTGACACATGGACTATGTCATGGAATGTTTTTGCTTCTCAGTTTTCCCATCTACAAAATAAGGACTGTGATAGTTGCTTTTCTTAAAACCCAAGCTATTGTGTCACTGTTTTACGCATTTGCTAGATTTCTTTGTACCACAATTGTTTATTCTTTCTTGTGTTGTTTTGTTTTTTTCCTTTTTTAAACCTACAGTTCTCTGAATTAGGAAATAGTTAGGATTGGCATAAGTGCATTGGATTTCCTTACAATCAAATCCAAAAACTAGTTATTAAAGTGCCTACTAAGTGCAAGACATTTTGTTTAGGATTGTTTTCACTGCAGTATTATCAAGGGATGTGCTGCAGAGTGTCACATGGAATGTAAATGCATATTTGTGTTGTTTTGGTCTCAGTGGTACCATTGATTGGTTACTTGGTATGCCAAGAAAATTACCTGTGTTTGAAAGAGGTGATGTTTGTGTTTATGCTGTATTGTTTCAAGTTTCAAATTTGCTCTAGTTGAATTTTATAAGGATATCTGAAGAAAAAAAAAGTTTCAGCTCAGGGGAGGAATATAACCCTGGGTTCAAGCCTGGAACATTTGTATAAAACTCTTCTCAGTGGTGTAGGGAATGATAATTAGAAGTCACATGCTTCTGTGAGAGGAGATGGCACCAGTGAAAGCTTTTTCAGCTTTTTACTTGGGAGAGGACACATGGTTCCAGATGCACTACAAGGAGAAATTCAAAGAATGGACTTTGTAGAGGAATTGCCACTTCCAAATGTGATCTCCTGTTTTCTGCCTCTTGGATGATATTGAAGACTTTTTCCCCTTTCTCCCACACCTCTCCCCTCTCTTTCTTCCCCCCTCCTCCTCTCCTTCTCTCTCTCTCTCTCTCTCTCTCTCTCTCTCTCTCTCTCTCTCTCTCTCTCTCTCTCTCTCTCTCTCTCTCTCTCTCTCTCTCTCTCTCTCTCTTTTTCTCTCTCTCTCTTTTTCTCTCTCTCTCCCCCTCTCTCCTCTCTTTCTCTCTCCCTCTCTCTGTTTCTCTCTCTTTCTCACTCCCTGTCTCTGCCATCTCTGTCTTTCTGTCTGTGTCTCTCTTTCTCTCCCTCCCTCCATCTCCCTCCCTCTCTCTCCCTCTGTCTCTCTCTCTCTCTTTTTCTCTCTCTCTCTTTTTCTCTCTCTCTCCCCCTCTCTCCTCTCTTTCTCTCTCCCTCTCTCTGTTTCTCTCTCTTTCTCACTCCCTGTCTCTGCCATCTCTGTCTTTCTGTCTGTGTCTCTCTTTCTCTCCCTCCCTCCATCTCCCTCTCTGTCTCTCTCTGTCTCTCTCTGTCTCTCTCTGTCTCTCTCTGTCTCTCTCTGTCTCTCTCTGTCTCTCTCTGTCTCTCTCTCTCTCTCTCTCTCTCTCTCTCTCTCTCTCTCTCTCCCCCCTCTCCTCTCTCTTTCTCTCTCCCTCTCTCTGTCTCTCTCTCTCTCCTTCCCACTCCCTGTCTCTCTGCCATCTCTGTCTTTCTGTCTGTGTCTCTCTTTCTCTCTTATCACTCCCATTGAAATAGTTCATTCCTTCTGCGTACTGTCTGAAATAAACTTCTCCATACAACTTCTCTGAGTCCTGTTTGTTATCTGCTTGGCTGCCTGGATGCACTATTTGTGAACTGGAGAAGAAATTCATTATGTATTAAGTACCCACTATATACCAGACACTTGGCAAATGTTAAGCCATTTGATATGCATATTAGTGTGGGGACAGAGACACTATTATTATTCTCTTCTGACTCTATTCAATGTGCCACCTAGCTGTGATGTTCAGTTTTTGAGAAAGATGCTTAAATATATGTTTGGATAATACTTCCCCTTTAAAGAATAATAACCGGGAAAGAGGTATTGAACCTTTTGCAAATAATTTTCCTTACACTAGCAGTGCATTAGTAGGGGCGGATAGGTAAAATTCAGTTTATAACCTCAGTCTGAAGAAGTGGTCAGCCTCTGGTCTCCTCCTATTTCTCTCCAGGCAGAAATCAGTCTTCCTTAGAGAAGAGTAGATAAGATTCCTGAAATGTTTATTAAGGCCTCCAGCCTTCTAAACAGACAGTGTAGACATACAAAATTTACATAGGCAACACCTACATATTATATAGGAACTATAATAATCACGTACCTACCACATAGAGTTATCATAAGGTTCAAATGTAGTAATGTAACTGTTTTCCTCTCCCAGAATGAAAACTCCACGAAGGTGGGCTTGTTGATTTTTTTTTTCCACTTTACTTTTGTAACCTGAGTCTTAACACAACGTCTCCTATATTTTAGGCTTTTTCTACAATTTGCTTACAATTTATCCCATCAAGGGCTTCTTTGTTCATGATTATTTTCATGTTTTTTCCCCATCAGACTATGAGCTTTTTGAACAACCAGTTCTTACCACAGGGTTTGGCATAATGTAGGCGCTTAATTCGTATTTAGAGACTAGTTCTGGCACATTCTAATTGTTTGACCATGGAGAAGTCACTTAATCTCTTTAAGCCTCAGTTTTTGTGATAGATAGATAGATAGACAGATAGACAGAGAAAGAGGATATCTATATCTATATAGCTATATAGAGAGACAGACAGACAGAGGAATAATAAATACTTGAAGTAAAATATTCTTATAAGTAAGAAAAATAAACTTAATGAAGTGTAGCAATCGATTCTGCAACTCAACATTTTGTATCTTTCAGGACCAAAGGAGAGGTCCCTCTTCCCTCCATTCCACATCCCTATTTTTACCAAATTCCCTTATTAAGTTCCTTAGGGATAAAGATTGATTATTGCTTTTGTATTTCTATCTGCAGGTCTTGCACAATGTTTGATACATGTTGGTTATTTAATAAATACTTTTTCAATCATATATGCAGTCAGATGCCATATAAATGCAACCTAATTATGTTTTTCTTCCTTAATTTTTTTGTTTTTCCTTTTGGTTCTTAATTCTTTCCCTCAATCCTCCACCCACCCCCCTACCAAGAAAGCTCCAACCAACTTTGATATATTTATCAATAGCTTATACCATTTTGGAAGCCAGACTGTTGAGACTTTAGAATTGAGTGAGAAGAGAGTGTGTGGGGGAGGTAATTTCAGATGGCATTTCATGAAAACTGGCCGAGAAATGCAAGATCTAATGGAGATATTACCTTTAAAAATACCTTACCTTCTCTCTTTCAATCAGTACTGTGTATTTGTTCCAACGGGTAGGCAATGGGGATTAAGTAACAGGCCCAGGGTCACACAACTAGAAAGTGTCTGAGGTCAAATTTGAACCCAGGACCTCCACCTATAGCCCTAGCCTTAAATCCACTGAGCCACCTAGCTGTCCTCTCTAGTGGAGGTATGTACAAGGTTGTGAAAACTAAAATCTCTTTGTAGGCATCTCAGAAAGATGAAGAAAATGGAAATAAATTTTAAATTAGAAAATATAGTACATTATAGAGGGAAGCACCCTGTGAGCAAAGGTACAAGAAGGCATACTTGAACACTCACTATCATCTAGTTTTCCTACATCAGAAACTCAATGAAGGAAATTACCTGGTTGGGGTGGGAGGAGGTGAGAATGGAGACTAAACATGTCAAAGTCCCTAATCAGGAGAGTTAGGACTAATGCCAGTGTTTGGGGTGGGTACAATCATAGCCATCCAGGAATTCTGACCTCCCCAAGCACTTTTCCCAATTGTTGCATGGTGTCTGGTATTCCATTATTAAAGGTTCAATATTTTGAGTCTTGAAATCATTCCATCTTTGAGTACTTTCTTAAAATGTAAATATCCTTGGGAAGGGGAACATTTTATATCTTTATCGATTAATGCCTTATGGGGGTTTCTTAATATCTTCTGAATGGTAAGATTAGGTTCTTAAATTTTTAGGTTTGAAATTATACCAAATGATTTTTGAGTTGGATTCTAAAGCTATGATTTAAAATCTTAGGAACAAAAGATTCTAAAGGACATTTTTTCTAGAACCTAAGCTTTCCAAAATATCTATTTTTAAAATGTAAGATATCGTGAGTCAGCCTACTCCTTGAATAAAAAACATGACTTTTTAGTATCTCACTCAGTGGCATATATATCCAAAAGAGACAAAGAAGAGCTAGGGATCCTGGCTTCATCCTAGGGCATGATTGTCTTCAAGCTACTCTGAAAATATAGTTCATCTCTCAGATGATCATCTGATCAGTTGGGCTTGGGTTACTCAGAATCTCAAGGTCAGTGAATTTCTTTTGAAGATTTTTTTCTATAACATGAAATTTGTTTTCAGAGCAATTGACTAGTAAGGAAGGAAAGGGCACAGAATTTCAAAAGCTCTTATGTTACTCTGGACCTCTTATTCACAATTAAAACTGATTATCTTATACTGTAATTTGTGTACATATCTTATCCACTGCCACACTTCTACAACCAAATATGAAGTTCCTAGAGGGCAAAGATTATCTCTTACTCATCTTGTTACCCCTTAGAAGTTTAGAAGACTGTCTTCTATACAGTAGGTGTTTAGTAAATATTTGTTGAATTTAATGTATCAAATATTTATAAAAAATGCCTGGTATAGAGTAGCTGTCATATAATATTTATTCACTTTCCCCTTCCACCTTTCTTAATGGCATGTTATAACTGATATATATATATATATATATATAATCATATATATATATATATATATATATATATATAGAGAGAGAGAGAGAGAGAGAGAGAGAGAACTTTTGTCCTATAAAAGCCCTAAGTAAATATATTCAATAAATTAATAATAGTAATAAATTAAATAAATAAACAGAATAAAATCTTATTTAAACCATAAAATGGTTCCCCCTTTCAATAGCTGCTGTAGATATTACTCATGTAAAAACTTATAGCTCATCTTAGTTCTTCCACATTCTGCTTGAAGTAGTTTTTGGCATAGACAAAATGCCTCCTTCTATAATCTTTTCTGTTACTATATATTTTCTCCCTCTTCCTTTTGATGTTTTTTACATTGGTTTTTATTTTTAATATCTTAAAAGTTTTATTTATGCATTCTTTCCCCAATATATTCATTTTGGAATATATATCTTCCTTGCTACCTTTCTATGAATACCTATATAAATACTGGTGAGCTTTCCTTTATTAAATCAAATCAATGAGTACTTATCTATATGGAGGAGGTTCAAGTATCCAGAGAAAGTGTGAGGTACAAAAAAAGTCAGGACTGGACAAACATTGGAGAATCATGAGATGATAAAATGATTTTATGGCAGTTGATGAGATCACTAAGTGAATGGTATATAGAAGGAGAATAGGACCCAGGAATTAGGAATTAGAACCTTGAGATATATCTACAGTTAGTGGATATGATTGATCTAGATAATGATACCACAAAGGAGACTGCAAAGAATGGTCAGATAGGAAAAAGAAGATGTAAGAAAGGGAAATGTTGTGAAAGACTAAAGAGAGAAGAAAGAAAGAGAGAGTGATTAACAGTTTCAAGGAATACAGAAAGGTCAAGAAGATGAGACTCAAGAAAAGACCAATAGATTTGGTAATTTGAGAGGACATTGGTAAATTTGGAGAGGGCAGTTTTAGATGAATGAGCCATCAGCTATAAGAAAGACATAACAAAAAGAGAAGAAAATGAGGGAAAAAAGGAAGTAGAACCAAAATTAGGAGGAGAGATATGGGATCATAGCTTGTGAGGATGGATTGATTTTTCCAGTGAAATATGGAGCAAGGTTCTCAACTGAAAGGTAAAAGGGGTGCCACCCAAGAAGATTTAAAGAGGAATGGAAAATTTGGCAGAGCCACAGTAAAGAGTGAGAGAGTGAATTGATTAGGAAGTATAGAAAGTTTACCTTAATGCAGCAAAGGTTTGTGACAGAGTAAAATAAATATATTAGTAGATGTAACATACTTTCTCCAGTTTTTTTAAATTAATTGATTAATTAAATTATTTTTAAAAATTAATTTATTTAGTCAATTTAGAACATTATTCCTTGGTTACAAGAATCACATTATTTCCCTCACTCCCCTCTACCCACCTTTCCCCCAGTCGATGCGCAATTTCATGGAGTATTACATGTGTCCTTGATCAGAACCTATTTCCATGTTGTTGGTGTTTGCATTAGGATGTTCATTTAGAGTCCAAATCCCCAGCCATATCCCCTCGACCCATGTATTCAAGCAGTTGTTTTTCTTCTGTGTTTCTAGTCCCACAGTTTTTCCTCTGAATGTGGAAAATGTTTTTTTCTCACAGATTCCTCCAAGTTGTTCAGGATCATTGTGTTGCCACTAATGGAGAAGTCCATTACATTCAATTGTACCGCAGTGTGTCAGTCTCTGTGTAGAATGTTCTCCTGGTTCTTCTCCTTTTGCTCTGCATCAATTCCTGGAGGTCATTCCAGTTCCCATGGAATTCCTACAGTTTATTATTCCTTTGAGCACAATAGTATTCCATCACCAGCATAGATCACAATTTGTTCAGGCATTTCCAATTGGAGGGCATCCCCTCATTTTCCAATTTTTTTTGCCACCACAAAGAGAGGAGCTATGAATATTCTTGTACAAATCTTTTTCCTTATTATCTCTTTGGGATATAAACCCAGAAGTGCTATGGCTGGATCCAATTGGCTGTTAGCCAATCTGCTAGGTGTGAGGTGATACCTCAGAGTTGTTTTGATTTGTATCTCTCTGATTATAAGAGATTTAGAACATTTTTTCATGTGCTTATTAATAGTTTTGATTTCTTTGATTGAAAATTGCATATTCGTGTCCCTTGCCCATTTATCAATTGGAGAATGGCTTGATTTTTTTGTACAATTGGTTTAGCTCTTTGTAAATTTGAATCATTAGATCCTTGTCAGAGGTTTTTATTATAAAGATTGTTTCCCAATTTGTTGCTTCCCTCCTAATTTTGGATGCATTCGTTTTGTTTGTACAAAACCTTTTTAATTTGATGTAATCAAAATTATTGATTTTACATCTGGTGATGTTTTTCTGTCTTTCTTGGTTTTAAAGTCTTTCCTTTCCCAAAGATCTGACATGTATACTCTTCTGTGTTCACCTAATTTGCTTTTAGTTCCCTTCTTTATATTCAAATCATTCACCCATTCTGAGTTTATCTTGGTGTAGGGTGTGAGGTGTTGATCTAAACCTAATCTCTCCCACACTGTCTTCAAATTTTCCCAGCAGTTTTCAATCAAATAGTGGATTTTGGTCCCAAAAGCTGGGATCTTTGGGCTTATCATAGATAGTCTTGCTGAGGTCACTTACCCCAACTCTATTCCACTGATCCTCTTTTCTGTCTCTTAGCCAGTACCAAATTGTTTTGATGAGCACTGCTTTATAATATAGTTTGAGATCTGAGACTGCAAGGCCTCCTTCCTTCGTCTCCAGTTTTTTCAATAGCATCTTCATAGGAACAGAAGTAGAATATGGTAGAAGCAATTCCCATGGCTATACTTTGAATTGAAGAGTTTTCTTTTTCATAAAAAGGGTCTCCTGTTTATGATGAAAATATCAAGCTAAAAATAAATAAAATAAACCCGCATAAGTCATCAGCATTTCTATATATTTCTAATCCATTTCAGCAGCAAGAATTAAAAAAAGAAATTCCATTTAAAATCACCCTAGACAATATAAAATACTTAGGAATCTATCTGCCGAGACAAACACAGGAACTATTTGAACAAAACTACAAAACACTCTCCACACAATTAAAACCAGATCTAAACAATTGGGAAAACATTGATTGCTTATAGGTAGGATGAGCTAACATAATAAAAATGACCATCCTACCCAAATTAATTTACTGATTTAGTGCCATACCCATTGAACTACCAAATTTTTTTTTACTGAATTAGAAAAAAAATAACAAAGTTCATTTGGAAGAAGAAAAGATCAAGGAAATCCAGGGAAATCATGAAAAAAGAATGTCAAGGAAGGAGGACTTGCAGTCCCATATCTCAAACTATACTATAAAGCAGTGGTCATCAAAACAATTTGGTACTGGCTAAGAGAGAGAAAAGAAGATCACTGGAATAGACTTGGGGTAAGTGACCTCATAATGGACATCTCCATTAGTGGCAATGCAGTGATCCTGAACAACTTGGAGGAATTTATGAGAAAAAAACACTATTCACATTCAGAGGAAACTCTGTGGGAGTAAAAACACTGAAGAAAAACAACTGCTTGAATACATGGGTCGAAGAGATATGGTTGGGGATGTAGACTCTAAAAGAACATGCTAGTACAAACAGCAACATGGAAATAGGTTCTGATCAAGGACACCAGTAATACCCAATGAAATTGCGTGTCTGCTGCAGAAAGGGTTGGTGGAAGGAAGGGAGGGTAGTAAAGTGATTATTGTAACCAAATAAATAAATAAATAAATGGTAATTAAGAAAGGGGAAAAAAACAACCAACAAACAATAAAGAGGAAAAAACTTTTTTTTAAGGGACTCAATAATTTAAAATGTTTGGTAGCTCTACCAGAAAAGACTATATTGGTAACTCTTAAAAATTGTTATTATTACCTTGTTAGTGTGAATTTTAGTTTTACTCCAACCTGCTTAGTCAGAATTCTAGAAACCAGGAATGTATACACCCCCCACTTAAGTATTAACTATAGGGGAGGATAGCCTATGATCAGCATGTGCTAGCAAGTGACAAATCAGAAACAACTTACTTACCCCCTGTGCTGTCCTAAGCCAAGCTTAAGCCACTATTGGTACATGTGAGACACAGAATGTGATGTAAAGAACATCCTATATATTTCACATTACTTCCTGTGAGACTCTGCGCAGTGTTGGGACCTTTTGGCGGCATTTGGCGTGCTTGCAGCTTTGGTGGACTCTGCGTTGGAGTTTACAGGGAGGAGCTCTATAGTGTGGATTAGGTGAGGTGGTTTCCCTGAAACAAATTTGGTGAGTGATAAGGCTGACTCCCCTTTTCCTTGACCTTCTGAAAGTACTCTCCTCCAAGGAGGCCCTCATCTTAGAGGAGGCCTTGTGGCTGGAAGCCAAACTAGATTTAATCTTCTGAGAAGGTCCCTTGGCTGAGGCCTCTGAACTCCCCTTGGCTTAGGCCAGGCAGGAGCAGATCTTCTACCCTTTCCCTCTTCTCCTTTATCTTAATTCTTCTTCCTTCTATTGAAAATAAACCACCATAAAATGCCATACTGACGTGAGTATTTTCTTTGGGATTGAATTTAAATCCCTGTCAACCAATAAAATAATATATTCATTTTACACCTAACACTAGAAGAATTTTACTTAGAGGGAAGAGTAATATACTATATAGGATGAAATTCCAAGACATAAATATATATATATAGATATATGTAAGCATAAATACATATATATACATATATATGTAAAACTAGATGTTAATACTAAGAGAAATGGGAAAAGAAACAAAATAGGGTAAATTTATATAATATAAAGAACCACATGGAAGGAGTGGGGAAGAACACCAATACACTGGAAGGGTAAAGAAGTTGGAGATAGGAAATACTTAATTCTTCTGAGCATTGAAATTGACTCAAAGAGGGAAGGATAATTAAATCCATTGGGGCAGAGAATCAAAGTTTTTGTTCAAACAAAACCAATGCAACTAAAATTAGAAGGAAAGTAACAAATTGGGGGAAAAAATCTTCATAACAAAAACCTCTTACAAAGGTATAATTAATCAAATGTATAAAGAACTAAATCAATTGTACCAAAAAAATCAAGCCATTCCCCAATTGATAAATCAGCAAGGGACATGAATAGGCAATTTTCAGATAAAGAAATCAAAACTCTCAATAAACACATGAAAAATGTTCTAAATCTCTCATAATCAGAGAAATGCAAATCAGAACAACTCTGAGGTACCACCTCACACCCAGCAGATTGGTTAAGCAGATTGGTTAACATGACAGCAAAGGAAAGTAATAAATGTTGGAGGGAATGTGGCAAAATTGGGACATTAATGCATTGCTGGTAGAGTTGTGCATTGATCCAACCATTCTGGAAGGCAATTTGGAACTATGCCCAAAGGCCCCAAAAGACTGTCTTCCCTTTGATCCAGCCATAGCACTGCTGGGTTTATACCCCAAAGAGATAATAAGGAAAAAGACTTGTACAAGAATATTCATAGCTGTACTCTTTGTGGTGGGAAAAAAATTGGAAAATGAGGGGATGCCCTTCATTTGGGGAATGGCTGAACAAATTGTGGTATATGCCAGATCTCTTTTTGGCTTCTTGTAAAAATGTTTTCTTAGTTTGGTAGCTCTTAAATTTGGCAAATACATTCCTAGGGGTTGTCTTTTGAAGATTTAGTGTATAGGGTGTGCTATGAACTCCAAAAGGACAAAATTATTACAAGTGTAAATATGGACATATTTTGGATGGAGCAGCATGGAAGCACAGCCCAAGATTGTGGTGAAATAAGTGGTTCATTTTGTTTGGAATGAAGAATGAATGAAAAAAATTGCTTTAGAATTAATGAATCTGAATTAAGTAAAATAAGTCATATAGAAACCTTATTTTTTAATTAATTATGTGTATGTTACATTTGAATTCTCAGTCAACTCCCTCCCTCATACTTCTCCCCCATTAGAGAAGGCATCATTTGACAAAAAGATATATGTCTACATAAAATTTCCTACTTATTTCTATTTATCAGTTTGTTTATCTGGAGTTAGACACACAGAAACATTATTTTCCTATTGCTCTATTCATTCTCTTCAAAGACTTTAAATACTAGGGTACAGAGTCTATTTTATCCTATGATGATCTGTTGGCAGTTTTTTTTTTACCATTTTTAAACCTTTTTTACCTTTCCATTCGGACTTATAATCAATACTGTGTATTGGTTCCAAAGCAGAAGAGTGTTAAAGACTAGGGGGTTAAGAGATTTTCCCAGGGTCACATAGCTACTAAGTATCTGAAGTCACATTTGAACCCCAGACCCCCCATCTCTAGACCTGGCTCTTAATCTTCTGAGCCTCTGCTGGTAGCTTTTGAGGAAGGCACCAAATAATTTATTCAACTTTCATTCTGAGGAATTTTGACATAGTAGAAATCACAGCTGGCTAGCAATAGCAGTGTGTTTTGTAAAGGGCGAAATTATGGCTGAGACTGGATGTATAATTATTTTTGATTGCCAAGGATTTTATTTATAAAATCCTAATGAAAAACCCAAGTCAGCTGGAAATTTTATGTTGATTTTAATTGATAGTGGAGGAAGAAGGAGGAAGAAGGAAAGGAGTAGGTTCTTACTCCCCATCCCCCCAGTTCGAGGGGGGAGATTTGGAGATAAGGGTTTGGAGTATGAAGGAGGAAAGAGTCAGGCTTGAACTCCAAAAAGGGAAAAGGCTAAGCCAACATGCCAAAACCTGAAATCAGCTTCAGGGAACAACTCACCACCAACCCAGACAATAGCTGCCACTACATCAAGATGTCAGAACGCTTAGCATGCTGCCAGTCAGAGTCATCTCTCCGGGGAAAGAGGAAGATACAGGAAGTGATGTGCCTTATATAAACATTTTTACATCACTTTTCTGCATCTCATCTGTACCAATGATAGCTTAGTTTGACTTAGGACAGCCCACGAGTCTGTCAGCTGTTTTCTGCACATCTGTTGCCTTTTTGCCCAGATATTTAATCTTGAGTACGGTGCAGGCATCTTGACCTTGTTAAACTGAGTAGGCTGAAGAAATGTGGACTTCCCAAGACCTGATTCTGTTATTCCAAGTATCTCTATTGTTACTGATCAGGAAATAGTAAAATCAAATCTTCTAAAGAATGGTCTGATTAGTGTGGAATAATTTTAAAATTCACATTTTATCAATGTTTTTGAATTTAAACTGTTGATTTGATCTTTGCTCATTCTATGAAGAAAGAAACCTTTCTTAATTGTTGGAATCAATCCATTAATCAACAAGTATTCATGAAACTCCTACTGTCTGCCAAGAACTATGCTAAGTAGAAGGGATAAAAACACAAAGCAAAAATAAAACATTCCCTTCCCTCAAGATGCTTTTAGTATATAGGAAGAAATGAAGACTGACCCGTTCCATTTTGTTCTCATATGGTATCAAACTCAAGTAGAAATTGGGACTGCTAAACCATACTTGAGAATCCCTGCAAATCATATGCTGACAGCTTTCAAATGTAATATTATCTATATTTTATTGTAGTTTGATTGTTTCAATATTTCTCAGCTATATTTCAATCCAGTTCAGGCACAGTCCAGGTCACCAAGTCCATGACTTCTAGTCCATTGCATTTTACACTACTACATGATATTGTGTCAAACAAAATGGGTTATTATTAGCCTTTCTGTTATTGAGGTTAAAAGAAAGAAGAAATGTGAAAATCTGGAAGAGATAAATAAAGAAAAACCATGAAGTAACTTTTTCTGGAGTCTTTTAAGGATAGAACTCAAGTCATTTTTAAAAATAATCTTATAGAATCGATGAAAACAGCACAATGAGAATAAAAAGTTGTAAAGGACAAATGTACTTATTACTGATACCTGCAAAAATTTTCTTTTGAGCAAGAAGAGTTATATAGTAAAGGAAAAATTATGATGAGCCTTTTGCTGTCCGGCATATGGTAGGACCTAGGGCTTCCTGATATCATCCAAAGATGTCTCACACATTAAGTTGTAATAAAATGTTATTTATTATGCTGTGAATGTGAATAATTCTTGTCGTTAAACACAGGGACTCTAAGCCCGGAGGAGATGTTCCAAAGTAAAATTGCTTTGCTCTTGTCATTACAGCGAATGGAATCAACCCAAGCCCCTTACCCTCCCCAAATTGCCCACACACACTGAATACATTACCATTTCAGGACCAAGTGATTTTGTTTTCCCAGAGAATGAAAATGCAAAAGAAAAAGAAAATTAAAGGGAGTATGTACTTGAACTCACACTTGTAAAGAATGACAACTCAGATCCACATGGCATTAAAACCAGTCATTGACTAATCACTGAGCTTTACTTTTCCAGCTATACAAAATTAATAAGACTCCTCTGGAGGCTGTGCTCTTGACTTCCCAAATGAATTTGCCCACAATGCTACACAAATCACTTCACTCTGAAAACAATCTCCAGCCCTGTACAACTTCTCACAAAAGAACCCTTTTTCTGTGGGACCACTCCATTTAATTTGATTCTCTTTCAGCCCTATGTTGTCTTTCCTCCAACCTCCCACTTTGACTGTAAACTCCATGAGGGGAGGGACCACGTGCTTCTATTTTTATTCCAAGTGCTTAGCAAGCACATTACTTGACATATTAGGTACTTAATATTATTATTATATACAATATATTATAGTATATTATATATATAAACTATCTTTTAACTAGCAGAACTTTAATAGCCCAAACACAGGAGTTCCAGCAGCCTGAAACTGACTAGAGCCTCCCTCTAAAGCCTCTAACCCACAAGCAAAAACCCCAAAAGCCTCAAAAGCCCCTCTCCTCATGTGAGATTGGTCCTTATAAATATATCTGGACCAATCCCACACTGGGAAGTAGGGAAGGAGCCCCTCCTTAAAGTGTAATTGGCCCATTCATAGACCAATCTCATTCCAGGAAATTGGCGGGCTCCCCAGCACAGGATTGGTCCATTCACTGATCAGTCCCACACCAGGAAGTAGGGGGAGGCAACCCTGGGGCATGTTGGGAGTTGTAGTTCCAGCACACAGTCTTTTTTTTTTTCTCTTTCAAAACCCCCAATATATAACAAATAAACATTTTTTGTTTTGATTTGAACTTCTGTCTCCCCGAGGCAAAAAAAAAAAAAAATCACAGCTACCAATTTGCCTAAAACTCTCCAAATAAAGTTTGCTGTTCACTGGATGTCCAAATACATCAAAATTCACCTCATCCCTGATGCATGATTAAGTTGGGCTATGTTAGCAATAGAGAAAAGCACTTTAGAGGTTCTGCAAAAGTACTTCTTGTCCTAATCCCCTCAAAACAGAATGCTTTGCTGCTAGTTCCAGTTTTAGTATCAATAATATGGCTCCGGTGATGTATGACAGAAGGGAAAAAAAGGTCAATAGGATTATGGTTTTTCTTTTCTGTCAGTGGTTGCATTGCTGGGAAGAGGGATTTTGGGAGCTGTGAGTCCTAAATTTGTTTGTTTTTGTTTTTGTTTTTTTTTAACCCCATATGGGAAGGAAGAAGTATTATTGTGAGGCTTAATAAGAAACTCAAATTCAGTGACATTAATACTTACAAATGTCAGGTTACTCTCACATTCTTCAACTGAGTCATGATCTCACTGATACAGACACTTCTATTGCTACATTAAATTTTTCATTCTATAGGCTTTTATTGCCTATGAAAAGTAGTCTAAATGCTGGGGACATATAGGGAAAAAATTAAGTGAAATTGCTTCTATCCTTTAAGAGGTCACATTCTTCGGGGTTGTAGATTACAATCTAGTGTAATTTGTGAGAATGTTAATATAGATAAACAAGTACAATCACAATGGAGAATCATTGTTCTTCACCTCATTTATAATGTCAAACTCATTATTATACATTTGACATTCTCCAGGTCCCTCTCCCTGAGAGACACTCTCCTTCCTTGTTTGCTATAACTATCATCTCTAATTGTTTTCCTGATGCCTGCCTGCCTCTTCCTCCTCTCCTTTGGTATGTCTTAAGTGTTATTCTGTTTACTAAGTATGAGGTTCTGTTCTGGGCATCTTTCTCCCCTCTTTCTTTATTCTTTTTCTTTAACGATTACTTTGTCAGTTCTCATGGGTTCAATAACCACCTCTATTCAGATCACTCCAAAATGTATTAAGCCATCCCTCACCCAAACATTGGATCTGCCTTACTTTTTGCCTGCTGGATATCTCCACCTTAATGTCCCATTAGTACCTCAAATTCAACCTATCTAAAATGGAATTAATTATATATTTTTTAAAAACCTATCCTTGGGGGCAGCTGGGTAGCTCAGTGGATTGAGAGCCAGGCCTAGAGATGGGAGGCCCTAGGTTCAAATCTGGCCTCAGACATTTCCCAGCTGTGTGATCCTGGGCAAGTCACTTGACCCCCATTGACTAGCCCTTACCACTCTTCTGCCTTGGAGCCAATACACAGTATTGACTCTAAGACAGAAGGTAAGGGTTTAAAAAAACAACAACAAAAAAAACAACCCTTTCCTTCATACAAATAATTTTATTTTCTTCTAAGACAAAACAATACTCACAATTGTAGATTTAATTTTGACTTTCCCCTTTCCTTTCCCTGCCTCCTTGAGATATCTAAATGACGCAGCAGCAACTACTTGCTCAGGGTGAAATGCGGAAGATGTAAGTTCAAATTCAGACTCAGACTCAAGTCATTGAACCTCTATTTACCTCAGTTTTCACAATACTGTAAAGAGTCTATAAAATGAGGAAAGTAGAACAGAAAGAGTCAGAGAGCCTTCAGGAGTTTGAAGGACATAAAGACAGTCTGGTCAATGGAAAGAGGCTCTTTCCACCCACATGGTAGAGGAATGAAAAATGACTTTTCCTATAAGATTGGTGTCATCTCCCCCAAAGGTGCCTCCATTTTAGCTGTCCTGGGCATGCTGTAAGCACAGTTATTACATTTATAAGGGAGATGGGACACAGAGCTGAGAAATGGAATGTCCCATATGAAGAATGATTGGTAGCCCAATAATGCCACCCGCTCACTTGAGTACTCTTGCATTTAGTTCAATTTGATATTTGCTGTTATAGTTTCACTACCATCAGGATTTTGTAAGCCAAATGGAGTGGTTTGTGCGCTAACATTGTTGTCATCATACAAAGATTATCCTTCTCAGCTGTTCCAAACTCTTGTTGCATGCTTTTTCCAATCTCTCTCTCTTCCACACCAAGAAAAAAATAAAGATGATGTATGTGGTGGTGCCCAAATGATATCAAAATAATCATGCATGTTTATGGAGGTACTTATGATCCTAAATAAAATCCTTAAAAGAAAAAATGTCCATGAAGAGGGATCTCACTCAATAAAACCTTTGTGTATACTGCACATATTATTTTAATAAGGAAACAATTTAGTAACAAGAAAAGAAATGGAAATAGTGTAAAATATATACCTTCATTCTATCAAACAGAATACATAGCTGAAAAGATAATTTTAGGGTTGTGACAAAATCTGAATTAATTGGTCTCCAGGGGAGAAATCCCAAATAAAATACCCAAGTCAGTCTGGAAATTTATGGTAATTTTAATTAATACAGAGGGAAGGATTTTATGGAGAAAGAGGGAATAGGGTATAGGATTTCTCCCTCCTGGCCTGTGCCAGGGGGAGTTCAAGATCTCTTCTGCTAGGTCTCTGAAGGAGATTAGAGGCTTCTAAGGGGAAAAAGTTTGAAAAGTAAAGGAGGAGAAACTCAGCTAGAAACTCACCACCAAACCTGACCATAGCTGTAGCCATGCCAAGATGCCGAAAGGCCCAGCACACTGCCACCAGCCACCTCTCCACCTTCAAAGGTACCAGAGAGAGGAAGTGAGCCAAATATATAGACCTTTTACTCTTGTGTCCCCTCCTCTAAATTTTCACATCTACGAATCACATCCAAGGCTTTACTCCAGGACTGCCCATTCTTTAGTTCTCATCTTCTTTGATTAGATTATATCTTCTGAGTTACTTAACACTTCTTTGTTAAGTTCACCTTTTGTTAGTTTCTTAACCTTTTTGTGATTAATTTAACCTTTATAGTGTAATAAAATAGTAAACTGAGAGAAAAAATTTCTTGTTGAAATAGAGAATGGTAAACTGTTATAAGAGAGGGGAAAATAAATAGAGAGGGGAAACTGTTTCCTCTTACAATGACTGTTGTTCTCTGGCTAGCTGTGACTTGAGAGGGCTGCTACAGGGACCTGAACCTGCTTATTGGTAATGGAGGTAGAAATGATGAGGGATGCCACACAAGGTATACTGGTACACAGGGGAACTACTTATAAAGGAATGCCCTGGTGTTTACTCTGGGGGTTGTCTATTGATCCCTACTGATCGTTGATGGATCAATCTACTTCCTAACTCCCTTCCTCCCTCACTCCCTCTCTTAACCAACCTCTCCCTTTTGCCTCCCTCACCTCCCAAATTTCCTTGAAGCCTTTGCTTCTTCCCTCCCTCCTGAGTGAACTATAAAGATACTCCAGTCGCTTTCTCAGGCAAGGGGTTTATTGGGATAACAGGATGGGAAACTGAGGTAAGAGGGATGAGGATTTTCTATAATCTAAATGAGATAAAATTGAGGGTTTGGGGAGTCACAAGTGTGACTCTTAGACAGTTAGGAAGATGGAGGACAACAGCAGCTCAAAATTTTCTTTATTCTTCTTCACAAATCAGCCAGGTCTCTTAGCTTAACCCCAGAAAGAAACAAAGTTCAAAGCCTGTAAGTTTTCTCCTGGCCAGCTCAACTCTCAAACAGATCACCAACTCAAAAGTTTCTCCCCTGATCAGCTTCCACTGCTCAGAGCCAGAGAAACAGAGTCCAAGAAACCAAGTCACTTCACAAAGGTCTTTCAGTCAGCTTCAAGCCTCCAAGGAGAGAGAGTGTGTCTCCCAATCAGAGACCAAGTCCCCAAAAGCCAAGTTTTTTCTTCTCAGTGTCAACTTCAACTGCTCAGAGCCAGAGAAACAGAGACCAAGTCCAAAAGCCAAGTTTCTCTTCTCAGTGTGTGGTCATCCAGAGGCCCCCAACTGCCCCTCCTGGGGACATTCCTTTGGAATCTTCTCTTGACAGACATCTAGAGCTAGATCTCCAGCCCTGCATCTTGTTCCACAAGTTCTGCAAAACCTCTCTCTCTTCATGTCTCTATCACAATAGTTACTTAACACCTTTTTGTATTAAGATCTTAAAATAGACTTAGCTTAAAGTTCTAGCTTCACTATAAAGTAAGAACTAAGTACCTTCATTGTTCAATCAGGAGATTACAATTTCATCTTCTCCATAAAGTAAGATATAAGTAAGGTGGAGTAATCTAAATTTCACATAGCCAAGCATTATCAAGTCTCTTATTTTTCTTAGTTGTCAAAATTTAATTTTTTAATATCATTCTGATTCAAAATTTCCTCCTCCTTAGTTAAATATATATGTGTGTGCTTACAAACACAAAAATATACATACACATGTATATATAACATATATGTATATTATATATAATAAAAATGCATATATACATGTTATACTATATCATAGTGTTATTTTAATTAATTAATTTTGATAAGATATCATTAAACTACATTGAAATTCCTGAAATATTTTCTCATTTAAAACACACTCTTTTAAATTTTAGATTTTAATTTTATTAGCTACATTTGGAAATGAATATTCATGAACATTTGTGTTGTCATTTTCCCTCAACATCTTTATGATGATGAGATCAAAGGGTCACAAATTTAGAGCTGGAAGTAACCTTGGAGGCCAACGTTTCAATTTACAGATGAAGAAATTGAGGCTCAGAGTGGTTGAATGACTTACTCAGCATCACACAGTTAGTAAGAATTTGAGGCAGGATATGAATCCAGGTCCAATACTTTAATCACTATGTTAAGTATTAGTACTCCTATTTTATAAATAAGGAAAGTGAGTTCATAAAGTCACTTGCCTACCTATGGGTCAATCATTAGAGAGGATGGATCCTATTCAGAAAAAGAAAAAAAATTGAATCAAAACATAATAAAGAGAAAACAAAAGAACATTGCCTACATTAATTTCCAATATAAAGAAAAAAGAAGAAACTAGATAGTGATTTAAGAAATATCAGTTATCAATTAAACCAGAAGGGAAACAACTCAGTGAATTTCATAGCAGAGCTGTATTCCTTTCCATAGTCACAGTTGGAGGAGATCCAATGACCTTTCAAAATTCCATCAAGCCTGGTGGTTATTTGACAGAAGAGAAATAATCATTTGTCTTCTATGAAAAAAAAAAGCCACACTCTTGTTCTCAGGAAGCATTGTAATAGCATAGTAATTATTCACAACTGCATCTCAGGTCAGTATTTCAGTGCCTCAAGGAATCCCCACCTTGCCTGGTATATTTTAGAATCTCTGGCAGAATTTAATCAAAAAAGATCCAATATAGAACCAGGAGACATGTTGCCTCCCAATTTGTGTATATTTTGTCAGAATTGTATATTTTTTGGAATGTCTCTGACTATTTAAATGAGACTATGGACCAGAATGATAACTTAAAAAGAGGTTATGGTTCATTTAATTCAAGTCAACCATTTTTGCCTAAAGTGTATTTATGGTTGATTGGCAGACTGTCCCAAAGTACATAACTGAGTTGCTTTGTTCTTTGATTTGCAGATATCTTTTAGCTTGAGATATATTACAGCATAATCAGCCTTTTGGCCAATGGAAACTTTTTAAATTTTTTTTGCCAAGTACCAAGTTTAGCTATGCCACTGGGACCTCAGCTTTCTAAATGAAGAATGTGCTTAGGGGGAAAAAAAGTATTCCATCTGAGTTATGAAAAGAGATGTATCCTTTTTTCCCTAGTACATAAAACTTCAATGTAGAAATATTATTTCAGTTGTTATTTACTTCTAATAGCATCTTGAGTCCTAAGGCAGACTTTTGACACAAAGAAATCTTTCAGGGACTTCATTTTAAAAATTGCACCAAATACACAGAATCATAGGTCTAGCAGGCACCTTTAGAGTACATTTATCTGCCTTCCTTCTGGCTGTACTGCACCTACAATGCCCTCAATGGATGAAAATCCATCTTGCTTTTAATAACCTTCATCTCAAAAGAGATGAAATTCAGTTGGTCACATGAACGAGGCCTGTTAGACATGCATAACATTCCCAATTCTAGTACTATTTGTGAACTTATTACATCTATTCTCAGCATTATCCAATTTGAAAAATCTTCTCTCCAGAGAAAATTTACTTTTAAATATCAATGATATTAACATTTCTTTATGCATCCAAAGTCAATTCAAATTAAAGGATTTAATTACTTAATCCAAAGTAATTAAAAATACCTTTTTAATATATTTTTATTTACAACAATAAGTTTCTGATAATTCCTTTTTTAAAAAATATCCTATCAGTTATTTCCAAAATAGCTGGACCAACTCATTGTTCCATCAACAGTGCATTAATTTTCTTGTTTTCCAGCAGCCCCTCCAATATTCATCATTTTCAGTTTTTGTCAAATTTGACAATATGAAGGATATGAACTCTCAGAGTTGTTCATCACTAAATATTAGTTATTTGGAGCATTTGGCGGGGGGAGCAGGATAACTTTTGAGAAAACAAAGAGTCCATCACCCAAGGAGCCTAATAAAAGAGTATTGAGTTTCCCCATCCTTGACTCAGTTATTTCTCAGGAAATATTCTTAGTTGTCACTAGAACCATAAGTCAAGACATTTGCAGGTTGGAAATATGCCAGAATTTGGGCTTATGGGGTTCTCTGACCTGTGTCTGACTTGGGCAGATTGCAAAGAAGGGAATGAGAACCTTCTAGGATTTTCAACAGTGAACAAAAAGATATTTTCTTAGCCAAAGCAAGAGAAAGAATTCAACAAGGAATAGGCATTGAGCCCACCTTATGTTGATTGAACTGAGGTCTTTGCTTGAGTTAACCATCTAGCCATGCAATAAAGACCTTTAAAGCTCCTCATAAAACATTTATATATAAAAGCATATATAGATGACAAAGAAGTGATGTCAAAATCTAAATCTTTAGGCCCTTGATCCAACCAAGACTCAAGGGTGATCTCAATACCTTTTAAGGAAAAAAAAGCAATCTAACTTGCATGAACATGGTGGTAGTGGTGATGGTAGATGGTGAATCTTGCTCCTACCCTAGAGAACATAGACTTTGAAAGCCCTGAAGAGCATATGTATCAAAATGAGGAACTGGAATAAATGCAAGAATATGGTACCCTAATAATTATTGATTACAAACCTAACTGGGGTTAAGAAGAATGGTGAAAAGGAGACAGTCAGTTAAAGTCTCTTAAAGTTGGTGAGGAATAGTGAGAAGAGGCTGAGCTTTACTGTCCAAAGACCTGAGTTTATGAGCTTAGCTCTCTGCCATTTACTTGGATTGAGCCCTTACACAATCCTCTCTTAGCTACATCTGCAGAATTTTGAAGTTAGACTAGATGATTGCTAAGGTTCTCCACTTTCTAATATTATGTAGAACTGGAACTGGTTAATTTAAAAATACCTATATTTGGAAGGCAACTGATAGTTTTAGTTTATCTTTTTCTAAACTGATTTCCACATACTCTTCCATTATTCCAGAATGTTTTGATAAACTTGTATTATGGATAAATCAAGGGTACCTCTGGTACAGTATAGACCACTCATATCCCAATGTTTCAAAAGATACTAATTTATCCCAGCTGTAAAGAATAAATTAAGGGTTTGACTAAATATATGAGAATTCTAATTAATATTGTGGTCACCAATTTAGAAATCTTATAGCTCAAGCCAAAATGACTTTTAGTAGCTTTATTTGCAAAGAGGTAGAAAGAGTGAAAGTAGAGAAATGTAAAGAGGGCAGAGAAGATGTTTAGCCTATCACACTAAATGTTGCTCCAGTGTTCAACTCAGACCAGCAGGGCTTGTTAACCCTCTACTAGAAGACCCAGTGTTCTATCCATATGGCCTCCTCCAAGAGGGGAAGGCCTCTCTAGAACTAATCTCACCAGAAGTGAGGAAAGGAAGGCCAGCTACTAACTTACCCAAGACTGACTCCATAAGAGAAAATCCAGAAGTAGTCCTCCCAGAAGCAATCCAAGAGCCAAAGTCCTAATCCAAGCCAATTTACCAGGAGAAGATCCAAGCTGAAGATCAAAGGAGCAGTCCCAAAAGCCAAGATCACCTCCAAGAGACAAGTCACCAGCCAAAGCTCCAAGCAGAAGACCCCTTGGTCAGGAAGTTCAGGACTTTTTAATAGTCCTTTTTATATGTCACTTCCTGTCCCTTCCTCCACTTTACAGGGACCAATTATAGCTTCCAAATTGCCTAGCACTACCCAGGGTAGACAGTGTCTGTGGAATTCACCTCTCATCCTCTGAGGATATAAATTTTTATCAAAGGTGTCACAAGTTTCTGGAGTTATCACCCATTTTAGTAAGTGATTTGGGAACTCCCTTGCTTAGTGTTTAGGGGGTTTAGACTTTTGGTTGATTAATTTAAAGTAGACAAAGAGAATAAATAATTCCCTTTCACAATAGCCTTGAGAGTTCAAGACCCTTATGGAACATGTCTTTTCTGAGCTAATTTCTTAGATATAGGATAAAAAGAAGTCTCTAGGGACGTACATTTTCCCATTAAGAAGGATAAAGGAGAAGTGAATAACCATTTATGTACCAACTACTACCACAACAATCCTTTAAGGTATGTGTTGTTATACACATTATATAGCTGAGGAAACTGAGGCAAAAGGAAGTGGAATGATTTGCACAAGGTCACATTACTAGTATCTAAAAGCTATATTTGAACTCAGTTCTTCCTAACCCCAGACCCAGATGCTCTCACCATTACACCACCAGCTTCCTCTCAAAATAAGACCATAGGAAAAGTATAAGTTTCAGAATAAAATTTTAGACTTCATTCATTTAAAACTTCTTTGACTTCTCTGGTTAGTTCAGCAAACATTTTTCAGGATCTGCTATATACAAGACACTGATTGAGAGACCAAAACAGAAAAGCAGAAACCTTTAGAGCCGTCTGCTTAGTAGAAGAGTAGGAACACAATAAATGAATTAAAATTGATGCAAACTAGATTAGGATGCTGAATTTGAGGGGATTAATGTTATGGAAATGGCTTTGGATTTGAAGTTTCTGATCCTAGGTTCAAATATTGTTTCTGCTACTTACTTCATTCATAATCTAGGGCAAATCTCAAACTCTCTGGGCCTCAGATTCTTCATCTGTTAAAATGAAGGATTTCAGCTAATAGGGTCAACCTATGGTCATAGTAGAAAGTCATTTGAAGAAAGAGAAAATGCTAAAACAGGAAAAGGAAATGCCTCAAGCAGGAGGGTAGTCAACTAAATTAGCTAAAAAAATACTGGGGCCACTAAATCATATACAAGGATCTCTGCTAGCCAGGACTAAGCAACTGAATCACAATTGACTAAGAAAACCATGTATTAACATAAGTATTTTTATTTTGCTAAATATTACCCAAATACATTTTTAAACCCTTACCTTTCATCTTAAAATCAATATTAAACATTAGTTCTAAGACAGAAGAATGGTAACACTAGACAATTGGGGTTGAATGTCTTGTGCCAGGGTCACAGAACTAGAAGATATCTGAGTTCACTTTTGAACCCAAGCCCTCCCATTCCACCTAGCTGCCTCCCTCTGCCAAATTAAATTTTAATCTTGTTTGGGAGATACTTTGGTGTACTGAGGCCCTATCAGAGGATTTGTGTTTGACACCTCTGACCTAAACTATACATTGAAAAGAAAAACAGGGGAATAAGAAAGATTTGTGGCAGGGTATGGAGGAGTTGAGGGGAGAGAGGTATATTGCTCGGTGAGGCAAAGGAGAGAGATGCCCCCTGCTGAGAGGAAGCAGCAGGGGTCTGATAAGGACCATTTGTCATTGAATGACTGAGCTGATGTTCCGCTCCCTCTATGCCCCAGAAAAGATAGCCCACTTATCTGACTGCGAATTCAAATAAGATAAAGTTTAATAACCAATTTGGATTTTAGAGGTATCAGGAAAGAGGGGGAAGGGATGTTCCTAAATAAAGTTGGAGTCTTCCTCAGCTTTGGAGCTAAGGCCAGCCCTCACAGGCTGGAGAAGGGTTTCTCCCACTCCCATCCTCTGTACTAGTTTTGTCAATTTCAGAATCTTAGCAGTAGACAGAAAGGAACCAAGGAAAGTTCTACCTTTCAGAGCTGATTGGTCCAATGTCTTTGGGCTGAAGCAAGAAGTGGCACTCCAAATCCAGACTGGGAAGCCAACATTCCTCCCACCATCAACACCAGGAAGGAAGTCAAGCCAAGCAGGAAGGAAGTACTAGTTACAAGACCCAACTGCCCCTCCCAGTTGCCCCTTCCCCCACCAACTGTCAGTCTTGTTTTCTTTCGACAGTACCAAGTTCAACAAGAAAATCCATTTGACAACAATGGAGATAGTGCAAAAAGCAATGATAGGAAATAAGCTTGAGGAGATAGGTAAAGATGTGTTGATCACTTTTCCACTTTCTTTAGAATTAAAAATTATCTTTGAGTCAGGAAATCTGGATTCACACAGCATTTCTTCTATTTGCAAGGAAGGTGCCCTTAAATAAATCATTTCCCATTTTAGCCTTATTTTCATTAAAAATGGATATTTTGCACTGAGATAATGGCAAGGGAGAAGGCTTCAAAATCAAGAAGATCTGGGTTCAAGTCTGGATTCAGGAATGTATAACTTTGAACAAATCAAAATCTCTCAGCATTCTACAAAGTTTGGCAAGTCAATGCAGTTGTAGAGGAAATGACAGCCTGCATTGGCAGAAGGGAATTCTGTATACCAATGAAATCATGGGTTCAGTCCCATCCCTATTCAGGCTCTTATTTAACATTGCTGTGAGAATCAAATGAGAATTGTGTAACCATAAAGAAGCATTTAAATATCAGCTGCTATTGCTATGCCATTCCTAAAACATATCTGCCAAGGGATGTAGGGGAGGGGGAAGAGTAAAACAAAATACAAACTGGGAAAAAACATTAAATCCTGGATGTCCTATAGATGGAATAGCCACCAGGAAAAATACTTTTAATATTCTAAAAGTTAGTATGTTGGGCTGTTCCCCCTCAACTGAGTCTCTCTTTTTTTCTCTCCATCTCTGTCTCTTTGTCAATGTGTTGTTATATCTGTATCTCTGTCTCTCTGTGTCTTTCTATCTTCTCTCTTCTCTCTCTCCCTTTCTCTCTCCCTTCTCCTTTTCTGTCTCTCTCTTCTCTCTTTCTTTCTCTCTGTCTCTGTCTCTGTCTCTCTTTCTGTCTCTCCTCTCTCTCCTCTCTGTCTCTCTGCCTCTGTCTCTCTGGCTTTCTCTCTCTCACTCTTTCTCTTTCTCTCTCTCACTCTCAAACACACACAATACACAAACCTTCAGAGATTTTTTTCTGTACCTTTCTAATTAACATTTGGTGATGGTAATTATTGAAATCACATTTAAGTATACCTCACGTTTCATTCCTCATAGATGTTCACAGTCTTTATAGAAAAAAATACTATTCTTAGATATGTCCTCACTTCCATAAAGTCATGAATAACTTACTAAATTAAGAAGAAAACAAGCTGAGATAATGGCCTTATTTCCCGAGGAAGGGCCTATATATACCAAGATCCAGTTGGAAATGCAAATGTTCTATGAAGTCCTGTTGTCAGGTCCTAAGGAAGGGTCACCAGATGGATTGTCATTTAAGAAAGAGGAAGTTTCTTTTCTAACTATTATCACACAAGAAAAAAGAAAATGTGATTAAACCAACCATGTTCAACATAGTTCTGTTTTTTTATCTTTTTACCCATTACCTTTAAAAAAAAAGGTTTTTAAAATGATGCTATTACTTTAATAGCTTCCATTTGCATTCTGCATTTCCATTGCGCCAGTTATATGATTCCCCTTAAATGGTGAAATTTGTGGGCCTCATGGCTATTTTAATGTGATGCCTTTTATACTGTAATTGAGTGGAGTCTCCAGTGACTAAAATGAATGGTTTCAGAGGGTTTTCCAGCCCTCAACAGACATCAGCTAAAATGTTAAGAGTGCCTCCAAATCCCTCCAGTGCTATATTTTCTAACCATGAAAGAAATGTCATCATTGTAAATTCCCAGTCTTTGTCTGAAAATCTTGTACCAGATCCCTTGAGCACCAGTTCACTTAATTAATTCAAACAATTTCCTCTCTAATCTCTAAAACATTTTCATATTTAAGACAATAAATGAGACACTTAAGGGGCTTGCTCGTTGTTGGTCATTAATATGCCAGGGAATTAGAAGAATTACTGCTAGCCTTCAGTGACATGAATGATGATTTTTTTTCCTCCATTCAGTAGTGCTGACCTGCACAAGGTTAAGATTGAGATCTATCTGCAACTGAATTCTCTAAAATCTTATTTTCCATATTTTGTCAGGCTCCCTCACTTCCTGATCTTCCCTCTGCTGTCCTATTTCTTCGAATGAGAACTATAATTTATGCAATTTTAAAGCTCAAATTAGATAATTATGACTTTGAAATTAGTCATTCATTTAGAAGAGGACAGATTGTATTTTCCTTGAACCAGTGCATGAGGCTAATGCAATTGGTAATCTGATGGCTCTGGTAACTTTGACACTAATTGGTGATTATGTTACATCTTAAGATAAAGAGTCAGCATGAAAGAATTCCCACAAGGGTCACAGTAAGGTAAGACTATGTGTTTGCAAATCTATTTTTCTCCATTCAAGCATTTGGCTTAATTTCATAAAAGAGTGGTTGGCAACCTTCAAAATAATGCTTTTTAAAAACTCCTTACTTTCTTCTTAGAATTGATACTAAATATTGCTTTTAAGGCAAGAGTGGTAAGGGCTAGACAATGGGGCTTAAGTAACTGGCCCCATGTCACATAGCTAGGAAGCTACTGGGGCCATATTTGAACCCTAGATCTTCTGTTTCTAGGTCTCTTCACTAGACTTCTTGCAACTGATTCTAGATTAAAAAATTGTTAGTAGGCATTGTAAAAAACTTCATTAAAGATGAATCATACAGCAACCTCTTTAGTTCTCTCAATCTGTCTCATTGATCAATTTCTATAACTTCATTATATTGAGAATAAAGTCTGCAAGAAGCTAAAATACTCAACTTTACAAATGTTGACTTTATTTTATATTTGCATGCATCTCACTATCAGGATCCTCTAAAGTATTTTATAACTATTTCAAAATTAAATTTCACAGTGGTGCTGTAGGGTAAGTAGGAAGGACATGATCATATTTACTATTTTAAAGATTGGAAAACTGATACAGAGGAAAAAAGAGTCTCCTGTCTTCTACTGTTAAGATCCAAATCCAGTTTGTTTGCCATCTGTACAAAAAAAAATAGACAGATCATTAAAATCAAAGACCATCCCTCACTTTTTGAGAAAAAGATTTTATTATTTAAATTAGTTTTAAAATTAGAGTAATTTCAGCTGGTATTCCTCTTATTCCCTCCTAGACAGACTCAAAAAATGAACAGTATTTTAAAGAAAACTAAATGACTAGCAAAATTAATCAATACTTCAAAAAAGTCTGAAAATACATTTAATATGTAGCAATGATAGACTTCTCATCTTTGCAGAGAAGTTGGAAAAGGAAGATTTTTTTCACAGGTCTTCTTTGGAGCCAAGTTTCTACTTGGTAATACAGCATTTGCTATTGAATTTTCTTGTGATTATTCATTCCATTGATATTGATGTATTAATTATGTATATTGTTCTTTTGGTTCTGCTGACAAATTAAGTAAATCTACACTCTTCTCTATTCAGGTGGTGAACAGCATTATTTTTGTCATAAGTCCGAAGAATTGTCCTGGTCATTGTGTTGCTATTAGTAGCAAAGTTTGATTGTTCCACAAATATATTATTTCTTACAATACAGTAACATTTCTTGAAATTTAAGTACTACAGCTGGTTTATCTATTCCCCAAGTAATGGGCATGGGCTCTATTTCCTTTTCTTTGCTTAAAAAAATAAGTGGAGCCATAAACATTTTGATAAATATGGGATTTCTATTGTACTAATGTGTTCTTTGTGATACAAACTCAGTTGTAGATCAAAGGATGTAAGTATTCAGCCATTGAATTTACATTAATTCTAAGATGCTTTCTAAAGTGATCATACTGGACTTCCAGGTAAACATGGCTGCAATCTAGATGGGAATCTCTTCCTCTCCCCGGCACCGAACAAAATAAACTACCTAAAAAGAGCATAAAAATCATCTTTGGAAGAACGGAAGGACTCTCCAGCACCCCACAGAAACAAAGGTATGGGAGGTTTGAACACTGCCACACTATAAGAAGGAGGGAAACTTGCACAAAAACGTGAACTAAGCTGCCCTTCCCCCTCCTTCCCCAGGGAACAGAGGGCTCAGAGCACTCACCGGGACAGCGAGTGAGTGAGGAACATCTCTGTCTGGGGGGTGGGGAGGACACACCAGGGTCCTTGGGATCTAAGGACTGCTAGGGAACTCAGGGCTGCTTCACTAGAGAACCCTGTATACTGGAGAGCGCGCAGACTGCAGGGCCCCTGCAAACTGCGAACAGCGTAGAGCCTCCAGAAATTGTAAAAAATGGCTTGAGATCAAAGCTCCACTCCTTGCTGTAGGGGGGGGGGGCACGCCAGGATCCTTGGGAACTGACAGGGACTACCAGAGATCCACCATTCAGATAGGTTTTACAGGAGATTCCTGCACACTAGAGAGAAAAGACCACAAAGCACCAGAGCGGGCGTGCTAACAAACCGCGGAGGCTGGGAAGAACTATTCTGAGGCAACTTAAATCCACAGAAAACCCACCCATATCACCCAGACTTCTGACCAAAAAGGAGGAGGGGGACCCACCAAAGGGATGGCTCATACTGCCCAAAATCAAACCTCCAAGAAGAAGGGGGGAAAAGTTACTATTGAAAACTTTTATGGGGGGAATACCCAAGGGGCAGAAGAGAAAGAGGATGAAATTCAAACAAAATCAAAACATGCCCCCCAAAAATAGAAATCATCCACAAGCTCTGGAAGAACTCAAATTGAAGCTTATCCAAAAGATGGAAACCTTCTGGCAAAAAAAAATGGGAAAAAACCCAGAAAGAGGTCAGCAGCCTGACAGACAAGACCTCACAACTGGAGAAAGAGCTGGAAGTTTCTAACAGAAGGGCAGACCAAGATGAAAAGAAAAACCACTCTCTAAACACCATATTTAAGCAACTGGAAGACAGCGAGATCACAAAACAGCAAGTATCAATAAAGCAAAGCCAAAAAATTAATGAATTAGAAGAAAACATGAAATATCTCACTGAAAAGGTCACAGACTTAGAAAACAGAGGAAGAAGAGACAACCTCAGAATTATTGGTCTCCCCAAAAAACCAGAGGTAAACAAAAACCTCGATGCTATTCTATAGGAGATTATAGAAGAAAATTGCCCACATGTTCTGGAGCAAGGGGGCAAAATAGAAATATAAAGGAGTCATACAACACCTTCTACACTAAATCCCCAAAAGACAACCCCCAAGAATATAATTGCCAAATTCAAGAGCTTCCAAACTAAGGAGAAAATCTTACAAGAAACCAAGAAGAGGAGCTTCAGATATAGAGGAGCCCCCATAAGGATCATACATGTCTTAGCAGCAAACACGCTAAGAGACCTCAAAGCATGGAACATGATATTTAGAAAGGCAAGAGAGCTGAGTCTCCAACTAAGAATCAACTATCCATCAAAACTGACTATATACTTCCAGGGGAAAGTATGGGCATTCAGCAAAATAGAAGATTTCCAAGTATTTGGTAAGAAAAGACCAGAGCTCTGTGGAACATTTGACATCCAAACACAGAGAGCAAGAGAAACATGAAAAGGTAAATATGAAAGAAAGGGAAAAGGAGAAAAATCCTATCTTTTCCTTTTATTCAAACTCGCTTCTATAAGGACTACATTTATATCAAATTATATATATTAGTATGTGGGGAAAATGTAATGTGTAACTCTCAAAAATTGTATGCATCATTAGAATAGTTAGAAGAATCACGCATAGGGAAAGATTGGGGCATCAAGATGATTTGGTGAATGTGGGGGAAAGAAAAAAAAGGGAGAGGGGAATCATTGATGGTACTAAGATCTACTTCAAGAAATAGAGGGGGGGAAACAACTAAATAGAATAATCTTTCCCACACAAAGGTACACATGGGAAGGGGAGGGGACGAATTCTCCTATGAAAAGGAGAGGAAGAGAGTGCAAAGTGGTATTACTTAAACCTTACTCTCAGTGAAATCAACTCTGAGAGGGAAGAACATCTAGATCCATTGGGATCTTGAATTCTATCTTATCCAACAGGATAAGAGAGAAGGGGAAATTAAGGAGAGGGAGGGGAGAGGGAGTATAAAAAGGGAGGGAAGGAGAAGGGGGAGGGGAAGGGAACAAAAAAGGGAGGGGCTAGAAAGGGAAGCATATCAAGGGAAGGGACTAGGGGGACTGATCTAAAGTAAATCACTGGTTTAAAACGTTATAGCTAAAGAAGAAAGGTCAGAATTAGGGGAGGATATCAAAATCCATGGAATCCACAAGTGACAATCATAACTTTGAATGCGAATGGGATGAACTCACCCATAAAATGTAGACAAATAGCAGATTGGATTAGAACCCAAAACCCTACCATATTTGTCTTCAAGAAACACATATGAACTGGGTTGATGCTCACAAGGTTAGAATTAAAGGATGGAGTAAGACCTTTTGAGCCTTAACTGACAGAAATAAGGCACGAGTTGCAATCATGATATCTGACAAAGTCAAAGCAAAAATAGATAAGATTAAAGGGGATAGGGAAGGTAAATATATGCTATTAAAAGGGAGTATAGACAATGAGGAAATATTACTAATCAACATGTATGCACCAAAAGGTATAGCACTCAAATTTCTAATGGAGAAACTAGGAGAATTGAAGGAGAAAATAGATAGTAAAATCATATTAGTGGGAGACTTGAACCAACCACTATCAAATTTAGATAAATCAAATAAAAAAATAAGTAAGAAACAGGTAAAAGATGTGAATGAAATTTTAGAAAACTTAGAGTGAATAGACATATGGAGAAAATTAAATAGGGACAAAAAGGAATACTCCTTCTTCTCAGCACCACATGGCACATTCACAAAGATTGATCATACACTAGGTCACAGAAACATGGCATAAAATGCAGAAAAGCAGAAATAATAAATGCAAACTTTTCAGATGATAAGGCAATAAAAATAATGATCAGTAAGGGTACATGGAGAGCCAAATCAAAAATTAATTGGAAATTAAATAATATGATACTCCAAAATCAGTTAGTTAGAGAACAAATCATAGAAACAATAATTTCATTGAGGAAAATGACAATGGTGAAACATCCTTTCAAACCTTATGGGATGCAGCCAAAGCAGTACTCAGGGGAAAATTTATATCATTGAGTTAATATATTAACAAATTAGGGAAGGGAGAGGTCAGTGATTTGGACATGCATATCCAAAAACTTGAAAGCGAACAAATTAAAAACTCCTGGAAGAAAACCAAACTAGAGATCCTAAAAATTAAGGGAGAAATTAATAAAATCAAAAATGATAGAACTATTGAACTAATAAATAAGACCAGAAGCTGGCACTTTGAAAAAACAGATAAAATAGACAAAGTACTGGTCAATCTAATTAAAAAAAGGAAAGGAGAAAAGCAAATTAACAGCATCAAAGATGAGAAGGGGGACCTCACCTCAAATGAAGAGGAAATTAAGGCAATCATTAAAAACTACTTTGATCAACTATATGGCAATAAATATACCAACCTAAGTGATATGGATGAATATTTACAAAAATATAAATTGCCTAGACTAACAGAAGAAGAAATAGAATTCTTAAATAATCCCATATCAGAAAAAGAAATCCAACAGGCCATCAAAGAACTCCCTAAGAAAAAATCCCCAGGGCCTGATGGATTCACAAGTGATTTCTATCAAATATTCATAGAACAGCTAATCCCAATACTATACAAACTATTTGACATAATAAGCAATGAGGGAGTTCTACCAAATTCCTTTTATGACACAAATATGGTACTGATTCCAAAGCCAGGCAGGTCAAAAACGGAGAAAGAAAACTATAGACCAATCTCCCTAATGAATATAGATGCAAAAATCTTAAATAGGATACTAGCAAAAAGGCTCCAGCAAGTGATCAGGGTAGTCATTCACTATGACCAAGTAGCAATTTATACCAGGAATGCAGGGCTGGTTCAATATTAGGAAAACCATTCACATAATTGACCATATCAACAAACAAACAGACAAAAATCACATAATTATCTCAATAGATGCAGAAAAAGCCTTTGATAATATACAGCACCCATTCCTATTAAAAACACGAGAAAGCATAGGAATAGAAGGGTTGTTCCCAAAAATAATAAACAGTATATATCTAAAATCATCAACTAACATAATCTGCAATGGGGATAAACTAGATGTATTCCCAATAAGATCAGGAGTAAAAGAAGGATGCCCATTATCACCTCTAATATTTAACATTGTACTAGAAACACTAGCAGTAGCAGAGAAGAAAAAGAAATTGAAGGCATTAAAATAGGCAAGGAGGAGACCAAGTTATCAGTCTTTGCAGATGATATGGTGGTCTACTTAAAGAATCCTCGAGATTCAACCAAAAAGCTAATTGAAATAATCAACAACTTTAGCAAAGTTTCAGGATACAAAATAAACCCACATAAATCATCAGGTTTTCTATATATCTCCAACACAGCTCAGCAGCAAGAATTAGAAAGAGAAATCTCATTCAAAATCATCTTAGACAAAATAAAATGCTTGGGAATCTATCTAGTTATGAGTTGTAATCAAGAGAAATAGCAGAGGAAAATCTAAGATTTGAAGAAGATGGAGGTCTTCTGGTCTTGAACACTGAGAAAGAGACAGCTAGGAAAGACTCTTCCCAAACCCTTTTTCCTGAACAGTACTGAAGAAAGTTATTGCCCAATTAAAGACACCAACTGGTTTAGAGATTACATTTCCCTTAGGGGATAGTCAAAAACCATTTTTCTGAAGAGACTTTTTGATCAAGCCTTCAACAGTAGCTAGAGGAAAGATATTAGGGACATCCCATCTCTTTCTTCTGCCCTCTCCCTTTTCCTTTCAAATTAAATTAAATACTTTTTGTGATAACAATATTGAGTTAGAGTTCATGTAATAGGAAGAGGAACTTCTATCTATCAAATATTAGAAAGCTGAAAGTAATTCAACTTACCTTTGAGGCTGGGCTGTGGGACTCCATCAGAAAACCTGCTCAACTCCAAGGGGTAGGGGACAGGAAGTGTGACACAGAAATCAGTCCTAAACAATAGCTGCTATTTGGTTTCTTCGTCTATCTAGTTCCCCCTCGCTATTACAGAGTCAGCTATGCCTTTTCCTTTTTATTATAATATTAATTTTTTTTCTTCCTAAAGATAGCTCTTTTTCTCTAATTATTTTTGCCTAATCTATTTTAAAGTAAGCCTGTTTCCACTTGTTCTCTTCTATTCACTGTCAAGCCTCCCCTCCGTCATCCCATTGATAATCCTCTCCTCTAGTTTTCCTTAACATATCAATTAATTTTTCTTTCATTCTTTTATATAGTTATTTAATTCTTTCAAATCCTACTCTCCCCCTCTTTTTCAGGGAAGAAGTTAAAGTATCCTGTATTTTCACTCCCTTTAACTATTTCTGTTTGTTAAGATTGAATTTTTAGATCATTTTTGTACATTTTTTTCTAAAATGGACTTATTTTCACTTTCCTTACTAAATTATTTTTTCTGTGTTTTTTTCCTAGACATTTTTCTTTAAGTCGTGGTCTTAAACTTATTTATATCTTCTTGGTCTCTATATTCTTCCTGGAACTAAAGTTTCAAAGCTACCTATTTTGAGTTTATTCTTCTAATAGTTCCTGTTAATGCCTTCTAGATCTTGCCACTTATCCCCTATTGCATCTAAGTTATAAAAGTATCAATTCATGCAGGACATAGAGAGGATCAAATTATTGCCACTGAGTAGAAATTTTCTTGCATCCTCCATTGTGCAGTTCATTTATATTTCTTTCAAGCCTCTCAATAATACAATGCTTTCCTTTTCCATTTGCCATGAAATAACTTTTGTGGTTTTGTGCTGTTACAACTTCATGGATGTCAGTTGCCCCCCTGGAGCTCTGATTTCCCCTCTCCTGAAGAAGATGCTATCCATGGAGGTAAAACTTTTTTTTCCAGAAATGAGTTAACTCTAAGCAACATATCACTGTAGCTTAATATATTAAACTGTCAGAGTATTTCTCACTCCCTCATAGGAGTCTTCTATAGTGGGAACCCCTTCCAACACGGAATTTACATGTTAACCTTTCTTTTCCTATTTTTCAATCTCTCTGTTTTCTTCTTTCCCTATTCCTTCACAAATCCTCTCCTTTCTGAGAGATGATATTGTCACTAATCTGTTTAGATTATGAAAATATTCCCACTCATCTTCCCTTACCATATCCCTCTTATGAACCATGGTGTTTGAGACCTATTCTCCTAGTAAAGAAAAGTGAAGTGAAGTAAAATATTTTATCCTTGTCTTATTATGAACTTTGCAAAGAAATCTCTTAATATTTCATGTTTTAGTATTTTGTAGCAGTCATTATGTTTAATCTTATCTGTCTGCTAGTTTATTGGTTTCTTTTAATTTCATAACTTTTCAAAACATAAATTAATTATACTGGTCTTTTTGGTCTTTGTCTTTGTCTTTGGTCTATGTATAGATAGTTTAAAAGATATATATATATATATATATATATATATATATATATAGAGAGAGAGAGAGAGAGAGAGAGAGAGAGAGAGAGAGAGAGCTAGACAGATAATAGACAGATAGACAAATGTAGATAGATGGAAAGATAGAGATGGATAGATGGATAGATACATAGACAGATATATAAAGAGAAATATAGTTAGGGAGACAGATAGATGTAGATATAAAGATAGATAATTTGATAGATAGATAGATAGATAAATGTAGATAGACCAAGAAAAAGACAAATGTAGACAGACCTATATAGATAGATAGATGGATGAATGGATTATAGATGTGTAGATGATAGATAAAGATAGATGGATGGATGATGGATGGATGGATGGATGGATAGATAGATAGATAGATAGATAGATAGATAGATAGATAGATAGATGAATGAAAGGATAGGAAAAAGTCTTTCTTGTATCTGTTTTCTAGAGGTTTTGCCAAGCAAATGATTTCTCTTTCCCTTCTGAGGATACTTCAATTGCCTTTCTTTTTTGAATGTCTCAGCCTCCTTTCATACTAGGGAATTTGCTGTTCATTGGCCCCAGCCTCTGTCTTAAAATGACTTCTTGGGGGATAGAATGGGTCCTTAAGATCTGGTACAACGTCTCAGTGCTGACACCCTGCTTAGATACCTTTTTTTTAGTTGCAGCCCACACAATATATAAATACTTGGATTCTTAACCTCTGAGGGAAGCTGGTGGACAGGAAATATGGAAGAGAGTTGGGGAGGGGTGCAGAAAGACACACAGAAAGTTTTTGGAAGGAGCCTTGAAGCCTCTCCTATTTGGGACTTCTAATCTTCAGCTTTTATTTGGAATTCAACCCATTATCTCATGAGCACAGCTGATAAGCATCACAATGGTTCTGTTTCCACAAAGATAAACCAAAATTTTGCTTTGGGACATTTATTGCTAAATCTAAAGATTCTAGAAATGTGTCACAATAGACCTAATTATTTCCGGGAAAGTATGACTTTGTCTGGACTTTACAGAGCTTCCTATAAATGTATCTTATCTATAGTGTCCTTTTACTTTTGTGAAGGATGTGTATTGTGTAGATAACAGAATGGCTTGCACTGTGGATTTTGTGAACTGTGAGAATGGAGCTTTTTAGAGAAAGTTAAATTAAGCTTGTTTCTTGTTTCCTTTAAACGCTAAATTATTTCTTTTGTTGAAGGCTTCAGTACTTTGTGTGAATTTCTAATATGATCACAAGTCCAGAACACAGTTAATAAGAATGTCCTAGAAACAAATATTTTTTTTCATATATCAGGGTAGTTGGAAATTGAAATGTAATACAATAGTATATTTGAAGTCACAATGTTAAAAAGATGTTAATATTTGAAATAGTATTTTATTGAGCTTATTAGTATAATTTATGTGTCTCTGATAAATAGTATATATTTATCCCAGATATCTAAAGATATATAATACAAGTTTTATAATTTCTTTTGGAAGTTGAAAAATGAAAAATTGGAAAATAAAAAATGATATTTTCAATATCCATTTAGATTCCTTTTTGACAACAGAAATATTTTGTGTATGTGCATGTGGTACTTTTCTCCAAGGCTTTATGGCTATGTGTCAGTCATAATTTGCTTGACTATTATTTATCTTTAGATGATTCAGGACATGGATTCCAATTGTGCCTTGTCTTATACTCTAAATATGTTCCAAAAGAATTCAGTACAAACTGGTTTTTCTATTAATCAAAACAGATGTTAAGTATACAAGAAAGGCTTCTTCTTTAAGAAAAACTCATTGCAAAGACATTATCTTAAAACAAATATTCAGTCTGGCACTAGGAATAGATAGAGTATTACCCCTAAAAGAGATGCCCTCTATCTCTGGTTCATTTTGCCCCTACCAAAGAGAATATAAGAGATTCACAAAATATTAATCCAAAGATACCATTCAGTATATATTAGAATTTTATTTGAGCCAGTTGCCCAGATTTAAAAATTTTAAAAATTTAAATTTAGGAATTTTAAATTTTAAAAATTAAAATAAAATTTAAAAATTTAATAAAAATTATTTTAATGATTAAATTAAAATTAAGCCATCATAAAAATGTTTATGCCATATGAAGGTCATATTTTCTGTTATAATCCAAGGTCTAATTTATAAGGCCTCAGATTAAAATTTTTGAATTAACAATTATCCCTATGTTATTGCACCAAGTATGTTATATCAAATTATTTACTATGACAAGATTGATTTAAAAAATTCTATATAAAATGAATATTAAAATGTCATACTTCATTTAATACATTTAAAATAAACATGCAGGAATTTTCTCTGATGCCATACATAGGTGTATATAGCATAATGAAACACTGTCCAAAGAGACTATTGTGAGAAGTGAACACAGACAATATTAAAATTTCAAAAAAAATTTTAAATAATTTTAAACATTATTTTTATTTGGTCAATTTCAAACATTATTCATTGGATACAAAAATAATTTTATTTTCCTCCCTCCCCTCCCGCAATCCCTTCCATAGCCAACACGTGATCCCACTTGGTATCACATGTGTCCTTGCTCTGAACCCATTTCCACGTTGTTGGTATTTGCACCATGAAGTTCATTTAGAATCTACATACCCAATAATATCCCCTTGGCCCCTAGAGTCAAGCAGTTGCCTTTCCTTGGTGTTTTTACTCCCACAGTTTGTCCTCTGCATGTGGATAGTGTTTTTTCTCATAGATCCCCGCAGATTGTTCAGGGACATTACATTGACACTAATGGAGAAGTCCATTACATTCGATTGTACCACAGTTTATAAGTCCCTGTGTACAATGTTCTCCTGGTTCTGCTCCTCTCGCTCTGCATCACTTCCTAAAGATTGTTTCAGTCCCCATGGAATCCCTCCACTTTATTATTCCTTTGAGCACAATATTATTCCATCACCAACAAATACCACAATTTGTTGAAACATGCCCCAATTGAAGGGCATCCTCTCATTTTCCAGTCTTTTGCCATCACAAAGAGTGTAGCTATGAATATTCTTGTACAAATCTAATTGGGGTACAAACCAGCAGTGCTATGGCAGGGTCAAAAGGTAGGCAGTCTTTTAGCACCCTTTGAGCATAGTTCCAAATTGCACTCCAGAATTGTTGGAGCAATTCACAACTCCACCAGCTATGAATTAATGTCCCGACTTTGCCACATCCCATCCAGAATTCATTACTTTTCTTTGCTGTCATATTAGCCAATCTGCTAGGTGTGAGGTGATACCTCAGAGTTGTTTAGATTTGCATCTCTCTGATTATCAGAGATTTAGAACACTTTTTCATGTACTTATTAATAGTTTTGATTTCTTTAACAAAAAACTGTCTATTCATGTCCCTTGCCCATTTATCAATTGGAGAATGGCTTGATTTTTTGTACAATTGATTTAACTCTTTATAAATTTGAGTAATTAGATCTTTGTCAGAGGTTTTTGTTATGAAGATTGTTTCCCAATTTGTTGTTTCCCTTCTGATTTTAGTTACATTGGTTTTGTTTGTACAAAACCTTTTTAATTTGATGTAGTCAAAATAATTTATTTTATATTTTGTGACTCTTTCTAAGTCTTGCTTGGTTTTAAAATCTTTCCCTTCCCAAAAGTCTGACATGTATACTATTCTATGTTCACATAATTTACTTAGAGTTTCCTTCATTATATTCAAGTCATTCACCCATTCTGAGTTTATCTTAGTGTAGGTTGTGAGGTGTTGATCCAAACCTAATCCCTCCCAAACTGTCTTCCAATTTTCCCAGCAGTTTTTATCAAATACTGGATTTTTGTCCCAAAAGTTGGGGGCTTTGGGTTTGTCATAGACTTTCTTGCTGAGGTCACTTACCCCAAGTCTATTCCACTGATCCTCTTTTCTGTCTCTTAGCCAGTACCAAATTGTTTTGATGACTACTGCTTTATAATATAGTTTGAGATCTGGGACTACAAGGCCACCTTCCTTTGTATTTTTTTTCATTATTTCCCTGGATATTCTTCATCTTTTGATCTTCCAAATGAACTTTGTTATGGTTACTTCTAATTCAGTAAAAAAAAAAATTGGAAGTTCAATGGGTATGGCACTAATTAGATAGATAAGTTTGGGTAGGATGGTCATTTTTATTATGTTAGCTCATCCTACCCATGAGCAGTAAATATTTTCTCCAATTGCTCAAATCTAGTTTTAGTTGTATGGAAAGTGTTTTGTAGTTGTGTTCATATAGTTCCTATGTTTGTCTCGGCAGATAGATTCCTAAGTATTTTGTATTGTCTAGGGTAATTTTAATGGAATTTCTCTTTCTAATTCCTGCTGCTGAGATATGTTGAAGATACATAGAAATGCTGATATCTTATGTGGGTTTATTTTGTATCCTGTAACTTTGCTAAAGTTGTTGATTATTTCTACTGGCTTTTTGTTGGATTCTCTAGGATTCTTTAAGTAGACCATCATGTCATTTGCAAAGAGTGATAGCTTGGTCTCCTCATTACCAATTTTTATACCATCAATTTCTTTTTCTTCTCTGATTGCTACTGCTAGTGTTTCTAGTACAATGTTGTATAATAAAGGTAATAATGGGCAATCTTGTTTCACTCCTGATCTTATTGGGAATTCATCTAGTTTATCCTCATTTCGGATGACATTGGCTGATGGTTTTAGATAGATACTGTTTATTAATTTTAGGAAAGACCCTTCTATTCGTCTACTTTCTGGTGTTTTCAATAGGAATAAGTATTGTATTTTGTCAAAAGCTTTTTCTGTGTCTATTGAGATAATCAATTGATTTTTGTCTGTTTGCTTGTTGATATGGCCAATTATGTGGATGGTTTTCCTGATATTGAACCATCCTTGCACTCCTGGTATAAATCCCACCTGATCACACTGAATACCCCTTGTGATGACTTGGTGGAGTCTTTTTGCTAGTATCCTGTTTAAGATTTTTGCATCTATATTCATTAAGGAGATTGGTCTATAGTTTTCTTTCTCTATTTTTAAACTGCATAGCTTTGGAATAAGTACCATATTTGTGTTGTAAAATGAATTTGGTAGAACTCCTCCTTTGCTTATTCTGTCAAATACATTGTATAATATTGGTATTAGTTTTTCTTTGAATGTTTGATAGAGTTCATTTGTGAATCCATCTGGACCTGAGAATTTTTTTCTTCAGGAGTTTTTTGATGGCCTGTTCAATTTCTTTTTTCTGATATGGGATTATTTAAGAATTCTATTTCTTCTTCTGTTAATTTGGCAATTTTTATTTTTGTAAATATTCATCCATATCACCTAGATTGGCATATGTATTGCCATATAATTGGGCAAAATAGGTTTTAATGATTGCCTTAATTTCCTCTTCATTGGAGGTGACGTCTCCCTTTCCATCCCAGACACTGTTAATTTGACTTTATTCTTTCCTCTTTTTCATTAGATTGAACAATATTGTGTCTATTCTTTTTGTTTTTTCAAAATACCAGCATATAGTCTTATTTATTAGTTCAATAGTTCTATCACTTTAGATTTTGTTAATTTCTCCTTTAATTTTTAGGATCTTTAATTTGGTTTTCTTCTGGGGGGTTTTAATTTGTTTGTTTTCAAGTTTTTTGATTTGAATGTCCAATTCATTGACCTCTGCCCTCCCTAATTTGTTGATATATCAACTCAAGGATATAAAATTTCCCCTGCGTACTGCTTTGGCTGCATCCCATAAGGTTTGAAAGGATGTCTCATCATTGTCATTTTCTTCAATGAAATGATTAATTTTTTCTATGATTTATTCTCTGACTATTATTCATATTATTTAATTTCCAATTAATTTTTGATTTGGTTCTCTATGTACCCTTACTGATCATTATTTTATTGCCTTATGATCTGAAAAGGTTGTATTTATTATTTCTGCTTTTCTGCAGTTTTTTGCCATGTTTTTATGACCTTGTATATGGTCAATCTTTGTGAATGTGCCATGTGCTACTGAAAAGAAGGTGTATTCCTTTTTTTCCCTATTTATATTTCTCCATATATCTACTAACTTTAATTTTTCTAAGATTTCATTCACCTCTTTTACCTGTTTCTCATTTATTTTTTTGGTTTGATTTATCTGAATTTAATGGTGGTAGGTTCAGGTCTCCCACTAGTATAGTTTTACTATCTATTTCCTCCTTCAATTCTCCTAGTTTCTCCATTAGAAATTTGAGTGCTATACCTTTTGGTGCATACATGTTGATTAGTGATATTTCCTCATTATCTTGACTCCCTTTTATCAGGATGTATTTACCTTCCCTATCTGTTTTAACAGGTCTATTTTTACTTTGGGTTTGTCAGATATCATGACTGCAACTTCTGCCTTCTTTCTGTCATTTGAAGCCAATAGGTTTTGCTCCACCCTTTAATTCTGACCTTTTGAATATCTTCTTGCCTCATGTGTGTTTCTTGTAGACAACATATGGTAGGATTCTGGATTCTAATTCATTCTCCTATTCGTGTACATTTTTTGGTTGACTTCATCCCATTCACGTTCAAAGTTATGATTGTCACTTTTGAATTCCCTAGCATTTTAATATCCTCTCCTAGTTCTGACCTTTCTTCTTTTGCTATATCCTTTTAAACCAGTGGTTTACTTTTAGTCAATCCTCCTATTCCCCTTCCTTAATTTGATTCCATTTCTGGCCCCACCATTTTTGTTCACTTCTTGGGGTCTGTTAAGTTCCCTCCCCTGTCTCCTTCCCTCCTTTTTTTTAACTCCCTTCCCCCTACACCCCCCTTAGTTTTCCATTCTTCCTTACCCTGTAGGATAAGATAGACTTCAAGATCCCAATGAATCTAGGTGTGCTTTCCTCTCAGAATTGATTTCACTGAGAGTAATAATATTCAAGTATTAACTATTAGCACTCTCTTCCTTTCCTCTTATAAGACTATACTTCCCCTCCCCTTCCCATATGTATCTTAGTGTGACAAAGATTATTCTATTTATTTTATTTTCTTCAAGTATCTCTTGGTACCATCATTGATTCCCGCCCACCCTTTTTCTTTTTTTTGCATATCATTTTATAGCCTTTAATGCCCAAATCTTTTCCTATGAATGATTCTTCTATTTACTATAATAATGAAAACATTTTTGAGAGTTACAAATAACATTTCTCCCACATATTAATATATATATATATATGTATATATATATATATATTGATCTAATTGTACTCCTTAAAGAAGAGAGTTTTCATGAAATTTTTTTCTCCTTTTCCATCTCTTTCATATTTACCTTTTCATGTTTCTCTTGATCTTTGTGTTTGATTATCAAACTGATCTTTTCCTTACAAATACTTGGAAATCTTCTATTTTGATTGAATGCCCATATTTTCCCCTGGAAGTATATAGTCAGGTTTGATGGGTAGGTGATTCTTGGTTGAAGACCCAGTTCTCTTGTCCTTCTGAATATCATGTTCCAGGCCTTGCAGTCCTTAAGTGTGGAAGCTCTCAGGTCCTGTGTGATCCTGATTGGTGTTCCTTGGTATCTGAACTGTCTCTTCTTGGCTTCTTATAGAATTTTCTCCTTAGCCTAAAAGCTCTGGAATTTGGCAATTACATACCTGGGAGTTGGATTTTGAGGATTTAGTGTAGAGGGTGTTCTATGAACTCTTTCAATGTCTATTTTGCCCCCTTGTTCAAGAACATCAGGGCAGTTTTCTTGAATGGTCTCTTGTAGTATGGTGTCAAGATTTCTATTTATTTCTGGCTTTTAATGTAGACCAATGGTTCTCAAATTGTCACTCCTTCCTCTGTTTTCCTGATCTGTCACCTTGGCAATGAGATATTTTATGTTTTCTTCTATTTTTTCAGTCTTTTGACTTTGCTTTATTAATTCTTGCTATTTTGAAAGATCATTGGTTGCCAGTTGCTCAATTCTAGTCCTTAAGGCCTGGTTTTCCATTATAATATTTTGGTTTTCTGCTTTAACGTTTTGTGTTCAGCTATGATTTCTTCATTTTTTTTGAAACATTTCCCACTTCTGTAACCAGAAGGCTTCCATCTTTTTGATAAGCTCCAATTGAAATTCCTCCAGGGCTTGTGGACAATTTCCATTTTTTTTAGGTTTTGCCTATGTTTGAATTTCATCCAGTATTTCCTCTGTAGCCTGGTTTTTTCCTCCATAAAATTTCTCGAGGGTCACGGACCTTTTTTTGTTGTTTCTTTTGAAAGGATCTTGAGGCTCCTGTGCACAATTAGCCATTTTCAGGATGTTTCCCTTCCCTCTTTCATCAGAAATCTGAGTGAGCTGGGCAGGTTCTCTGTGTATGGAGTTAAGGAGCAAGGATTTTGGCTGAGGCAAGCTCTGGAATCTCCACAGTCCTTTGCAGCTCTTCTTTGTGCTACCTTCCCAGGGGAGCTCAAAGTCTGCACTATCCTGCCCGCCTGGGTTTCAGGTCTAGCTGATTCAGGGGTAATTATCTGGTAGTCCTAGTCAGCTCCCAAGGACCTATAAGTGCCCCTTGCTCACTCTAAAGGTACTCCTTGCTTACTCCCTGGTTCTGGTGGGCACCCTGGCTCCGAGCACCTAAGATCTGTGCACCCTCATGCTCTGGGGTTTCCCACCTTGCTGCTTTAAGGGTTGGGTCCCCTGCAGTCCTAGTCAGCTCCCAAGGACCCAGAGGTGCTCCCTTGCTTCCTCATCTTGTCATGCACTGGCTTTGGCTCTGGCTAAGGCTCCGTCGGTGGGGTGGGGGAGGGTGAATCGGCTAGCGTTTGGGTGGAAGATCTTTCACCATCTTATAGACTGGAAAAGCCCCAATCCAACACACCTTTAATTCTTCCCCCTACTGTAAAGCTCCTCTGCTCCTCTGAAAATTATTCTTAAGGTTTTTGGGGGTAGTCCTTGTCAGTGTGTGCTGGGGAGTGGAAGTGACCTGCATTTAGACTGCTGCCATGCTTACCTGGAAGCTTAAATAATTTGTACAAGAGGTCCATAAGGACAAATGACATGATGGATAAAGAGTGTAGTCCAGTCTTATTAGAATAGTTTCAGGAGAAACCTCAGAATGAGATAAAGCTTGTAATTAATGCTAAAATCAATAATAACAAAAACTATTTTTAGGCATATGGGGACAAGGGGATTATAAAGAAATATAAATGGATAGGACCACTATTTCAAGTGAAAAATGATGTTAACAAATTACTTAAATAAGGTAGAATTATTTAAGTCCAATTTTATTCATCACTGCCAAATAGAATAACTGTAGGATTTACAATGAAAATGTTTAAAAAAGGATTAAAATTATAGTGAAGAGATGGTAAATGTAAGAAAAGGGTAAAAAAGAACTCTCCTCTTTAATATGATCATGAACCTTGTCTTAAGAACAGCTTGAAGAGGGGAGGGAAAGAAAATGAATCATGTAAACATGGAAAACGTTTTTAAAATAAATACATAAATAATTTTAAAATATAATTTTAAAAAAAGAAAAGCTTGAGATAACTTTTTAGAGATATGCAGGAGGCTACTGGAGGGAGGCAGCTAAGTGACTCAGGGGAGTAAAAGCCAGGGATAGAGATGGGAGGTCCGGTGTTCAAATTTGTACTCAAATATTTCCTACCTGTGTGATCCTGGGCAAGTCACTTAACTTCCATTGCCTGCTCCTCTGCCTTGGAACCAATACACAGAATTAAAAAAATTTTAAGACATAAGATAAGGGTTAACAAATTTACTGAATGATTACATTAACATCTACATGGCATGTAGAACAGAAAACCAAAACTCAACAGCACATAGCCCATTTAAAAGGAATGAAAAAGAAACATGAGAAATGGGGTATAGAACAACAAAAACATATCCTAAATTATTGATAGCCATAGCAAACAACTGAAAGATCTGATAGTGTGAAAAAGTTAAGGTAGTACAAGAGGCAAAGAAAAAAAATAATAAATGATTCAATTAGTGAAAACAACCAAATGGATGAATGAAAATAAATAAGTAAACTCTAGAACAAGAGATTTTAGCTTGTAGTCCAAAAACATGTAGAAAAAGGAAATCAGATACATTTGATAGGTATAGATTCATGTGATACATTGGATCATTGTGGCTTCTTTGTAATCCAGCTTGTTCTACTTATGCAGTGATGAACATTATTCTCAAAGACGGTTAGTCCTTAATCTTTCCCAATTGTCAATGCTTTCATGATGCAGAAACACTTAAGAAGCTCTGTGAGAGCAACTTAAAAGGGATATTCTCAGAGCAGAAAAAATCCCCAGGAAAAGGGAATTTATAAGATATCTTCTCATCTACATAGTTAAAATAATTTCAATACCAATAAAAGCACCTGTTGAATAATAGGTGAGAGTTTTCATCAAAGGAGTTTTCCGAATCTCTAGCTTCCCTTACAACCTGGAAATCAATTTGTCTGGAAAAAATATATCAGGATTGGTTCAAATGCTTCATGGTAGAGCATAAATTAAGAGCAAAGCCCTTTTACAATTCTTTCCTAAGAGATTAATGACATATTTCTTAACAGAAGGTCATCTGATTTTTCTTTTTTAATTTCTTTTTTAATTTGAATTAATTTACTTAGTCAATTTAGAACATTATTCCTTTGTTACAATAATCATATTATTTCCCTCCCCTCCACTCACCCTTTCTCCAGGCTACACTCAATTTCATTGGGAATTACTTGTGTCCTTTATCAGAACCTATTTCCATGTTGTTGGTGTTTGCATTAGGATGTTCATTTAGAGTCTAAATCCCCAGCCATATCCCCCTTGACCCATGTATTCAAGCTGTTGTTTTTGTTCGGTGTTTCTACTCCCATAGTTTTTCCTCTGAATGTGGATAGTGTTCTTTCTCATAGATCCCTCCAAGTTGTTCAGGGTCACTGCATTTCCACTAATGGAGAAGTCCATTACATTCGATTGTACCACAATGTATCACTCTCTGTGTACAATGTTCTCCTGGTTCTACTCCTTTTGTTCTGCATCAATTCCTGGAGACCATTCCAGTCCCCATGGAATTCCTACAGTTTATTATTCCTTTGAGATCAATAGTATTTCATCACAAATATATACCATAATTTCTAAAGCCATTCCCCAATTGAAGGGCAATCCCCTCATTTTCCAATTTTTTGCCACCACAAAGAGCACAGCTATGAATATTTTTGTACAAGTCTTTTTCCTTATTATCTCTTTGGGGTATAAACCCAGCAGTGCTATGGCTGGATCAAAGGGCAGAGGGTATTTTAACGCCCTTTGGGCATAGTTCCAAATTGCCCTCCAGAATAGTTGTATCAATTCACAACTCCACCAGCAATGCATTAAGGTCCCAACCTTGCCACAACCCCTCCAGCATTCATTACTTCCCTTTTGCTATCATGTTAGCCAATATACTAGGTGTGAGGTATGATTTGCATTTCTCTGATTATAAGATATTTAGAACATTTTTTCATGTGCTTATTAATAGTTTTGATTTCTTTAACAAAAATATGCCTATTCTGTGCTTTGCCCATTTATCAATTGGAGAATGGCTTGTTTGTTTGTTTGTTTGTTTTTACAATGGGTTTAGTCCTTTATAAGTTTGAGTAATTAGACATTTGTCAGAGGTTTTTATTATGAATATTGTTTCTCAATTTATTGAATCCCTTCTAATTTTCAGTTCACATTGATTTTGTTTGTACAAAAACTTTTTAATTTGATGTAATCAAAATTATTGATTTTATATGCTGTGGTTTTTTCTCTAGCTCTTCCTTGGTTTTAAAGTCTTTCTTTTACTTAGAGTTTCCTTCTTTATATTCAAGTCTTTCACCCATTCTGAGTTTATCTTGGTGTAGGGTGTGAATTGTTGATCCAAACCTAATCTCTGCAATACTGTCCTCCAACTTTCCCAGCAGTTTTTATCAAATAGTGGATTTTGATCCCCAAAGTTGGGATATTTGGGCTTACCATAGACTGTCTTGATGAGGTCACCTACCCAAGTCTATTCCACTGATCCTCCTTTCTGTCTCCTAGCCAGTACTATATTGTTTTGATGATCACTGCTTTATAGTATAGTTGGAGATCACTGACTGCAAGTCCTCCTTCCTTTGCATTTTTTTTTCATGATTTCCCTGGATATCCTTGATCTTTTGTTCTTCCAAATGAACTTTGCTATAGTTTTTTCTAACTCAGAAAAAAATATTGGTATTAGTTTTTCTTTGAATGTTTGATAGAGTTCATTTGTGAATCCATCTGGACCTGGGGATTTTTTCTTAGGAAGTTCCTTGATGGCTTCTTCAATATCTTTTTCTGATATGGGGTTGTTTAAGTAATCTACTTCTTCCTCTGTTAATCCAGGTAATTTATATTTTTGTAAATATTCATCCATATCACCTAGATGGCCATATTTGTTACCATATAGTTGGACATAGTAGTTTTTAATGATTGCCTTAATTTCCTCTTCATTAGAGGTGATGTCTCCCTTTTCATCTTGGGTACTGTCAATTTGGTTTTTTTCTTTCCTTTTTTTTAATTCTAGTCTAGTCTTATTTATTAAATCAATACTTCTTTTGACTTTCAATTTTATTAATTTCTCCTTTGATTTTGGGGATCTCTAATTTAGTCTTCATCTGAGATTTTTTAATTTGTTCACTTTCTAGTCTTTTAATTTGCATGCCCAATTCATTGACCTTTGCCCTCCCTAATTTGTTAATATATGAACTCAAGGATATAAATTTCCCCCTGAGTACTGCTTTGGCTGAATCCCATAAGTTCTGAAAGGATATCTCATCATTGTCATTTTCTTCAATGAAGTTATTAATTGTTTCTATGATTTGTTCTTTAACTAACCTGTTTTGGAGAATCGTTTTGTTTAATTGCCAATTCAATTTTTGATTTACCTCTCCATGTGCCATTACTAATTATTATATTCATTGCATTCTGATCTGAGAAGGTTACATTTATTATTTCTGCTCTTTTGCACTTGTTTGCAATGTTTTTATGCCCCAATACATGGTCAATTTTTGTGAATGTACCATGTGCTACGGAAAAGGTGTATTCCTTTTTGTCCCTATTTATTTTTTTGCACATATATACTAACTCTAAATTTTAAAGATTTCATTCACTTCTCTTTCCTCTTTCTTATTTATTTTTTGGTTTGATTTATCTAATTCTGATAGAGGAAGGTTCAGGTCTCCCACTAGTAGTTTTTCTACCTATTTCATCCTTGAGCTCCACTAGTTTATCCTTTAGCAATTTGGATGCTATGCCATTTGGTGCGTAAGATAAAATAGGGCCAGAGGGAGAATTTCAGGCCATTTTAAATGGGTCTCAGTGCATAATTTGCCAATCATAGTCTTAAGTTCTTTATTCATCCTCTCCACTTGGCCTGAGCTCTGGGGGTGATATGGAACATGGAATTTTGGAGTTATCCCCAAGCAAGAATATATTTGATTTAAGACAGAATCTGTAAAATGACTCCCTCTATCGGAGTCAATACGTGCTGGTAGGCCAAAACGAGGAATAATTTCTTTTAAAAGTATCTTTGCAACAAAATCTGCTGTGGCTCGGGTCGTAGGAAATGCTTCTGGCCATCTGGTTAGTTGATCTACAATTACTAGACAAAATTTATAACGTCCAGCTTTTGGCATTGTAATGAAATCTATCTGTAGATGTTCAAAAGGTGTGTAAGCCAGAGGACGTCCCCCAAAGGCTTTTCCACGATATGCATGTTGGTTATATGCCTGGCAAATAGGGCAGGCTGAACATACTTTAGAGGCTACAGTAGTTATACCAGGGGCTATCCATACTCTCTTGACAGAGTCCACGATGCCCTGGGTGCCAAAATGACCATTTTTATGAATAGATTGGCAGGATGGGCGTGTTGTATTCAGATTTGCAAGGGATTATTATTCCCTGTTCTATTAATGAGTTAATAACTGGTGTAATACCCTCAATTGCCTCCTTTGAGAGGGGATACTGAGGGATAGAAGGAGGTGGGCTAGATTTAGTTTTTATCTGCACAGGAACAGCAGATTTAAGTAAGCCTACATCAGAAGAAGATGTGGCCCAAAGAGACTCCGGTATATCTTTAGGTATTTCAAAAATGGAAGGTTCTTTTGCCTCCTGGTTTTCAGAGAGAAGTACAGGGAGTAAATTTAAAGATTCCTCTGGTACTTCTAATGATAATGAGCCATCTGGGGAGCAGGTTATTGTGGCTCTGAGTTTGCATAGAAGGTCCCTCCCCAGCAAATTTAAAGGGGAGTCAGGCATCAAAAGGAAGGAGTGTTGTACCTCTAGGGGTCCTACAGACACCATTCTAGGAGGAAGTCTTTTAACTCTTTGGGTTATTCCTGATACTCCCATTACATTCTCTGAGCCAATAGAATAACATTGTAAATCAGGTGTTCTCTTTAATACAGACCAGGAATCTCCGGTGTCTAATAGACAATCATAATAGGTGTTACCCACCTTTAAGGTAACATGGGGTTCATTAGTATGGGGAGGGCAGTGGATAGGGACAACGGGTAGTAGGACATCAGGGTCCGGGAAATCAAAGGTTGTATCCTCTGATTCCTGTGCCTCAGCCCCCCCCCCCCGGGCACCATCATTGTGTTTGGGATATTCCTTGGGCACCCCCCTGAAGGGCACCTCTCTGAGGGTCATTAGTACCTCGAGTAATTTTTGGACGAGCGCCATTTCTCATATATTGTTGAGTATTATCATTAAAATTTTCTTCAATTTGAGCATTGTCATTAAATTCCCAATTCCTATTTCTATAATTCTGGTTTCTAAAGTTCTTATTTCTATATTCATTATAGTTATTTCCATAGTCATTATTATAATTTCTAGAATTCTGGTTTCTATAACCATTATCATAATTTCTATAGTTATTATTTCTAAAACCATTATTAAACTGTGTATTCCTTCCAAACATCTTAAGAAAGGTTCTACATTCCATCATTTTGTGGCCCTTCTTCTCACAGAAGTGGCAAGTAATGGATTGATAATTGGATTTCTGGAGAGGGGCAATTGTCGTTGGTTCATTATCATGCCCACTTTCTAATTTAGTTATCCTATCTATTACACATCTCATTTTTTTCTTCATTTCCTCCATGTCATCATTATTCTCTTTCTCCTTTTCTTCGTTTCCCTTAAAAACATATATAGCTGTTTTTCGCAATTCTTCAAGGTCCATATCTGACCATCTTGGGCATTGTGTTTTAAAATAATTTTTAATTACTTTGCAAGAATTGTTTACAAAGATTCTTCTAACTTGTCTTAAACTATTCTCTTTATTTAAGTCCCAATCTAAGTATCTGTCCCCAAACTCGATAATTCTGTCCATAAATCTGGAGGGTGTTTCTTCGGCCTTTTGCTTAATTTTTTCCAGTTCCATCCACTTATCTGTATTGTCTGAACATTCCTTCATGGCCGTGAGGATGGCCTCTCTACAATGGTATAGTTGTAGATAGTCATCAGGATTATTATAGTCCCATTCGGGATCCTGAGATGGCCAATGTGCTGCATTACGCCCCCGGGTTTTGTTGACATGAGCAATTATTTTATTTTTTTCACGTTCACTTAAAAAAGCCTGTAGTAAGCTCTCAACGTCCTTGTAAGACGGATTATACTGAAAAAATATGTCTCCCATCTTTTTTGTTACTAGAAAAGGATCTTGTTCATATGTGGGGATATTTCGTGTAAATTCATTTATTTCTTGGGGAGTAAACGGTATCCTATGTCTTAAAGTCACCACATCCCCATTTCGTCCTATTTCAGGTACTTCTCTTAGAGGAAACAGGCCTCTAGTTGAATTTTGCACCTGTGGGTCAGTTTGACAAGGACAGGACAAGATCTCCCTTGCATTGGAATTTGGTTTTCTGTAGGAGAAGGAACATGAGAAGCTGGGATTGCAGGGGAAGGGTTTTGGGTATTAAATTCAGACAAGATTTGCACTACACGAGAGAAGCAGTCTGTTAACTGGGCTATAGGGAAGGTGTTTTCCATCTCTATTTCAGGGAAGGAAATTTCCTCATTCAAAGGTTCAGAAACAGGTCTGTTTCTGGTAGAGTGGGTGTTTGCCCATTGATCCTGTAAGAAACATTTTAGATCTTCTAATTGGGCTTGCATTTTATCCTCAATTTTTCCTATTTTATCTTCCATATCTCCCATTTTTTCCTCAATATTTCCTATTTTATTCTCAATATTTCCTATTTTATCCTCAAGTTTTTCTATTTTATTCTCAATATTTCCTATTTTATCCTCAATTTTTTCTATTGTATCCTCAATTTTTTCTATTTTATCCCCAATTTTTTCTATTTTATCCTCAATATTTTCTATTTTATCCTCAATATTTTCTATTTTATCCTCAATATTTTCTATTTTATCCTCATTTTGTTTTATTTTATCCTCATTTTGTTTTATTTTATCCTCAATATTTTTTATTTTTTCATCTCTAAATATAGTATTGAGGAGTACAAAAATGACAGTACCTATTAATATAAAAATTTGGAGGTATCCTTCATTCCTCAATGCCCCTACTTCTTCAGCTGCCATATAATTGTCAAAGAATGTAGTACCCATTTTTATATATATATTTTGTAATTTCACAAAACACGTGGGGAGCAGGGCAAAGCAACAAACTTTCCACAGGGTTTTTTTTTTTTAATGCAGGAAGTTGTTCCTTAAGGGAAAGGATATTTAGAAACAGTTCTTCCAGCCAGGACTTTAGAGTCCTGTTGTTGAGATTTAAAACAGCTGTTTTCTGTCTATCAGAGTCACACAGCTGGGAAGTATCTGAGGTCCGATTTGAACCCAGGACCTTCTGTCTCTAGGCCTGGCTCTCAATCCGCTGAGCTACCCATCTGTCCCTTAAGATTAAAGGGAAGAAAAAGAAAAAACTGCTGATTCCAATTTAACTTAAGGAGAAAAGAGAAAAAGTTTTTTATACTCACGTGTTCTAGCAGCTGTGTCTTTAAGCCGAGTTTTTTGTTAAAAAAAAAGGACTAAGTGGTGAAACAGTATAGTAAAAAGGCAAGGAATTTCAAAAGTTTTATTGAGAGGATTCTTTAGACTCCCGTGTGGTCAGCCACAATGTTACAAGGGAATCACTTTAAAGACTGATATGTATTAATTTAAGGTCGCCAAGGAATCAGCTATGTAATTCCTAAATGAAAAACTCAAGTCAGCCGTCAGCCTTTTTTGGAGTTTAATTACAATAGGAGTAAGAAAGGAATTAGAGATATATATATATAGAGAGAAGGGAATAGGGCTTAAATACCCCTTCTGTTTAGGCTGGGCCAAAAGGCCCAAGCCCTTAGATAGCTGGGGCAAAGAAAAAAGATGAGTCCCTATTACTCATGTGTCCAAAATGGAGAAACAGTCTCAGAGGCCCCCACCTTCAGCTTCCTTCAGAGCAAGCTTCCTCAGAGCCCAGGAACCACACCGACCAAAAACTCCAACCACCTCCAGTCTCCAGACCCTCCTATCTTTAAGGACACCATCCAAGTTGCCTCCCCTCAGTCCTCACATCTACCAATCACTCTTCATCAATTTCCCTGTCAATGGAGGCTCTCGCTTAACCCAGGACCGCCCAGAGGTTTCTGGCTTTTGCACATGTCTGTTGAAGGTCATATTTTCAAATGATTAAATCTATACTCCTTTGCTACAGCCCTTTCTAAATCCTGTTAACTTGAGTATGGTAGAGATTGGAATAATTAAATTTTGATCTAGGCTGCAGCCCTTACTCAATCCTATTAGGAATGAATAGGGTGGAGTATCTCCATTGTATCAATTCTAAAATCAATCAAGACTCAAAGAAATTCCTGTTCTATGCTTAAGCATAGGTCAAAGTCCTTTCCATTGTTCAGCAAAGGGTTTCTGTCCTAAAGTAATCTTAAGAAGGGAAGAGAAGGAACCTCCCATGCCAATGGGGTTCCCATTCCAATAGACTATCAGTAAGAAATTTTCCAAGTATGAAATATCCCAATGGTGAAATTTCCAACATTTACAAGTCTAAGGAAATTTGAGGTTTACAGTACTGATATTTCCTCATTGTCTATACTGCCTTTTATCAGGATGTAATTACCTTCCCTATCTCTTTTAACTAGATCTATTTTTACTTTGGCTTTGTCCAATATCATGATTGCTACTCCTGCCTTCTTTTTATCATTTGATGCCCTATAGAGTTGGCTCCATCATCTTATTTTGACCCTATGCTTATCTACCTTCCTCATGTGTGTTTCTTGTAGAGAGCATATGATAGGGTTTTGGATTCTAATCCACTCTGCTATTCACTTGCATTATATGGGTGAGTTCATTCCATTCACATTCAGAGTTATGATTACTAGCTTGGTATTTCCCAGCATTTTATTTCTACTCCTAGTCCTGCCTTTTCTTCTTTCACTATTTCCTTCTACACCAATGTTTGTTTTTAATCAGTCCCCCTAGTTCCCACCCTTATTTTACGTCCCTTTCTACCCCTCTCCCTTCTTATCCTGCCCATTATTTTTTGCAGTCTTTTTAAAAATACCCCCACCCTCTCCCTCCCTTGTACTGCTTCCCTCCCCGCCAGTCCTCTTGTTACACTTCTACTTCCCTTAGGGCGCAAATCTATTCTCTGCCCCAATGGATTGGATTATTCTTCCCTCTTTGGGTCAATTTCAAAGCCTGTAAGAGTTGAGTATTTCCTATCTCCAACCTCTTTATCCTTCCAGTGTATTGATGTTCTCCCCCCTCTTGCCATGAGTTTATTTGTGACATATGAATTTACCCCTTTTGGTTTCTGTTCCCATTTCTTTTAGTATTAAACTCTTTTTTCCTCTCTAGTTGTATATATATGTATATATATATATATATACATACACATATATACACACGTGTATATGTATTTATGCATGCATATCTATGTATACATATTTATGTTTTGTCATTTTATCTTATAGAGTTTGTCATTGTTCCCTCTAAGTGTAATTCTTCTAGCTGCCCAGGTGATAATAACAACTCTTAAGAGTTATCAATGACCTCTTTTCTTAAAGGGATACACATCTTTTTAACTCATTCGGTTTCTTGAGTTCTGTGCTTGGGCATCAAATTTTCTGTTTAGGTCTGGTCTTTTTTTTTTTTTTTACAAATGCTTAGAATTCTTCTATTCTGTTGAATGACCACACTTTCCCCTGTAAGAATATTGTCAGTTTTTTGAGGTAGTTGATTCTTGGTTGTAGATCTAGTTCCCTTGCTCTCAGGAATATCATATTCCATGCTCTTTGGTCATTCAGTGTAGATCTAGTTCCCTTGCTCTCAGGAATATCATATTCCATGCTCTTTGGTCATTCAGTGTAGATGTAACCAGATCCTGTGTTATCCTCACTGTGGTTCTGTGGTATTTGAATGACTTCTTCTTGGCAGCTTGTAATAGTTTCTCCTTGCTCTGATAGTTCTTGAATTTGGCTATAATCATTTGCGGGTTATGTACAGAAGGTGATCTGTAGATTCTTTCAATCTCTCCTTTTCCTTCTTGTTCTAGAATATTGGGGTAGTTTTCTTAGATAATTTCCTGTTGTATTACATCTAGGCTTTTTCTTTTGTCGTGGCCTTCTGGTAGACTAATGCTTCTTAAGTTGTCTCTTCTCGAACGATTTTCTCAATCTGTTTTGTGAATGAGATGCTTCATATTTTCCTCAATTTTTTCATTCTTTTGGCTTTGTTTTATAGTGTCCTGCTGCCTTGTGACGTCACTTAATTCTAGTTGTTGTATTCTGGTTCTTAAAGACTGGATTTCATTCCTGGCTTTTTGGTCATCCTTCTTCTGGTCTGATTTTCTTTGTAGGTCATCTTTCATTCTCTTTACCTCATCTCTCATCTCCTTTGCTCTTTATTGCCTCATTTTCAAGCTGCTTGATTTTAGCTTTCACGACACTATTTTCTGTTTCCAGATGACTTATCTTAGTTTTTAAGTTCTTTTTCCCAATTGTCTTCAGCCTCTCTTGATTGTGTTTTGAATTGTACTTTGAGTTCTTCCAAAGCCTGTGTCCAATTTGCTGGGTTTTTTGTTTTATTGTTTTGTGTTCCCGACTTCTCTGTTCTGTTTGCTCTTTGCTCATTGCCTTTATAGAAGCTGTTGATTGTAATTTATTTTTTCTTTTTCTGTTGTTTTCTCATATTTACCCCTTCTTTACTCCCTACAGTTTCTGTGCTCTTGTTCCTCTAACTTTTTGGGGGGGTTTTGAGGTTTTCTGTCAGTCTCCCCTCTTGGAGCTTTGTCAGGAGATCTCTCAGTGTAGTCTGTGGGGGAGGGGTGTTGGAGCTTGAGCTTCCCTGACCTCTGATGACTTTTTATGGGATTAAGTTCAGCTCGGTTAGGTTAGATGTGCCCTGAGGCTAAAGCCTCCATGAAGGATGGAGCAATATGGAAGGTCTCCGCAGCTGTGACTAGGCTGCCCACTTCTGCGCTCCCTCTCCAGCTCCATTCCCACCACCTGTGTTTGAAGCTCTGAGCCTGGCACAGCCCTGCCTACAAGGTACTCCCTCCAGACCAGCTCCTTTGCCAACCCAGAAGTTCCCACTACTGCTGGAGGCTTAACACTCTAGGTGGGTATGTGGGCCTGGCACCTTCCTTCTTCCTTCCTCTTAAACCCGAGTGTCCCTCATTTCTGGCTTTTGGGGGACATACCTTTTAAATTGAGTACAGAAGGAGGGTTCCTTAGCTCTATCTTGTTGTTAGGTTTGATTTTCAAACCCCTAGGAGCATTTAGTTTGTAGTTGGTAAGGGAGGGTTTTCAGAGGTCTGAACTTTTGCTGCCTCTATTCCGCCATCTTGATTCTGCCCACTGAGCTGATATTTATTATCAAAGGATGGAAGCACTAGTTAGACTCCTCCATATATAGAACAGTTGATCACTGAAAAAATTAATCTGGAGACACCGATAAGAAAATAATTTCTTGGGGGTGGAAAGTAGTGGTGGTGGTAGAAGAAATGGCTAATAGGGCATAAGGAGTTACCTATTGTCAATTCACCAATTCTTGAATAAGCCACCCCAATAGGCTATAAAATAAATGCTACATTTGATAATTATTGTAAATCCTTTTGTTTAGTTTTTCCATTCAATATTTAGAGGCCATAAAAGCACAAAATAGATCCAGACCTAATGTGCATTTGATGAAAAATGCATGAAAAGATTTTATCTACTTAAAATATTCTTTCTATACAATAATGACAAGAGTAATTTATATTAAACGGATCATTTTGCAAGGGCACCAAGTTCTTTTACAGTAAGAAAATTTAAATCCAATTTGTTTTATCTACCTTTAAGTGCATTAGCATCACTTTTGAATAGAATTAAGTATTGCTTTCAAATCAAAGAGGGAATCTTACCAAAATACATATTAATCAATTGATGTACATTCAGGACACCAAGTTATATGGTCCCATTGAAAAAATTTTTTAATGATTTCATACTGTGGAAACATTATCAAATGATCTCAAAATGTCATTTAGCCTCAATAATTATAAAATCCTTATGTATGCTAAAGAATGATAGAGAGTGAAAGCCTTGAGCTTCATCTGGAGGTCAAATTGAAATAAGGAAGATGTTCATTAGTAGGCAACCCTACAGTAAACTTGAGGCTATATATATCAAGAGACTGAGTAGGACATTGAAGGTCAAATCTTAATGGGAAGTCCATTAATAGGAAATGAAAATGAGCCATAGAAATGAGAACTAAGAAATTTTTAAGAAGAGAACAGATGGCAGAATATGTCCTGAAAATCAGAAATAATTTGAATTTTTTTTAAATATCAAATCCATGCTGATGAGTCTCTCCAAAGAAATGAAAAAAAAAGAACAGATTAGAAACTAAAGTAAAGGATAGTCTAGAAGGAAAGAAGGACAATGCAGTGTTAAAATAACAAGTAATTTCTAAATAATCAAGATTTTTTTATCTTGAAGGCAAGATGTATAGAGAAAATTTAAGGATCATAAATTCCTTAAGGACATGACAAATAAAAATAATCTGAACACTATGTTATACAATAAAATACATGAAGAGAAAATCCAGTGCCAATTGAAATAGTTCACAAATCACTTACACAAAGTAGGGGCGGGGGGGATTGTGCTTTGAACTTGAAGAATTGTAGTTGTTAGATTTAATAATTTTAGTGACAAATAACAAATCCTGCCCATTGCCTGGAGAAAGACTTTCAAATATAAATGAGAGAAAATTGTAATAACATGAGACTAGTCTGCACTCAAATTAATCCACAGAAAAGAATATAACATATTCCAAAAATTAAAAGAGTTCAAGATGCAATCCAAAATTAAATACCCTGCCCAACTAAGCCTAATCATCTATGAAAAAAAAAAAAAGATTTCTTAGGCATATACCTACGTTAAAAAAAATTCACATGCAAACATGCCATGTAGCAGAAACATAAGACATTTAAATAAATGTGACTGTCTGGTAAAACATAAGTAATAAAAAATCATTTCATCTCTAGAAAATATTTTAAAAAGGGGAAACATAGTCATGAAAAAAGGATTTATGAGGACCAAACAGAATGACTATTGAAATACTGTTTTAATATACTTTTTAATGTACATTAATGTAATATAATTTTAATTTAAATATTCTTTAAATGTTTCTTTAAAATAGATAAAGTGATAAAAATGAAAATAGAAGTTTTAATAGGAAAAGTGACAATGGAGTAGTAGACCAGAAAAAGTATAATAGACTGACTATATTTTATGTTTTGATAATACAAAAACTATAGAATGAGAGGCTGAACACACTTTTCTTCTTGCCCTGATAGATGAGTTTATAATTTCATTTTCTTTACCTTAGTAGTTCCTTGGAGGAAAATAAGGTACCTCTTGAGATAAGAGACCCAGAAGAGATTGCCTAGACTTCTATCAAGATTGATCTATACTAAAAAAACTTTTTGTTTTTGTTTTTGTTTTGTTTGTTTTTGTGTAGACCTCAGTTGGAAGGTCCATCCAGGTGAGTTTTCTCATTTGAGAAAGTGGCAATGCCAAGTTGACCCCAGGTTCCAAATCTCTTGAGAAGAGTTCCATTAAGCCTGAGAAGCCCAATGTGGACTAGGTTTCTGTTTGATATGGAAGCCAATTTTTTTTTTATCTTTACTAGTTCTTTTTTTTTTTTTTTTGTAGTTTGAGAAAAGGTTACATATAGCTAAGTAAGAAGAGATATTTAATAAAGATTTTTAAATATTTCTTATTTTGTTGGCTTATTTTGGGAGCTTTATGAGCTATTCCTTTTTCTGTGAATTTGAAAAAGCTTTCTATTTGGAGATAATTGATTTTCATCTGTATGTGTGGGATTTCATATATTTGAGACTGGACAGTATGGCCCTAGGGAAGTAAGTAAAAGAAAGTTGTGTATCCCTTCTTAGAAACCAGGGAGAATTGGACTGAATTTGGGATGAGCTATAGGGGTTGGGGGAGGGGGAATACACCTGTCCTTATCATTTGCCAATTTGGAAAACTTCAAATGCCCATTTGGCCTAACATGGTCACTACTTTTTCCACTATTTTTTCAACTACTCCACTGTGCCTAGTTTGGATGTTATGAACTGAACTGGTTAGAGGGGAACATCTGACCTCCTACTTACCTCTCTTTTACTTCAGTTCTGAGAAATGGGCTTGGAGTATGTGTTTCTGTTCTTTATTGTTCAGCTTCAGTTTCAGGTGCCAGAGGTGATCTTCAAGGGATCCAAGAATTTAAGCTGTGAGGTGATGGCACCTGTCATGAAAACCATCTTAGAAGGAAACTTTCAAATGCTTGTCTCCATGTATTAAACCTTCCAATGGAGCTCTACACAAAAAAGTGCCCATTTAGCACAGGAGATCTTGATAGAAGTCTAGACAATTTCCTCTAGGTCCCTTATCCCAAAGGACATGGAACACCGGAAGACAGGGAGCCTGGAATTCAAGCTTGAGTTGGTTTTAGACTCCAAACTGGGACTATGGTCTGTCAAAACAAACTCCAATATGAACATAATCCTCCACCTTTTTCCAGAGACTAAGTAGGGAAAAAATTGGCAAGTAAGAGGATTATGCAGTCGTCTTTTGGGGGCCAAGGGTAAAGTATGTATTTATATTTGTGATTATACTTTCTGGAGTAAATATTTCATTGTAGAAACTCTACACTGTTACTCAATGAGGAGGAGGGGGAGGACAACAGTAGAAATTCATTCCCATTTGAATTGGATAAAAGAGAAAAAACACACACTGGTACAGAAATATATTTGGCTCAAAAAGGAAATGGAAATGAATGGGAATTGAGTGAGGGTGAAATAAGAGGGAGGGTAAATGAAGAAACAATTATTCCTAAGGAAAATAAACTCTGACTCATGAAGATGGATCTCAGAAAAGTGGTTAAAATAAAAGGAAGAATAAGAATAAGAATTTGTAGTTGGGCTCCAAATGAAGGAAAACAAAGGGATAAAGAAGAGCATAAGTAGATTTCATCAAATTGGGAGTATTGATGCTGCACACACTCCTCTTTATCTTCCTATTCTATTAAGAGGATGTGTGAGGTAAAAATAAAAGTGGGAATAGAAAAGAAGATGGTATAGGATTTATTCATCACAAAAAAGTGAATGGTGATAGAAGAATGGATTAGAAAACACACTTGAAAAATTAAAATTCACACGGTTAAAATAACGGGATGGGACAAAATCTAATAAGCTTTAGCTAAAGAAAAAGGAGTAGTATTCACCATGATTTTAGGTAAGACAATAGCAAAAAAAGGCAATTCAAAGAGGTGAACAAAAACATTTTGCTGAAAGGTTTCATAAATTGTAAATTTATATCATTGTAAAATGTATATACACCAAATGATAGAACATCTAAACATTTAAATGAAAAATTAAATGTTACACGGAGAAATAGACAAGAAAACTATAATAATGGGGAATCTTCCATTTTCTCCTTTTAAACCTTCATACACACATATATTATGCATTTGTTTGTTAAGTTTGTATAACATAAAAACATTCCATTTTTATAAGGATACCATTTACATTGGCAAATTATTTTTTCTGTTCTTTTTCCATTTGCTAATCTCTAGAGGTCCATCACATTTAGCTTTTTTGAAAAAAACTTTTTCAAGTCCTTCCTTAACTTCTTTCTTGTTCTTTCATGTTGAGGAACCTGGAAAGCAATCTGGCAAAATCTTAGATACATATCAGTTATAATGTGCCTTATTCCAATATAAGTTCCAAGGTACTTGAAAATACATAAAAAGTCACATGATACAAATTAGAGGGGCAAAGAAGAAGTCTATGGATGAGGAAGAGTTCATGACTACCAGAGAAGCTATCACCAGATGTAAAATGGATAATCTTGATCATATAAATTTTTAAAAGTTTTTGCACAGGGGACAGCTGGATAGCTCCGTGGATTGAGAGCCAGGCCTAGAGACAAGAGGTCCTGGGTTCAAATCTGGAATCAGCCCCTTCCTAGCTGTGTAACCTGGGCACTTGACCCCCATTGCCTAGTCCTTACCACTCTTCTGCCTTAGAACCAATATACAGTATTGATTCTAAGTTGGAGGGTTTAAGGGTTTAAAGGGTTTAAAAAATAAAAATTTTAAAAATTTAAATTTAAAAGTTTTTGAACAAACAAAGCCAATGCAAATAAAATTAAAAGAGGAACAGGTAAATGAAGGGGGAAAATCCACAATTTTTAGTAAGTTTCTCTGATAGAGGCTTTATCTCTATGTTCTATAGAAAGAATATCAAGTAAAATTCATAAGAATGATGATTAATAATAGTTGATCAGTAGTCAAATTATATGAATAGGTGCTGTTCAGAAGCAATCCAAGCTATCAATAGCCATATGGGGAAAGAAGTTCTAAATCATTAAGAAAAAGAGAAATTTAAAAAAAAGCAGTTGTAGCATTTCATCTCACACTTATAAGTGTCAACGTGTATAATAAGGAAAAATAATTGCTAGGTGAGCTCTGGGAAAAGTTACATTTGCTGTTATAACACTGGGTGTTAGAAAAATATACTGGTTCAGCTCTTCTGAACATTTTGGAACTATACCTCCAAATTATAAATTGTCTATACCTTTCAATTTTGGAATACTAATATTAATTCTATAACTAAGGAGATAATAGAAACTGAAAATAACTCATTTAGAAGATTTCCTATCAATTGAAGAAGGGCTGAGCAGGTATATTATATAAATGTGATGGAATGGTATTGTGTAATTAAAAATAATGTAGGTTTCAGAGAAACTTGGGAAAACATAAATGAATAGATGTTGAATGAAAAGAGCAGAACAAGGAGAATATAATCTTAAAAGATTATGTACCTCTTCAATAGCGACCAGTGATTAATTGTGATTAGCTATTATCAACAATGCAAGGATCTAAGACAACTCCAAGGGACTCATGTCCCTTGGAATGGAACTGATGGAATCTGAAAATAGATTGAAGCATACTATTCTTCACTTTTAATCCTGCATGAATTTTTCTCTAGTGTGATATGTGTCTTCTTTCATGGAAAACATGGGAATATGCATTGTATGATAGCACATGTACAACCTATATCATTATTGCCTGCCATCTTTGGGAATGAGTAGGAAAAGGAATAAGGGAGAGAATATGGATTGCAAAATGTCAGAAAACTGTAATTTATTTTTTTAATTTGAAAATTTTTATTTAATTAATTTAGAATATTTTCCCATGGTTAAATAATTCATGTTCTTTCCCTCCCTTCTGCCACCCCACTCCCGCAGCTCACACACATTTCCACTGGGTTTTACCTGTGTCATTGATTAAGACCTATTTCCATATGGTTAATATTTATATTAGGGTGATTGCTTGGAGTCTACATACCCAGTCATATCCCCCTCAACCCATGTGATCAGGCAGTTGTTTTTCTTCTGTGTTTCTGCTCCCACAGGTCTTTCTCTGAATGTGGATAGTGTTCTTTCTCATAAGGCCTTCAGAATTGTCCTGGATCATAGAGAAGTCCATTACATTTTATTGTACCACAGAGAAAACTGTAATTTTAAATTGCATCCATATGTAATCTTGAAAACAATATTTAAAAAAAGAAATATTATTCAACTCTTAATAAATATGATGACCAACTACAGTTCCAAGGGACTCATGAGGAAAATATGCTTCCCATATCCTGATTAAGAAGTAGTAGTCTCAGAGAAAACATGGAAACATCTTTTCTCCAGACTTGACCAATAATGGAATTTGTTCTCCTTGATTATAATTTTTTTTTCTTTCTCATTTCAGGGTTGGGAGTCAGAGGTAGGAGTGAGAGAAAGAAATTCTTATTGAAATATATTTACTTTTCTTGAAATTATTTTGTCAAATGATAATGAATTTAAGTTTCCATAGAATCATGGTATGTTTTAACTGTATTCCTTGACAATTCTACATTTTATACTAACAATTCTTGACACTACTATATTGTTAGAATGTTTAAAATAAAACTAGTTTTCCAGATGATTTTCAAATATTCTATCATTTTGGTTATGTTTAGATAGTTTATATATTTTTATTAGCTGAAAAGGAATTGGATGTAGAACTGAGTCAAGGACTTTACAAAGATAAATATAGTATAAATTTTAAACATATTTGCATTTTTCAGTAATCATCAAACCACGATAATTATTTTACTCAGCTAGTATTTTTGGAAGACCTTTTTTGTTACTCAGCCAATATATTGTTATCAAAAGCATTTGCAAATATTTTTGAGTGATACATTCTGAGGATGCTTTATATTAAGTATATAAACATGTAATCAGTCTATATCTGGTGGCCTCTGTGGTATCTTTATATTTTGGTAGAATAATAGCCTCTATAAAGAAAGGTTTAATAAGGCTTATGTACAAGAAAAACTTGTTAAAAGTAGTTTTGTTTCAGTAGTAAATTATATGCTGCTATGAACCTTTTAAACACATGATTAGGGCATTTATCCAACTCTGATGTTTTCTAGTCTTGAACAGAAGATAGTTTCAATCTCACCCTTTAGTGTAACTCCTTCATTAAAGATTATATTTGCAGAATGTATATCAGGGACTTCTTGGGATGATCAAAATAACCAGAAAATTTACATGTATTTCTTCCTTAAGGTTTTTGTGTCTTTCCCCATGACTTTATTTCTCAAATCTCTGGTAAGGCTTTTGATTGATTCCATTTTCATAAGATTATACATCTAGGACATTAGAGTCCTACTCCACAATTTTGCAAATAAGGAAAGTGAAGTCTTTAGAGTCCAAGTTAGTTGCCCAAGGTCACAAATGTAAAAAACAAACAAACAAACAACAACAACAAACAACAACAATAAAAAATGTGCAGCATTTTTTACACCACTTAGAGTATATTATTTTTAACATTTGTTTTCAGCAACCCATTGGAGATATGGGGGGGAGGGGGAACTAACCCAAACATGTAAAGAATTCCCCCCCATAGAATGGGAGAATGAGAACAGTTTGTTCATGAGCACCTGAAACAGGACCTTGGTGCATTTGCTGCTTGGTCAGGCATAGGCCACCACTAGTCATCCTATTTTTTGTTTATTTCTTTGTTTTGCCATTGGTCTTTGATGACTCTGGAAGGATGAGACTAACAAACTTCATGCAACTCTGATTCAAATTCAAATGACAAATAAGTCAAGACATCAACTCAAGGTGTCATTGATCCTCTTCAAAAACAAACTACAAGAAGAAAATTTAGATGTTCTGGTATATTTCTGTCTTGTGCACCCTATGCCAATGTTCCTTATTATTTGCTTTTTATTGCGGTTCTGAAAGTCATAGAAATAGGAAATAATTTATTAGAAAGGAGATGTGGGGTGTGTGTGTGTGTGTGTGTGTGTGTGTGTGTGTGTGTGTGTACATGTACTTTTTGAATAGGAGCAAATAAAATAAGCTAAGTGTGGAGATTTCCTGAAATCATAGCTGGAAAGAAGTTATTGAGTAGGAGAAAGGGCTCTATGTCTGAAGACAGTAGTTTTACTTAGAGAATCTTGTATGGGAAAATGAATCATTGCATTATATGTCAATTTGCAAGAGTTTGTATTCCAAAGATCTTGCTTTTGTCAAAGTAAAGAGAGTAGTCTGCTTAAAGCAAAGGAAGCCATTGTGTATTTTAGTTATAATGTGGTCCATATGTTTATGACTCATTTACACTTGTAAATAGCTTGGCAAAAGACTGTGATATGATTACCAAATTAAGCTTCTAACTTTGTAATTATCTCCCAGAAACACAGATGTTAGTTAGTAAAACCTGTTAACCCAATGCACCTTTTCCCACTTTGATTTTGAGTACTAAATTTTCACACATTGCTGCCTTAAGAATCACTTTTTTTTAAACAATGTACCTGATATTGTGGGGGTGAATAGGTGTACCCCTGGGGTTCAGGAAGGATACCTTCTGCAAGACTGCGAGACTCCAAAACTTAGCTTAAAAATAAAGAGAAATTTATTAATTTGGAGAATAATGTTGAAAATGGCCAGGAGGATAGTACAGGTGGAACAGCAAGGTGGTAGGCTGCTCCTTGAGAGGACAGCATGGATGGAAAGGCTATCACCCTGGGAGGACAGCATGGATGGAAAAGCTGTCCACCAGACGTCATTAGTTCTGGGGATTTTATACTCTTTATAACATGCTATGTCATGGTGTGGATGTGACTTTAGAGTAGTTAACCCTCAGGCTTTCAGTCAGGGATTTGGTTATCTGACTGGGGTCTGCCTGGAGACATAGGGAATGACCCTCATAAAAGATTCTTTAGTTTTAGGGAATAGACAGATATCTGAGATGTAGTCTGATAGAATCGAGGTTTAGCCTGGAGGTGAATCTCTCTGTCCATCTTAAATCTAAAAGAAGATCAAAGGAGGACAATCATCTCAGGGTCCTTTAGGGGTCATTGGATTTTTTAGGCTAGGAGTCATGAGGATGTAAGGGAGCAAAGGAATTTCACTGATAATAGTTTGCCTGAGCTTCTGGGGGTTCAGTGCCCATGTCACCTGATAAATTTGTATATACTCCTACAGGGGAAGACAAGGATCAAATAATGGATATCCTGAGACCTATGGTTGGAAGAGGGAGATGAGGGCTGTCCCTGATGGCACTAGGTTATTTGGAGCTAGAGCAGGAGGGGATGATTATTGAAAGCCAGAAATACATTAAGTCTAACATGGAAGGTAGAATTGGTGTGGTGTGTAGGTAAGAGGTGGTGATAAGGGCTTGAACTAAGATGAAGACCTTTGGAGTAAAAAGAGGGGCATATGTAAGAAATACAATGGAGGTAGAACCAAGAAGACCTGGAAATTCAGTGACTAGGAGAGGGCAACAGTCAAAGTATGATAAGCTTAAAGACATAGACTTCAAGACACACGAATATTTCAGAGAGAATGTTGCTACTACATTGTTTGATCTATCCAAAAAGAGTTGGCAAAATATCAAAATCCTGTCAGCTCACACTTTTAACTAACTAGTTAGGCAAGAGTCAATGTGGTATAATAGATAGGAAGAGATATTAAATCCTTGGGGAGCAGGGTGAAACTCCCACTGAGGAAACATAAAAATCCAATTGGGAAATATTTAACAAAACAAAAATACAACAGAATATAAATAATCTTAATTCTTGGTTTCCTAAGCTAATATGTAGCTAAGGATCTACTTCTTCTATTTAAGTCTGAAAAAAAAAAAAACCTGTAAAATTAAACATTTTGACTGCATCACTTCTAAGATCACTTCTAGCTCTAAACCTAGGGACCTGACTGAAGTTGCCCAAAAAGGGGAAGATAGTAAAATTGAAATAGATAAACCAGATAAAAAACCCTGACAGCATTTTTTAGGGAAAAGACCTGGATTCCCTCCCCCATGAAGTCAAGCTGTTTATGCAGACAGCAGACCAGTCTCTACTTAGCTTGGGGGATGTGAATTAGAAAGGGGCAGGAGTCAAAGAGGAATTTCAGGAATATCAAAAAGGTCAGGATGGAAGCAAGATAACATATGGCTGACTAGGGGTAAGTAACTAAGTGCATGTGAAAATAAACAACCCTAAATAACAGCCCCCACATAAGTCTGAGGATTGTCTCCTCATCTCTGACCCCACATTCCTGTGTTGGTGATGAGGTTTTGTTTGATTAAGAACTTATATGTAAAAGGAAATAACTTTGTATCTTGTAACCCTATATAAACTGTTCCAAAATGTTAAGACTCCGATAGGGAAGGCTGTCCCAGCTGGTAGATTCTTTATTTGTTCTTTTATTAATAAATCATGATTCCAATAATTGAAATTCTGGGTGTTTGAACTCACTTTGTGAAGTGCACCATTTCATGATGATCTCTTAGTTTTCCTATCATTTCAAAAACAGTTTTCTGCTTCCCAGCATTTGCTTTCATTTCTGAAGGGTTCCATATATGAACTGTCAACATGGAATCTAGGAATCCCAAACTTGGGGTTCATCAGATCCCACTAGGCCATAAGTTTGGGATTCTGTTGTGGGAGGCGTGGGAGAGATTTTAAAATTAAGGAAATTTAGAAGCATTTTTAATCTTGAGAATTTTTGGAGCTAATTTCAATTTTGAAACTTTTAAATTTGAATTTTACTTAATGCTGGATGATATTTTAATTTTTGGCCACAAACAGGAGGTAGGGCCACTTCCAGATTTACAAGTCCTAAATAACCTGTGGTGTATTTTATTTATGCCTTTATACTTCTGTTATGGGTAGGAAGGATACCCTTGGGTTCGGGAAGGATACCTTTTGCAAGCATACAAGACTCCAAAACTTAGCATAAAACAAAAAGAGATTTATTAATTTAGGAAGTAATGTTAAGAGTGGCCAGGAGGATAGCAAGGTGGGACAGCAATATGGGGAGCAGTTCTTTGGGAGGACAGCATAAAAGGAAAAGCTGTTCCTCCATGGGGACAGCATGGATGGAGAGCCTGTCCCCCAGACGACATCAGTTCTGGGGTTTATATATTCTTTAGATGCTATGTCCTGGTATGGATGTGACTTTGAGAGTATTTGTCCCTCAGGCATTTGGTGGAGTGAGGTGGTCATCTGACTGGGGTCTCCCTGGAGGCAAAAAGATTCATCTCTTTGTCCATCTTAAATCTAGAGGACAAAAGAGGGTAAACATCTCAGGAGCCTTGGTGGGGTCATTGGATGTTTCTAGGTAAAGAGTCACTAGGATGCAAAGGCAAGGGAGTTTCCCTGATAATAGTTGGCCTGGGTTTCTGGGGTACAGTGCCCATGTCACTTCTATAGTTTGGAGCATTGCAATTTTTCTGATTAAACTTGGAGCTTTCATAATTTTATAATTGGTGTAGAATAGACATTAATAGAATTAATAATATGGGATTGCAGATTAAGGTTAGCAGCATGAATAATCTTTATAGTGAGTAAGTATATTGGGAATTGATCAAGTTCGGTTTAAGAATATGTTTATGGATTTCTCTTTCTCTTACAGCAGCAGTGAAATTATCTGGAACAAAAGGAGTCTGTAGGAGAATAGAAGTCTGCAGGAGAGGAGGCTGAAGGCATCATATCAGGACCCACCAGATTTGAAAGATTTAAGATTTTGGGAAATGGGGTAGTGTTTTGATTGTTTTTGCCAAAGGCAGACTGCCTGCCTTTCTGGCTCAAATGTCAATGCCCCCAAATGCCAATTGCCTGTACCTGTACCCCAAGGCTTTCCCACTGTCAACATGGAAATCTAGAGATCCCCAGTTTATTTAGTTTGAGTATAGAAATCCCAGGTTTTGACCTTGTCACAGGAGAGGTTTCCCCCTGAGGGAAGGTCCCTCTTCACCAGACAATGAACTTCCTGGTAGTTTGGGTGGGAACAGCTAATCCCATCCAATATTAAGCATCCCTTTTGTCCCAATGGTTTCTCCCCCTAGGCTAAGGTCCATGACCAAGGTGACCCAGCCCTGGGCTGAGTCTTTCCCTTTTGTGTCCATAGTAGAGCCCCAGCCCCTCACTATTATTCCTGTCTGGAACTCCTCATTTTCCTTTCTCACCATTGTGAAGTCAATCAACTGTCCCTCTAATCCTAAAGCCCCCAGGTCACCTAGAGTGGTATATAGGTTCCCCAAGTTCTTTTGTGCCATTCTGAGTCCCTGGCACTCCCAGGGGCTGGTGACCAGGGTGTCTTGACTCTGTACAGTCTTGGAAAGCAGCTCTGTTGTCCTATTAGTAGCGCTAACCCCTTTTCCCTTGATTAAAGAGTGATTTTTGACTATTTAATAGTTCTGTGTTTTTTTCTAGTTGACACCACCATTAGTGATAGAATTCAACCTCATATAGCATTACCCATTTGTCTATATATTTGGTCAACAACGTCCAGTCCTGACCAAAAGAGGGGGGGTGTCAACATGGAATCTAGGAATCCCAAACTTGTGGCCTAGTGGGATCTGATGAGCCCCAAGTTTCAGGAATAGCTTATAGATTGGAGATCCCAAAGTTTATACTTGTTCCCAGTTCCCATGGGAATCTACCCTGAAGGGAATCCCAAGCTAGCAGTTTCAGACTGAGTGGGGGACCCTCTGGGGAATGACAATCCTAGTTGAGTGGGACTAAGCATATGCTAAAGACCCTTTAGTATCCATTGTAAGCAGCCCCTTCTCTTATGCCCTAGCCTCTAGCTATGATTCCTTTCCCAAGCTTGATTGTATCCTGTCAGTGTAGTTTGAATACTCCCATTTTCCTTGTAGCTAGTAATAGCTAGTAGTAATGTCAATCATTTTTTCCTGCCCCTGGATCCCCCAAATGGTATATAGGTTCCCCAAATTCTTTTGTTCCTTGGAATCATCTCCAGGGTTTATACCCTAAAAAAGTTGTGGTGCCAGACCTTGAGTAAAGAATTAAATACTGGACTTATCCCTCTCCTGATTAAAGACTTGGTTTTTCTGACTATTTAATAGTTCTGTGTTATTTTCAAGTTAACAGAATCATGAAAGTATTAAAGATGTATCCAAAAGCTGACTCTAATGAGTAATGTGCTCATTAAGTACCAGACTTATGGATCTATGTCTAATATTTCACATGATTGATTTATGGATCCTTGAATGGAATTGGGGCTCAAATCTTGTGGTATTCAATCCCCCACCCCCAAGTCTGCAGTCCAGAAGGCTGGCCAGCAGTTTCTATAGCTTCTTTGTAATGGCAAAGGCTCTCACTTTGCATTTGTATGAGAAAGGGTCCCTGTGCTGGAGGAAGAAGGACTTTCAAATGAACTGGGCTGGGTGTTGGCTACTCCATTGTCTTAGGATCCCTCTCTTTTATCTTGTTGCTGATTACTGATATGTTGCTAAATTTTCTACCATGTCCCCCATTCCTGGAAACTCTAGAAAAATTCAGTTCACCTGTCTGACTGTAGTCTCTCACTCTCTCACCATCAGAGCAACACTCAACAGGCTGGACTTTATGCTGAAGAATCCTGTGTCACTGTGCCTCTTTTCTCTCTTCATGTCTTTCCTACTTTAATCTTTAAACCCTTCCACCCATATTCCCTCAGTCCCCAGCTTCCCTTTCCTGTGCTCAACCCATACAAGAATATCTTGTCACTGCTGGACTGTTACAATATCTCTTTTTGAGAAATTCTGCATTCCTTATAGCATTAACTAACCCCTTAATTACTCCCTTTACTCCCAACTGGATCCTTCGTCTTTGCTGCTTGGTCCTTGGAGTATGGAAAGGAAATTGGATGTGGAGTCACAAGAGCTGAATTTAAATCTTAACTTGTCTCCCTACTACCATAATGAGCCTGGTTTCTCCATTGAAAAATTATGGAGTTGAACAAGCATCTGAGGTCTCTTACAGATTGAAATCTATGATCTTGTGATTCATGTATTATACTCTCAAGTAGACTTTTCCCCAAATGAGATTTCCAGCCCAAATTATTGTTACTCAGAACAACTCAGTTTGGAACAATATGTATCAAATTCTGTCTCCAAATTTAGTTATCTACTTGTGAGATAAAACGATATTAAACAAGAAGAACAAAAAGAAGGAAGTCGAAGGAAGTCTGTCCTTTCTAAGATCAAATAGCAAATATCACCTGACTGCCCATATATACTCCTCCCCGAACACTACTTTAGTTTCCAGTCCTTGATCCTGTTTAATTAATTAAACCTAATTGTTGTTTCTCATGCTGCTCTAATACCACTTTACCTTAGAAAATCACCAAGTCTTGTCTTCTTTCAGGATTGCAACAATACTAACATGGCACGCAGAATAGTGTGTTTTTAGAAAGATGTAAGTTCAAGACTTTCCTCAAAATTTTTCATAGATCTAAGATCTCGGACAATTCATTTGACTTATTTTTGCCTCAGTTTATTCATCTATGAAGTAAAAATAATAATAGCACCTATTTCATAGGATTGTTGGGAAAAACAAAGACCACATATACAAATGGTTCACAAAAGAATCACATAAATATTTGCTATTTTATTATAGAGAGACTACATCCCAACTCATTAATCTGACTTCTCTGCATTTTTCTTTTCCAATTTTGGCACTGTCCAACCCCATTATATTATGTGGTCCATAAAAATATAGAACTTATGCAGGAATTTTGAACATATTTTATAGATCTGAGTATTGAGAAAGATAAATATTTCCAAAGCTGATATTGTTTATTTGAAACTAAATCTTATTATTATTTCCTTTAAGTTATAGGAGAGAATTTAAGAGTTTAATTGACAAGAGAATGAAAAAATCACAGCCATTTTGTTAGCCATGTATATTTCATTATAGCTTAGATTTGTCTACATAGCAAAATTTCACACTGCTTGTCCTTCTGGGCCATGTACTTATTCAAGTAAAAATGACATTAACTTGAAATATTTCTGTTATCTAAGCAAACATAAAAGGGGAGGATAACACCCTGCATTCGTAATGATTAAGTAATACTTCTGTGATATCATTTATTTACATTTCTTTAGGGAGTCTTTAAAGTTGACACATAATCATAAAACAAAGCAATGTATACACACAACAAGCTTTATGGTAGCATCCAACCAATACATCCTAACAACAGTGCTACTGTTGTTGATGTCATATCACAGTTACCTAACAGTTATTTTTTTTTCATTAGAAATTAATTCAGATGGCAATGGAATGGGGTGATAGACAGGCCAAGAGCTGCTTCTAAAAGGGGGGGGGGTGTAAAATGGAAGTTAAATTTACATATAATTGCAATGATTAATTACTTCCTAATTCCAATTTCTTATACTTTACTTACAAAATATAATTTATGTATCTTCAAGATGAATATGCAAAGGCCTAAGGGAGAAGTAGAGGTCAAGAAAAGAATGTCAAAATATCTTTACTGAAAGATATATTGTAGTTGTAATGACTGAAAAGAAGTTTTTGTAATTTCCCCATAATGATTATTTTGTGACATCTCAAAGGAACAGTAATGCAATGTTATAGACCTGTTAGATTCCATATATTACTTACTCACAGGTTTTCCTTATTTTTCTAGGATAAGAACTATGCTTAGCAACAGCAGCAGGGATTCTGTACCAGGACACATTCAAATTTAAATAATTTTAAAATAATTTCAGTTGAGTGGATATGTCTAATATGAAGAAAATTTTCTTTTTTTTTTTAAAGTGTAGGTGGTTCAAAAGGCAAAATAGAAAAGTAATAAAGAGTGAGATAGTGACATTAAAGGGATGTGACTGATAGAGTTTGGTATAAAGGAGCAAGGGTTAGTGGTCAGAAAAGAAAACTTTGGTCCAAATATCCTATCATTCAGAATCATAGTGAAACTAAATGGCATCATAGAGCAAGAGATGCTCAGATCCCTCAAAACCATAAAAGTAATATTTACTTGATTATTCATTCCTGAGAAATAAGGGGGCAGAAGAAAGAGAAAAGATAGTCAGAGTGGAAGCTATGACAAAACAGATATCCAGCCCCTGGTTTGGCAAAAGCTCTAGAAAGAGTTTATGGCATAATGGGTCCAGGCAAAGTTAAATCACTACAAAGTTGATGTTTGGTATCTCCAATTCCTCCATGAGTTGTGATCTTGCAGTTGATCATTTTGAAGTTGCTTAAATGTCCTACTGCAATGTAACTATTGAAATCTAATTAGTTATGCTAGTAGAAGACATTTAGGGAATTTATCCAGTCTCTTCCTTATATTGAGGACTGCTAAACAAAAGGCAATTAGATATTTGGTGACCATTAAATAGCCTGTAAATTTTTTTTTGTTTTTGTTTGGTTGGGTTTTTTTTTTTTTGTAATTATTCTTTTAAGATTGGGGAAGGATGGGAAAAAATATTTTTTAAATAATTTAGTCAATATAGAACATTAATCCTTGGCTTACAAGAACCACTTTATTTCCCTCCCTCCCCTACTCTCATCCTTCCCACAGTCAACCTACAATTTCATTGGGTATTACATGTGTTCTTGATCAGAATCTATTTCCATGTTGTTGGTGTTTGCATTAGGAGGTTCATTTAGAGTCTACATCCCCAACCATATCCCCTCGACCCATGTATTCAAGCAGTTGTTTTTCTTCTGTGTTTCTACTCCCACAGTTTTTCCTCTGAATGTGGATAGTGTTCTTTCTCATAGATCCCTCTGGGTTGTTCAGGATCACTGCATTGCCACTAATGGAGAAGTCCACTACATTCAATTGTACCATAGTGTATGTACAATATTCTCCTGGTTCTGCTCCTCTCACTCTGCATGAATTCCTGGGGGTCATTCCAATTCCTATGGAATTCCTCCACTTTTTAATTCCTTTGAGCACAATAGTATTCCATCACCAACAGATACCATAATTTGTTCAGCCATTCCCCATCACCTCATTTTCCAATTTTTTTGCCACAACAAAGAATGCAGCTATGAATGTCAATACATGTCTTTTTCCTTATTATCTCTTTCGGGTACAAACCCAGCAATGGCTGGATCAGTCTTTTAGTACCTTATGGGCATAGTTCCAAATTACCCTCCAGAATGGTTGGATCAATTCACAACTCCACCAGCAATGCATTAATATCCCGACTTTGCCACATCCCCTCCAGCATTTTCCTTTTCTTTCCCTTGTTTTCATGTTAGCTAGGTGTGAGGTGATATCTCAGAGTTGTTTTGATTGGTATCTCTCTGATTCTAAGAGATTTAGAACACTTTTTCATGTGCTTATTAATAGTTTTGATTTCGGTGACTGAAAATTGTCTATTCATGTCCCTTGCCCATTTTTCAATTGGAGAATGGCTTGATTTTTTGTACAATTGATTTAGCTCTTTGTAAATTTGAGTAATTAGACGTTTGTCAGAGGTTTTTGTTATGAAGAATGTTCCCCAATTTGTTGCTTCCCTTCTGATTTTAGTTACATTGGTTTTGTTTGTGCAAAACCTTTTTAATTTGATGTAATCAAAATTATTTATTTTATATTTTGTGACTCTTTCTAACTCTTGCTTGGTCTTAAAATCTTTCCCTTCCCAAAGGTCTGACATGTGTACAATTCTGTGTTCACATGATTTATTTATTGTTTCCTTCTTTACGTTCAAGTCGTTCACCCATTCTGAGTTTATCTTGCTGTAGGGTGTGAGGTATTAATCCAAACCTAATCTCTCCAACAGTGTATTCCAATTTTCCCAGCAGTTTTTATCAAATAGCGGATTTTTGTCCCAAAATCTGGGATCTTTGGGCTTGTCATAGACTGTCTTGCTGAGGTCACTTACCCCAAGTCTATTCCACTGATCCTCCTTTCTGTCTCTTAGCCAGTACTATATTGTTTTGATGATCACTACTTTATAGTATAGATGGAGATCTCAGACTGCAAGTCCTCCTTTCTTTGCATTTTTTTTCATGATTTCCCTGGATATCCTTGATCTTTTGTTCTTCCAAATGAACGTTATGTTTTTTTTCTAATTCAGTAAAAAAGTTTTTTGGTAGTTCGATAGGTATGGCACTACATGAGTAAATAAGTTTGGGTAGAATGGTCATTTTTATTATGTTAGCTCATCCTACCCATGAGCAGTTAATGTTTTTCCAGTTGTTTAGATCTAGTTTTAATTGTATGGAAAGTGTTTTCTAGTTGTGTTCATATGATTCCTGTGTTTGTCTTATATTGTCTAGGGTGATTTTAAATGGAATTTCTCTTTCTATTTTTTGCTTCTGAGATGTGTTGGAGATATATAGAAATGCTTATGTAGGTTTATTTTGTATCCTGCAACTTTGCTAAAGTTGTTGATAATTTCCACTATCTTTTTAGTTGATTCTCAAGGATTCTTTAAGTAGACCACCATATCATCCTCAAAGAGTGATAGCTTGGTCTCCTCATTGCCTATTTTAATATCTTCAATTTCTTTTTCTTCTCTAATTGCTAATAGAGGTGATAATGGGCATTCTTGTTTCACTCCTGACCTTAATGGGAAGGCTTCTAATTTGTCCCCATTTTAGATGATGTGTGCTGATGGTTTTAGATATATACTGTTTATTATTTTTAGGAAAGGCCCTTCTATTACTATACTTTCTAGTGTTTTCAATAGAAATGAGTGTTGTATTTTTGTCAAAGGTTTTTTCTACATCTATTGAAATAATCATGTGATTTTTGTTGGATTGCTTGTTAATATGGACAATTATGTGGATGGTGTGAAAAATAGACTCGAATACAGGACTACAATCCCCACGAGCCTTTGCTCCACTTCCCCAGAATGCCTTGTAATATCACCTGGGCCGAGATCGAGAAGATATTTAAGCAAAGGTTTTTGAAGGCTTGGGGTCTTTTGGACTTCCGTTTTGGAGCAGAGGCATCTCTTCCATGATGTGAGGTTATTTTGTCTAGGCCTCTGGCCTAGGCACATGTTTCTTACTTGTATATTCTTAATCTTTAACCTTTAATAAACCTCTAAAAAATATAATACTCCTTGCAGAGAGAAACTAATTTCTACCTGCCTCAGTCTCCCCATATTCCTAAATTTTAATCTTTACAATGGTTTGTACCATATTGAACCATTCTTGCATTCCTGGCATGAATCCTACCTGGTCATAGGGAAGAACCCTTGTGAATACTTGCTGGAGTGTTTTTGCTAGTATCCTAATTAAGATTTCTGCATCTATATTCATTAAGGAGATTTGTCTACAGTTTTCTTTCTCTGTTTTTGACCTGCCTGGCTTTGGAATCAGTACCATATTTGTGTCATAAAATGAATTTGGTAGAACTCCTTCTTGGCTTATTCTGTAAAATAGGTTGTATAATATTGGGATTAGTTGATCTGAAAAGGTTGCATTTATTATTTCTGTTTTTCTGCATTTGTTTGCCATGTTTTTATGACCTAGTACATGGTCAATCTTTGTGAATGTGCCATGAGCTGCTGAAAAGAAGGTGTATTCCTTTTTGTCCCTATTTATTTTCTCCATATATCTACTAACTCTAATTTTTCTAAGATTTCATTCACATTGCTTACCTCTTTCTTATTTATTTTTTGGTTTGATTTATCTAGTTCTGAGGTCTCTCACTAGTATATGTTTCTCTCTATTTCATCCTTAATCTCCACTAGTTTCTCCTTTAGGAATTTGGATGCTATGCCATTTGGTGCATACATGTCGAGTACTGATATTTCCTCATTGTGCATACTGCCTTTTATCAGGATGTAATTTCCTTCCCTATCTCTTTTAACTAGATCTATTTTTACTTTGGCTTTGTCAGATATCATGATTGCCTTCTTTTTATCAGTTGATGCCCTATAGATCATATCGATCAAAATAGATTTGGCTCGGTCCTCTTACTTTGACCCTATGCTTATCTACTTTCCTCATGTGTGTTTCTTGTAGACACCATATGGTAGGGTTTTGGATTCTAACCTGCGCTACTATTCTCTTGCATTTTATGGGTGAGTTCATTCCATTCACATTCAGAGTTATGATTACTGGCTTTGTATTTCCCAGCATTTTGATTTCTACTCCTAGTCCTGCCTTTCCTTCTTTCACTATTTCCTTCTACAACAATGTTTTGTTTTTAATCATTCCCCATAATTCCTACCCTTATTTTACTTCTTTTTATATCCTCCTCCCTTCTCATTCCTCCATTATTTTATTTGCAGTCTTTTTAAACTACCCACCCATCTTCTCCCTCCCTTGTACAGCTTCCCTCCCCTACTTCCTTATAGGGTGCAAATCTATTCTCTGCCCCAGTGGATTGCAATGTTCTTCCCCCTTTGAGTCAATTTCAATGCACATAAGGTTTGAGTATATCCTATCTCTAATCTGTTTACCCTTCCAGTGTATTGATGTTCTCCCTATCCCACCATGAGCTTCTTTGTGCATATACATTTACCCCCTTTTGTTTTTTTCCCCATTTCTTTTAGTTTTAGCCTCTTTTTTTTGCTCTAATTGTACACACACACACACACACATATATATATACATATATCTATTTTGAATACATATATCTTTATACCTATTTATGTCTTGGCATTTCATCCTATACAGTTTGTCACTGTTCCCTCTATGTGTAATTCTTCTAGCTTCCCAGGTGATAATAACAATTTTTAAAAGTTATCAATGATCTCTTTTCTTATAGGGATACATATCATTTTAACTTTTTTGGTCTCTTTAAAAAAGGGTATTTTTTTTTTGTTTTGTTTTTCTTTTTTCCCTATTTTTTAATTACCTTTTGGTGATTCTTTTGAGTTCTGTGCTTGAGCATTAAATTTTCTGTTCAGGTCTGGTCTTTTCTTTACATGTGCTTGGAATTCTTCTGTTTTATTAAATACCCATACTTTTCCCTGTAAGAATATAGTCAGTTTTGCTGGGTAGTTGATTCTTGGTTGTAGACTTAGTTCCCTTGTTTTCCAGAATATCATATTCCATGCCTTTCAGTCCTTCAGTGTGGATGCAGCAAGATCCTGTGTTATCCTCACTGTTGTTCCATAGTATCTGAATGACTTCTTAGCAGCTTGAAATAGTTTTACCTTGGTCTGGTTGTTCTTGAATTTGGCTATAACATTCCTGGGTGTTGTCAGTTGGGGATTAAGTACAGGAGTTGATCTGTGGATTCTTTCAATCTAGATTAAGTGAGTGAACAAGGGACACCTTTAAAGTGTGGTAGGGGCACCTCTGTGTCCCTGGCAGCTGACTGAGACCACTGAGGACCTACCCTTAGAGCAGCTAGACCTAGGGCTCCAGCAGGCTGAGGAGCTCAGGCACCAGCACAGGGAGATAGCACAGAGAGGGGCTGCAAACAATGGAAGCTGCAGAGACTCCAAAGCTGGGCTATAGGTAAAATCCTTGCGCCTTATCTCCTTACACAGAGAGCTGGCCCATCTCACTCAGATTTCTGACTGAAAAGGGAAGGAAAAAACCACCACAGTGATGGCAAATAGTGCCCAGGAACAACAACTTCCCAAACTCAAGAAAAACAAGAAGAGGTTGACCCTGGATTACTTTAACAGAGGAAAAACTAGGCTACAGAGGAAATAGAAGAGGAAATCCAAATAAATGCACCAAAACCTTCCCCCCAAAATGGAAATTGTCCACAAGCTCTGGAAAAATTTAAATTGGAGCTCATCAAAAAGATGGAAGCTTTCTGCCAAAAAAAGTGGGAAACAGTTCAGAAAGAACATAACAGTTTAAAGGACAAACAGCTGGAAGCCATGAAAAACAGGATAGACCAAACTGAAAAGGAAATTCAAAAGATTAAAGCAGAAAATCAAAAGATTAAAGCAGAAAACCAAAAGATTATAGCAGAAAATCAAAAGATTATAACAGAAAACCAGGCCTTAAGAACCAGAATTGGCAATTGGAAACCAATGATCTTGTAAAACAGCAAGAATTAATAAAGCAAAGTCAAATGACTGACAAAATAGAAGAAAACATAAAATATCTCACTGAAAAGATGGTGGATCAGGAAAACAGAGCACAAAGAGGCAATTTGAGAATCATTGGTCTACCTGAAAACTCTGAAATAAACAGAAATATTGACATCATACTACAAGAAATTATCCAAGAAAACTGCCCTGATGTTCTTGAACAAGGGGGAAAATAGACATTGAGAGAGTTCATAGAACAGCCTCTGTACTAAATCCTCAGAAGTCAACTCCCAGGAATGTAATTGCCAAATTCAAGAGCTTCTTAGCTAAGGAGAAAATTTTCCAAGAAGTCAACTAAAAACCCTTGCTCAGCTGGAAGCCTTTCCCCATACCCTTTTCAGAGACTATTTGAAGTTTATCCTATGTTGTTTCTCCCATTAAAATGAGTGCTCTTAGAACCCAGGGATGATTTTTGCCTTTCTTTTGGTTTATGCTGTCAGAAAAAATAGTAATCACTTAAAAATTACTCCTTGGCTTGGTAGTTTCTTCCCTATACTTTGTTGCCCATTTGTTACATATATGTGTACACAAATATACATGCACATATGTATCAAATGGGCAACAAAGTATAGATGATGTATAGGTATGGAGTCTGTATATGCTATACATATAACTTACACACATAGATATAGATAGATAAAATTCACTTTCATCTGTTTTGTATAATGTGAAATTTAGCAGTGCTACTTTGGAGTCTAAATTTTCTTGACATAAAGTCACTTCTTGAAATCTTTGCTTAATCTTGCTTTTTGTTTAAGCTCTGTCTTTAAAAACCAATTGGGAAATTCAGGTCTATGAAGATGATAATTAAACAGTAGTCAAAATCCTAAGATCTCTTCTGCTGAATGAGAAATGATGGAATTGGGTGAGATACTCAACATAAATGCCTCTATGGAAGGTTCTCTGCATAGTTCTTGAGAGCACTGGATTCTACTATATAATTGTAGTTGTCAGATTTATCTCATTCTAACTAGCTTCTAGTGGAAGGACTATGATAGAATCAAAGTACTATTAAGAATCTTTACAGGCTGTCAAGTTCTACATACTTACTGCTGACAGGACCACTTTTAAACTATCTCACTCAATTGGGAACCTTCCCTGATTGTGAATCCACTGAAGAAGCAATTTCCAGAACTTCTCTCACTACATGGCCCACTCTGGTGTTTCAGAATCCTCACTTCTCCAGAATAAAAATGATATGTGAAAGGGAAAACAATTATAAATCTAATCACAAGCTAAGACACAGCATCCATAATTTCATGAATCAATTAGCAGAAAAGAATTATCTCTAATCCTTCCATGTGCTCACTCTGTCTACCTTCCATCATGGCTGCACGATGAGACCTGCATGTGACTGGGATCCCCTCTTGTCCTGGGTACCCCTTCTTCTGCTATTTGTGGTTCAGTTTCTTTTTTAAATTTTTATTTATTTGTGTGTGTGTGTGGTTCAGTTTCTGACAGCATATTCCCCCTGACTCTTCTCTCCCTAGTGCCATGATTTTATGACAATAAACAACAGAACTCCATTCCACTAACCTTTCCCTAGCTGCTTGCCCACTACTACCACCTTTGAGGAGGTTGATATTGAGGAAAGCTGGAAAAACTCAAACTTGCTGGCTCTGGGCATGAGAACAGTCAACAAGAGCAGGACTCTGCCAGAGAACTAAAGAACAAAAGAGGCTGGGGCAGTAGGTGGATTTTCATCAAGCCTAAAGGAAAATGGAATACTATCTCTCTGAGACCAATTTCAAGGTCTCATTCTTGTGGGGAGAGGCCCCTAGAAGTCATTTAGGGTAGGTACTGAGGCCAATGAAAAGTTAATTCCTTAGCGTAGGAGGAGGCTAAGATAGCTTCAAAGTCTAGTCTTCATGAAATCCAACACCCTAGGAAGAGGCAGCAGAGAGTGAAATAATAGGGAAATATAAGAAGGGAAAAAAAAACACAACTTTAATTACCTAAGATCTCAGAAAGAAAAGTTGAACAGCTTAATTTTAGAAAAACATAGAAAGGAAGGTATGAAAAGAACATTGAGCAGAAACAAGAAAATAGTATATACACCAATAGAAATAGTTTGAAGAATGACTTGTAGGTAGGAAGTAGGAAGTCCTGGATTCAAAATTGGCCACAGGCACTTCCTAGTTGTGTGACTGAGAAAATCTCTTAACCTTCATTGCCTGTCTCTTATCCTTCTTCTGCTTTAAAACTGTAAATTAAAAAAAATAATATTTAATATTCCAAGTATTATATTTAATAATATTTATTAATATTTAACTTGAAGCAAAGGGAAAGTAAAAGGCTAGAGAAACCTAGAGAGCTCACCAGCCTTCCTTGTGGAAAAAAGAGAGAGAGGGAGGAGTTACTGCAAACTTAAATACAAACATGGCCACCCAACATGGTGGAGAGTGGAGAGGAATTCTGGGAATTACTGAAGGATTTCTAGGGGATGAAGTCCAAGGGTTCAAAATTCCACTTATACATAACCAATACATAGTATTGATTCTATAATGGAGTATAAGGGTTTAAAAAGGAGAATATCTTGCATATGCCCATCTCCAGAGAAAGAGTTGGTACATAGAAATAAATAAGGCAAAGTTTTATTTCTACATAGATCATTTTTTCAATTGGTGCCTTTTAAATGTTGCAAGCAAATTGTTTAAGAAACTTTTTTTTAAGAGGGAGGGAAAATACAATCTGTGGATGGGTTTTGTTTTAAGCCTGTGTCACATCCTTGGGTCTGCTTGTATAGCTTCATTGCCAGCAGCATGGGAGATGGAATGAGGGTATTAAGTAAGCTCAGGATCCACGAACTTCATTTCATAGTTTGTTTTTTAAAAGTTTAAGTTTCTTTGGGTTTCTGATTGTGCTAGATGATGGAGTCACCTGAAATTGCTTTATCCTTCCTATATACATTCAGTTTTGAAGAGGTTTGAGAGGTAATGGGGATCAGAGAAAATATCTAGCTCTATCTCTACTCATGTGACCCAAATTCAGACATATATTTTTGATAAAAAAAAATGAATGGCAACATATTTCCCTCAGTTTATATGAATACTATATAAGATGCGTGGTAGGTGGACAGTTAGAAAGAAGGATTCCTGGGAGGGAAGTCCAATCTCAACACAAACAAAAACATCCTCTCATGCATAGACATAAAGCAAAGAAATAATATTGCAAGCAGTCAAGACTCTGACACTGTAGGAAATCTATTACCAATGGGAACCCATGGTACAAAATTATTCCTACCTTTTTTATTTCCCTTGATAGTCTAGATTTTTTCTTCCTCCAAATGCATTTTATTATTGTATGATTTTCTGTATAGTATTCCATTAATTGTTTGATTAACATTAAAATGCCATCATTGGTAGCAATGTTGCTTTTATCATACAGCATATGCACCATCTAATCCTGTGCATTGAGTATTATCTCCAATTTCTTAGTTTATTCTTTATTTTTAAAGGAATGCTTTATAATTGTATCTACAAAAGAATTGAATATGATGTTTTCCCATACAAATATCCTAGAAAATAATACCTTTTCTACTCAGGTACTATCCTAAAGAGTTTATAATTATTATCTCATTTGATGTTCACAACAATCCTCTGAGGTAGGCACCATTATTCCCATTTTACAGATAAGAAAACTGAGACTAATAAGGATTAATTAACTTTTCTAAGTTAGATGCACATTAACTAGCACACAACTAATGTCTGAGATCAAATTTGAACTTTGTTCTTCTTGACTCTAAGCCCTGTGCTCTTTAAAATTCTAACCATCATTTATATTTCATTAAAATACATAGATAAAGTTCTTTTAATTCCTCCATCAGTGCTCCAGGCTTTTGGAAAAATGTTCTTATGACCATCATACCCTGATAATGTATGACTATAAGACATTATCAATTATCACTAGATATTTTTGGAGATTTGTTTATCAGATTGCTATTTATCCTATTAGTTAGCTGAGCAGGAATAGAAAAGAAATGAGTCATATTTTGATAAGTGGAATAGGACAAGGACAAATCCAGAGAAGGAGGAGAGGCTGAGTAGGCTCAATTCTGCTAAAATTGTAATCGATGTTTTTCTTGAGTTTTCTCAAATCTTGGAGGGCACCAGTTTCCCATATTGTGCATAATAATCCCTTTCATAGTCTATAAACACTCTATGTATTTGTGATCTTTCTCATACCCAAACTTATCAATATCCACTATCATTCACACTAAATTTTACTTAAGTGACTTTTACTAAGACCTCACATGAGAATGAATTACATTTTAACAGAAATCCAAATCTTTCATAAAAAAAAGATTGTACATATGCTATCATACAGTACATATTTCTAAGTTCATCATATTGTGAAAGAAGACACAAATGGCTTACACTAGAGAAAAATCTATCGCTTCCTTCTGTGGTGGTGGATATTTGTGTATTTCCTCAAAGAATAGACTTGTTCCTCAAAACAGCTGTTTCCTGAGATGACAGTGTATAGGATTCTGGGATAAAGAAGGCAGTATATGGATCTTGATTGCTAAAAGAAGAGATACTAGGGAAAGTGGATTAAAAATTGAATAGAGGAGAGAAAGGGACAGTCAAGCTTCACTGACCATACAGTCTACCCAAAACTAGCCATAGAGCAATGTACAAAATAAGCAGTGTTCTAATATGTAGGGAAATGTTTTATATTACCTCCACAAATACTTATTTGGGAGTTTTAATTAAAAAGAGAACATTTAGGGGACATAAATTCCAAGTCTTGCAGAGTTCACTTTTCTTACTGTTAATTCAGTTTCTTCTGCAAAGTCCCACTCTGCATTTTAGTTTGTTTGTTAAAGATTTTTATCCCCCTGAGAAGGCTATTACAAAAGCTCAACAAATCATCAGTACAGTAAGATTATGCATTTGACTTTAATTGAAATCTAATTACAGCCTTAGTGTAGCATAAAAGGGATTTTTAAAAAGTTGTGCTATATCATAATAAAAAAAGTAGAATGGCTTGAAATGTTTATTTCCCACTCCACCACCCCCTTGTCTCAAGCTAAATGGAAATAACCATTGGGAAAATAGCAGTTTTTTGCTAATTGTAAAAATAAAATTGCCTTTCTGAATAGAAATCATGAACTAATCAGGATGCTTTAATGGATCAAATTAGGGATGCATAGAGGATTCATTGAGGTATTATTGATTTTAGAATACTTTTTCAGGTACTTCAGCATTATTTTGAAGGTGGGACTTGATAGATTGAAAATTCACATTTCATTACAACAAAATTTATTTAGCATGGAGATAATAAAGTCCATTTGTCAGGAAAGGAGAATTAGAAATTAATGGAGGTTGTCTTTTTCTAATATTGATGTTATATCTGATCCTCCTGGAGCTAATTGTAGAAATATACACATATTATATATTTATAGAAACATAGTTTACTATCAATTGCATCCTGGTGAATACTTTATGAATGAATGTAAATTAATACTTTATGAGGATTAAATGATTTTATAAGGGAGTATATGAAGGAGGTAATAGAGAAATCAACTAAAAACATTGAATGAATAAATGATAGAAAAAGCATTTTAAATGGTTACTATGTGCCAAGCACCATGCTAAGTACCAGTGATATAAACACAAGTAAGCAAGACAGTAATGGTCCCCAAGGAATTTAATAAAGCAAGACAAATCCGAGCTCTGATACTACTTAGCGTCACCTAAAGAAATTCCTTTTACCTCTAATGGCTTCAGTTCCCATAGAAAATGAGAAACTCAGTCAATATGATGTCTAATATTGAGGTGTGATGGTAAATGTCTGACTATCAGCTCTCTGGGAAAAAATAGACAGGAGATAGTCTTAATTTTAATCTGCATTATTATCATTTGTAACGTCACTTTTTTTTTTCACAAACATAAATCACTTTTATTTAAACAAGGAAAACAGAACAGGAACCTTTGAAAGAGCAACCATTTTTCTCTCATCTGTGCATAGTAACATCACTTTCTTGAGTATGATCTTTCAAAAATAATGAATCAAGCTTTGCTTTGTAGCATTCACCAATTGACATAGTGCAAATCCCCACTCTGAAAATGTAAGTTGCCACTTAGCCCATTTTATACTCAATTATTTATTAATTATTGATTGAGAATTATATCTAATCACTTTAATTAGTTCTTAGGAATTAGTTTGATAACATTAGAGTCTATAAAATAGACTTTTTTATAAGAATTTCACCGCATTTCTCTGGGCTGCAGCCTCAATTCAATCTATGTAGGAGGCAGAATGAGTTTACATGGTCATGAGATGTTCTCCATGGGCTTCTCTGTTGTTGAGGGTTGCCTGCATAGGACTTTCCAGAGAATGATGATCAGTTTTGCATTTTGCCCATTGACATGGATCCTAGAGATCCCTCAAATGGAAGCTCATTCTTCCCTCTGAAATAAACTAATTGTTGTCAGTTTAATTTTCAGCACAGAACTCTTTTTAGCTCTTTCCTGTCTTTGTGCTTTGGAAAAAGGCTTCTCTGGCTGTCAGTGGGATCCCTGGCCAGAGAATGGGTTGGGATCTTCCTTTATTGGCAATGTGTAGCCATGCTAATAAACTGATCATGCTCAGGATTTTGTGACTCAGTGTTACTTCATCTTAGACTTTTATTGCAACATGTCAAAGGAAAGGACAAGGTAGGAATGATCAAGGTTTTGAAAGGCTATCATGTGAAGGAAGAATTAAGTCTGTAATGACTGACACTAGAAGGTAGAACTAGCAGCACTTATTGGAAGTTTAAAAGAGGCCAATTTAGGTATCTAAAGAGGGAGGGAGAGGAAATAGCACTTCTTAAATTCCTCCTCTGTACAAGGCATTGTGCTAAGCACTTTACAAATATCTCATTATCTCAAATCATTTTATTTTATATTCACAATAGCCCTGGGAAGTAGATACTATTATTATTATCCTCATTTTACAATTGAGGAAACTGAGGCAGGGATAGAGTGACTTTTCCAGGATTACATAACCAGTTAGTATATTAGCCTGATTTTGAACTCAGATCTAACTGATTCCAGGCCTAATGTTGATCTTCTGTGCTTCCTGCCTGCCAAAATATAAGGAACAATTCCTTAACAATTATAAAAACCTCAAAGTAGGAAAGGTTGCCTCAAGGGACAAAGGGGTTCTTCTAGCAAAAGTTGGATGTTAATTTATGAAATTTGTTCTAAAAAAAAGATTGTTTTACAGATATGGCTTATACTAGAGGGCTACTGACATCCATCACATTTCTGAAATTCTGTATTTTTTCATCTCTAAAAAATATTTGCACATCAAAAATTCTCTTATAGATTTGATGCTGATCCTCTGGGAGATATTGCCCTTGGCAGAATTACTCTAGATGGCTGCCTTGTTGTTTTCTCCTAAGAACAACTGAAAGTGAAATAGAGCTCCTGGGTTTCCTTTACTTGTATGTTACAGATGGGGTCACTGTCTGGCCTGAGAAGGGTCATGCTTTTTAAAAGGATATCAGTCCTGCTTACATTAGTTTTTTTTTTATGTAATCAGTTCTTAAAATGATGATTAACCTTTTATGTGATTCATTTCATTATTGAATCAATGAACACCTAATCAGGCAGTAATATGAGGAAAGCAAGGAGTAATGCAAGTAGGTGAGAGCTGTAAACAAGATCTAATTGAGTAAATGAACCAATTTTAAAACCTAGACTATGAGAAAATGTACTACACAGTAACAAGAAGAATGTATGATATCAGCTATGAATGATTTCACTATTATTAACAAGGTTCCAGGAGAACTCCAAGAGACTCATGATCAAAAAAGGATGTCCAGCGCCATAGAAGAAACAGACTGATTTTGAATGCAAATTGAAATGTACCAATTACATATTATCTGTCTTTTTGGGGAGGAGTGGCAGTGAGAGAGAGGGAGATCATGGACTGCAAAATATCAGAAAACAAATACGGAACAATTTCATTGACAGGTGATCTGGAAAAAAAAAATCAAAACCTACTATAAATTAAAAAAAAAATCCTAGATTATTTAGGTAAGCAATATCTTCCATAAATGGTAGTGCTAAAGGGAAAGAGGCACGCAGCAATCTGAGAGTCAGAGAGAGCTTCAGAGTCTGGTGCCCAGTGATGTGCAGAGTACATGGGATGAAGCAGTAGGGTCAGATGCATTCCTTGACTGTTACCAAGATAAGGTGATACAAAATAATTAAGAACAATTAGGATATCAGAAAAAGCTTCCTATAGGGATTGATTTCTAAAGTAAGTCTTAAAGGAAGTAAATGTATATAAATTTCAAAGATAGGAAAAAGAGGACAATCCAAGAATGGGAAATAGACTACAAAAAAGACAAATTTGGGGAACTGCATATGTACTGGTTTGCCTGAAATTAGAAAACACAGAAAAAGAAATAATATTAAATGTGTCTAAAAGATAGCTTAGATACAGATTACATAGCACTTTGAATACCAAATAATGGCATTTATCATTTTGTTCAAAAGGCAAAATTTATCCTTTGAAGATTTGTCAGCAAGAGGGTGACATGCTATGCTTTGAGATTGTTATTTTGGCTGTTCTATGGTGAATTTGGAAGAAAGAAGCTCCTACAATAGTAAAAAACAAAGTGAATGAGGTTCTGAAGTGAGGTAATAGACTAAAGTAGAGGAGATGTGAATGGAAATTAGAAAATTGTGAGAAATTTTGGATGACCAATATTTTATATAATTAAATATTTTATTTCCCATACTGTTATTTACATTTTGTAGGAACATATAAGTTATCCTCCATGGAGTGGGCTAGATTAAAAAAAAGATCATAATAGTCTATTGTTAAAAATTTAGTGTGAGCGTTTACATGTAGGAAATTGGCAATTTCAAAAAATCAGGACATGACTTGTTTTTGTTAATCTACTAGATTTAAGAAAGTGATAAAGAAAATAATAAATTTGTATTAAACTTAAAAGCATTCTGACTATTGTTTATTTCTCTAAAAAACTGATTGCTAAATATTTAACAAGATAGCCATTCTTGTATCTTCTGATTTAACATATACTGATAATGTACATATGGATGTGATTCAGTTATGCATGTATATCAATTCAGTAGTTATTGAAGGGATGATTCTGATATGAATTGTCAAGCGTTTTGGAGGTTTTTTTATTTTTTGAGAGAAATGAAAAACTCTTATTCATAATATCCATCTGATTTTCTTTAACTTTTATATCCAGTAACAATATGAAAGGGAATTTCATAGCCCTAGGAATCATTCTGCATTTTTGGATGTTTCATAGATTTCTGTGCCTAAATTTACTACTAACATATTGATGAGCACCAATCCCAGCATTGCTACCTGTGTGACTTTGGAAAGAATACAACATTTATTATATTATTATATATTATATTTTTAAAAATTCTGGTTGGAAAAGGTGCGTAGCTAAATCTTATAAAACAATGACACACAGTTTGTGTTTCAAAAATGTAAGATCATCTTAGAGTTTGATAAAATATGCAAATAGTACTTTTAAAAGTTTTATTGTATCTTTTTTCAGAATATATATTATTGACATGGGCACTGTACCTCCAGAAACCCAGGTGAACTATTATCAGGGAAACTCCCTTGCCTTTGCATCCTCTGACTCTGAACCTAGAAACACCCAATGACCCCGTTAGGGTCCTGAGATGTTTATCCTCTTTGACTGTCCTCTAGATTTAAGATGGACAAAGAGATGAATCTTTATGCCTCCAGGCAGACCCCAGTCAGATGACCACCCCACCCCACCAAATGGCCGAGGGCTTACTACTTACTGTCCACACCAGGACAGAGCATCTGTTGTAGAGTATAAAAGCCCCAGAATGATGTCATCTGGGGGACAGCTTTTCCATCCATGCTGTCCCCATGGAGGAACAGCCTTTCTTTTCATGCTATCCTCCCAAGGAACTGCTCCCCATCTTGCTGTTCCACCTTGCTATCCCCCTGGCCATTCTCAACATTACTTTCTAAATTAATAAATTTCCTTTTTTGTTTTTAAGCTAAGTTTTGGAGTCTTGCATTCTTGCAAAAGGTATCCTTCCTGACCCCCAGGGGTACACATCTAAACCCCATAACATTTATTATTTATTTACTATTTTAAATTTTATTTAATTGATTAATTTAGAGATTTTTCCAGGATTACAAAAATCATGTTCTTCCTCTCCCTCTCCTCAACCCCCTCCCATATCAGAGGCACAATTCCACTGGGTTTTACATGTGTCCTTGCTCAAAACCTATTTCCATATTATTGATGCAAATAGTACTTTTTAAAAGAATTATCAACAACATGATATTGTAGGCTTTTGATTTATGGACGTTTATTGTGTATAGGGATGTTGCAGTGATAATAAAAAGGATTGTTTATATAAATACAAAATAACAACTAAGTTTTAAAGGTAAAATAAGTTCTACAATATTATGGGAGATCAAGTGAAATTTCTGAATTTCACTTGGAAGTTGTAGAATTGGAATAGATTGTCAAGGATAGAGCTTAAAGGAAGGATAAGATCTAAACAAATAAAAAGATAGGAAAATGCATCAAGCATATTAATCAACCAGTTTGGTAAAACACTTGACAACTCTTGTACTCCTTTCCCTCTTTTTTCTTTTCTTCTCTTTTCCCTCTCTCCCTCCCTTTCTTCCTTCCCATTCCTCAGATTTCAAAAGGAATTCTAACCATTAGAAAAGATGAGGAAGCAAAGGAGATATAGATGGACAAATAATTTTACTTCTTTAGAAAGTTTAACTATGCAGAATCTCTTTGTGATTATCTAAAAATGTAGGTAAAGAACCTTACAACCCAGAATGCCTGGCTATTTCTTAGTGCTGAATATGTTTTCCTTTTTAATCACTGTCCAAAGAATGAAAGTATATTTCACATTCCCAATTTTACTAGATGAAACTGTGTTTGCATGATTGCTTATTTAACATGTATCCTGTCGACATGGAATCTAGGAATCCCAAACTTGTTACCTAGTGAGATCTGATGAACCCCAATTTTCAGGACTAGCTTGTAAATTGGAGACCCCAAAGCTTGAACTTGTTCCCTTTTCCCATGGAATCTACCCTGAAGGGAATCCCAAATTGGAAGTTTCAGACTGAGTGGGAGACCCTCAGGGGAATGACAATCCTGGTTGGGTGAGATAAACATATGCTAAGGACCCTCTTTGTTTTAGGTAGTCTCCCGTATTGGATCAGACCCTTCCCAAGAAGATCCCCACCTGGACAGGAACCATTCTTTAGTATCCATTGTAAGCAGCCCCTTCTCTTATACCCTGGCCTCTAGCTATGACTCCTTTCCCCAGCTTGAATGTATCCTGTCAGTGTAGTTTGAACACTCCCATTTTCTTTGTAGCTATAGTGATGTCAATCATCTTTCCCTGCCCCTGGACTCCCCAAATGGTATATGGGTTCCCCAAGTTCTTGTGTTCCTCAGAGTCCATCCTGAGTCAGTGGCACTCCCAGGGGTCAGTGACCAGAGGGGCCAGAGTTCAATCAGGACTCTGTGCAGTTGTGGGAAGATGGCAGCTCTGTTGTCATGGCCTATTAGCACTGAAGTCCTTTAGCACTGAACCCCTTTAGCCCTTGATTAAAGAGTGATTTTGACTATTTAATAGTTCTGCATTTTTTCTATTTGACAGTCCTTTATTTCAGGCTTTGTTCAAATTAGAATGAAGGATGATATGAGCATCTAGCAGAATTATAAAGGACTACTAGTATGAACCAAAGTGTCTTTTAAAAAAGAAAGTTTGAATCAAATCTAGGCTTAGAAAAAAAAAAATTAATGCAGTTTGCTTAACCTTGGCCTTTTAAAAAAATTCTCAAACATGAGAGAGCCTATTCTTTCCATTGCATTCAAGCACCAGCTCACAGAGCAAATAACTGTAAGACTTTAACAAACCATTAGGAAGATAATTAGTAGCTTGTTAAAACACAGTGCAATAAAGATCCAATTTGGTATACAGCTTTTGCTCTATAAAATGGTACTTAAACCACCTTAAATGCCCTTTTTCATATGCTAAGATATTTAGTAATACACAAATAAATTCAGCAACTGGAATTAATAAATATTTCTAGGTTTACTAAGAAATTCTCAACTCACAGAAATGCTTCACAAACATTTCTTGGAATTTAAAGGACTATAAAATTATCTATAAAATTCTCCTTCTTCCTGGCTTGGTTTGTTTCTATCTTTTATTAGAACCTCTGAGAGATAAACTATTTTCATTTCTTCAGAAATGATACATTGATTTTCATAACTCTTAAATTACATTATATACACATGCACATAATTCTAGAGCTATGAAACATATATATGCATTGATGTGCATATGCACAATTCATTTTTTTCTTGTTTGTTCAGAGATATGATTTAATCCATACTATAAGGAGCTACTTTTGAGGAAACCTTACCAGTGCTGATTAACAGGTGTTCTGAAACGTAGAAAGTTGCCAGAGTCATTAAGAAGTTAAATAACATGGCCAAAGTAATACAACCAATATGTGCCAGGTGTAAGACTTGAAGGGAGGTCATCTCTGTACTAAGCTGAATTGCCACTCATCTAAGTTATTGTTGTTGTTCGTTCTGCAAGAACCATAGAATGTTCAATATAAATTTTACTAAAATCTCTTGAAGATAAGACAATCAATTCAATGACCTTAAGTTGAAAAAGACTAAAGAATGTAGATAGGACTTTAAGGTTATTACTAATTAGTAAGCTAGCAATTAGTAATAAACCCCAATGTTGACAATATCATAGATTGAGTTAGAAATAAGAATTCATTTTATCTAAATTTAATTATATCTAATAATATGTAAAATTTCCTTTCTAATGGAAGAGGAAACTGAGATCTAAAGGAGTTAGGTGACAACCCAAAGTATACAAATAATCAAGTCTCAGAGTTGGGATTTAAATTTTCTAAAACTCCATTTTTTCCAATAAGCTAAGCTGCCCTTGGCCAAATAACTGGTATTTAAGCTGTTTTTATTTGGCCACACAATAGGAAACAAAATCCTTCATTATACACATACATATACACTTTGCACACTCAATAAACTCCAGGGTAAATATAAAATGCTATTTGGCATTAAAAGTCTTTCACAAACTGCCCCTTCCTTCCCCTCCTCCCCCATTATCTTACTTGGTGATCTCATGAGCACCCATTGGAGCTCATGGTAGAATCTCAGGGTTGAAGGAGCTAACTAACTAATAGAGTGACATTACCCTAGTCCAACAATGTATTCTGTGGTCATAGCAGGCTAGTTGGTGTGTGTATAGGCACACACACACACACACACACACACACACATAGATATATAATTTTATTTTCCCCAATTATATGTTGTCAACATGGAATCTAGGAATCCCAAACTTGTAGCCTAGAAGTTTCAGGACTAGCTTGTAGATTGGAGATCCCAAAGCTTGTCTTGTTCCCTTTTCCCATGAGAATCTACCCTGAAGGGAATCCCAGCCTAGCAGTTTCAGACTGAGTGGGAGACCCTCAGGGGAATGACAATCCTAGTTGGATGAGACTAAGCATATGCCAAAGACCCTCTTTGTTTTAGGTAGTCTTTCCTATTGTATCTGACCCTTTCCCAAGAAGATCCCCACCTGGGCAAGAACCATCCTAAAATGAACTTTCCTTACTCCAAAACTCACACACACCTTGCTATTTGAAAACAATTATTAACAGCTTGAAAAAAAATGTGAAATTATAGCCCTCAAATAACCAAGTTAATACCTAGAATAAAGTGCATCTTATTACCAATATTAACTGCACTTGGTACAAAATATTTCACACATTAACAAGACCAAAACTTTGGGAAGAAAAAAAGTAGACCTTAAAGTTAAAAATTTCTAGACCTCCTTTTGTCTCCTGCTGGATATTCCCATATCCAGATCACCAGCTCCAGTCTCGCCTTTTCAGGAATTAATTGTTAACAACTTTCAGACATTATTTGCTAACATTTAAATCACAAGCATTTGAAATTATTGGCGAAGTCTCTACCTAAGAAATACATTAGACATAATATAAGCAAAAGCCCACAGAAAATGGATAAGAAATCCAGAACATTTCAGTTCTTAAGCTTCTATAAGGAGATCTTTCAGAAAACTTTATAACCATTTAAACCTCAAGCCAAGGCATTTCAATTCATGAAGCAACTTTCTTTATTTTAATCAACTTAAAACTGTTACTCAGACTTTCAATTGAACACTCAGGTTCTCTCACTCCAACTCAAGCTTCCCATTCAAAGCTTTCAGGGGACCATTTTCGCCTCTGAACTACTCTCCTTGCCCTCCCCTCTAGCATAGACACTGCAGCACCAACACACCCCCCCAAAATCTAATTAAGCTTGGAGATTAGCTTAGGTTGGAGAGTAGCTAGATTGAACTAGACCTCACATTGCCCAATATGCGTTGGGGCCAGACTCTGCCATCTTCTCAACTTCTCTAACCTTTCCCTGCATCAGGCCCAAACCTTAAAAAGGCCGAATCAATAGGTGGTTCTTCGGGCTGCCGACTGCCCCCACCTCAGTTTTTGGGATCACAGACATGGGATCATGTCCGGCAGCACCCTGGTAGCTCTGGACTATGTGGCTCTCCGTGTACCCCACAGACTCCCGCTTAACAATCCCTTAATTAAAGGGTGAGTCACTCCCAAATACAATAGAGTCCTACCTCCAAGGATCACTTACCTGGCCCCTCTGCTAACCAGACTCCTGACTCAAGCCAAACAGGTTGTGTGGGTACCTCAAGTCTTGGAGTCCTCGTTAGCAGGGGCTCAGGCAGCTGGGACTTTGGATTTTGGTAGAACCTCCAAATATGTCGAATGGGAAAAAAACACATAACTATTAATAGTCAAAATCACTTTTTAATCAAGGGCTGAGGGAGCAGGAACTGCCAGACTTTGGAAGTTAATATGTCAAAGGTCCCAGCAGCAGTAAGTCCCAGATAAGAGCTTAGGGACCATAAATGCTGGCAAACATTCCAACAATGGTATGTACCAGATAGGGACTGGGGGGCCATGCATGCTGGAGGGGACATATATCCCAGCATCCCCAGACTACGATTGGAACTCTATGGCGGGGCTCCCCTGGTTGTGCTGCTGGTGCACACCAGTTCAATAAATGGCCCTCCTGCTAATTGCATTGTCTATTGGTCTTCCATGGTGGTGGGCAAAAACCCAGACCCTAACAGGGCAAAAAGGGGTTCAGTGCTAGTAGGCCTTGACAACAGAGCTGCATGCCACACATGACTGCACAGAGTCTGAGGACTGAACTCTGGCTGCTCTGGTCACTGACCCTTGGGAGTGCCACTGCGCTAGATAGACTACAGGGAAGAAAAGAATTTGGGGATCCTATATACCATTTGGGGAATCCAGGGGCAGGGAAAGATGATTGACATTGCTATAGCTACAAGGAAAATGGGAGTGTTCAAACTACATTGACAGGATACAATCCAGTTTGGGAAAGGAATCATAGCTAGAGGCTAGTGCGTAAGAGAAGGGGCTCCTTACAATAGATACTAAAGGATGGTTTCTGCCCAGGTAGGGATCTTCTTGGGAAAGGGTATGATACAATAAGGGAGATTACCTAAAACAAAGAAGATCCTTAGCATATGCTTAGTCTCACACAACTAGGATTGTCATTCCCCTGAGGGTCCCCCACTCAGTCTGAAACTGCTATCCTGAGATTCCCTTCAGGATAGATTCCCATGAAAAAAGGGAACAAGGACAACTTTGAGGTCTCCAATCTATAAGCTAGTCCTGAAACTTCTAGGTCACAAGTTTGGGAATCCTAGATTCCATGTTGACAATGCAAAAAAAGTTTACAACATTTTGAGAACAATTTTGAGTCCCCTCTTCCCCCAACCCTTTGCTGAGATGATAAGCCATATCATATACATTTTTTACAACTGAAATCATGTAAAAACATTTTCCCTTATTAATCCTTTAGTGAAAGGAAACTCAAACAACAACAACAAATTATGAAAAAAGTGAAAAAAGTTTTCTTTGGTCTGAATTCAGACTCTAACATTCTTTTTTTCTGGAAGCAGATGGCATATTTTTATCATGAATCCTTTCAGATCACTGTGTTGTTTTGGATTCAGTATTGTAATGTTTCAGATCATTGTATAGCTGAAAATAGCAAAGTTATTCACAGTTGTTCTTCATACAGTATTGCTCTATGTATGGCGATCTCAAGGTTCTGCTTACCTCAGTCTGCATCAGTTTTTATTAGTCTTTCCAGGATTTCCTGAGATTCTCCTATTTGTAATTTCTTACAGGACTATAGTATTCCATTATATTAATATACTATAACTTGTTCATGCATTCCTCAATTGATGGGCATTCCCTCACTTTCCAATTCTTGGCCCTCACAAAAAGAGCTGCTTTAAATATTTTTGCACATATAGGTGCACCTTTTTTTCCAACTCTTTGTATACAAACCTAGTAAGATTTTGTTTGGTCAAAGGGTATTCATTAGTTTATAGATCCTTGCATATAGAATCCAAATTGCTCTCAAGAATGGTTGAATCAGTTCACAACACTCCCAATAGTTCATTAGTGTCTCAATTTTCCCAAATCCCTCCAAGTAGTCATTTTCTGTTTCTATTATAATAGATAATCTGAAACATTTGGGGTAGTATCTCAGAGTTGTTTTAATTTGCATTTCTATAATTAGCAATTTAGAGTATTTTTTCACATGACTATAGAGATCTTTCATTACTTAATCTGAGAATTGCCTCTTCAGCCTCAAAAGTGTTTATCTTCTGACCACTACATTCCCCAACTTGCCTTCATTTCTATTAGCCCTTCACCTGCTCTTTTCCCCTTTCCCTCCTACTTTCCTGTAAGTTAAGATAGATTTTTACACCCAGTTTATTTTGTATATTATTCCTTATTTGAGCCAATTCTTCTGAGAGTAAGGCTCATGTGCTCCCCTCTTTCAGCTCCCCCATTTCCCCCTCCACTGTAAAAGGTCTTTCATTTCTCTTTTATGTGAGATAATTTAATCCATTTTATTTCCCCCTTTCCCCTTCTCCCAATGCATTCCTCTTTCTCATCCATTTCATTTTACTTTTTTTAGATATCATCGCATCATATTCACTTCATACCTTTGCCTACATCTATGTATATATACTCTTTCTAACTTCCTCTTTAATAATAAAGACCTTAGGAATTACTAAAACCATCATCTCATGGAGCAATATAAACAGTTTAACCTTATTGAGTATCTTTTGATTTCTCTTTTCTGTTTAATTTTTTCTGTTTATTTTTAGACATGTATTTGATAGCCACATTTTCCATTCAGCTCTGGTCTTTTCAACAAGTGTAAAGATGATTTTAGAGTTGTGACTTAAATTTGGTTGCCATGGGAAATCTCAAATAAAATACCCAAGTCAGTCTGGAATTTTATGGTAATTTGATTAATATAGAGGGAAGAAATTTAAGGAGAAGGAGAGAAGAGGATATAGGATTTCTCCTGCCTGGCCTATGCCAGGGCGAGTTTAAAATCCCTACCTCTAGATCTCTGAAGAAGATTAGAGGCTTCTACAAGGATAAAGTTGGAAAGTAAAGGAGGAAAACTCAGTCAGAAACTCACCACCGAAACAGACAATAGCTTGTTGCCATGCTAAGATGCTGAAAGCTCAGCATGCTGCTCTCAGCCAACTCTACACTGCCAATCAGGGAAAGAGTTTTGGAGAGACGAAAAAATCCCAAATATTTAGACCTTTCACCCTTGTGTCTCCTCCTCTAAATTTTCACATCTACCAATCACATCAAAGGCTTTCTCCAGGACTGCCCATACTTTTAGTTCTCATCTTCTTTGATTAGAGTATATCTTTTGAATTACTTAACACTTCTTTGTTAAGTTCACCTTTTGTTAGTTACTTGACTTTTTTTTTTATTAATTTAACCTCTATAGTTACTTAACATCTTTTTGTATTAAGATCTAAAAATAGACTTAGCTTAAAGTTCTAGCTTTACTATAAGGTGAGAACTAGTACCTTCATTGTTCAATCAGGAAATTACAACTTTATCATCCCCTAAAGTATGGTCTAAGTAGGGTGGAGTAATTTTAAAGTTCATAATCCCCCCTGATGATCATTGGGAGACTAGTTTCCCCATTGATCATTTAGCATTATCATCTTGTAGTCCTAAGGCACTTCTAACTACAGATGTATACAATATTCAATTTCTAAGAGGAAATTACAATAGTTAGATAAAAGAGGGAAATAGAAGAAAGACAAACAGAAAAACCAATGTTTGCTGAGTGCATTGACAAATACCAATTGGGGGCATTCCTCCTTTTGGTTTAAGAGTATACATTCAAATAAGTGTTCAATCAAACTTCAGTCTAATCAACCACATCCAAAGTTCAATCTTGATCTTTATGTAGTGTAGGTATTTCTGGCATTTTTCTGCAACAGTTCATTGTCTGGATTTAGGAGTTATCAAGCTTCTTCCTTAAAAATCTTTCTTGAACAAAATTTCAAAATCTTGAATTTTTATTAAAATACAATCCCCCTGAAGTAGGTGTTAAAAAAATCCAGTTCAGTTCAGGATGCAATGTTGAGTAATAGGGGTGTATGAGTCAATTATCAAAAGAAGAGAAAAACAATCAAAAAATAAGGAAAGGAAAAAAATGGAAAAAAAGAAAAAATTCAAAATAAGCCCTTATTCAGGTTTAATAAATTTCTAACAGGCCCTTGTATAGGTCCAGTTTAAAGTAGTTTCTATCCCACAAGTCTGTAGGACAGAATGCAGTAATATTTCACTTACCCATTTGCAGCCAAGACTATAGGAAGTTGCCATACTATAAGAAGAAAAGAACAAGAATTTTATTTTGATTGGGAAGTATCATTCCCTGGTCTGATTTTTTTGTCATTCTCAGGGATATGGGGAGTCAGGATGATAGTCAAATTTTGGTATTTGTCTGAGTACTTCACAAAGAGTGTAGATACAAGGAAGTCCTATGACTTAACATATGTCAAGTGTCACAACCCTGAGTCTCTCACTAGTTTTTTTCTGTGTGATCTTTTTGGCACTATTCAGTTAAGTCTGTGCTCCTTGTTTTATTCCATTTCCTGGAACCAGACACAAACATTAATCACAGTCCCATAACATTTTATCAATAAATGGCAAGTTCCCAGAGTTTAAAGCTTTTGGGTATGCACTGATATTATAGCAAGTATATATATATATACATATATATATATATATATATATGTGTGTGTGTGTGTGTGTGTGTGTGTGTGTGTGTGTATGTATATATGTATATATATGTATATATGTATATATATATATTACTGCAGAGAAATATTAATTGTATGTAGATTTAGTACAAGAAATGAGAAAAAGGGGGAAAATCAAATATTCTAATCAAAATAAAAGGAATAATAAAATAAGGGGGAAAATCAGGAAGTCAATGTGTTCCTCAAAAACAGCATCCACTTGTCAATGGATTATTATCTCCAATGCATGTGATAGGATATAGTCGATCAGTCTCAGCAGAAGAAGCTCTCTTTACATATGAACAACGAATCCAAGAGTCCGTCTCTCCAATCTTTATAGATGTTGGAGTAGTTAACAATATTTGTAATGGCCCTTCCCAGGAAGGTTGAGTTGCTCCCGTACACTGGAAGTTTTTCATATACACCTTGTCTCCTGGGTTCAGGTCATGAAGAGAAAAGTCTAGTGGTCCGGCTTGTACTACAGCTCCGGATTCATGGAGTTCACGCAGTTTGTGCTATAATTCCTGTATATTGGAAGCAATAATAGTATATGCAGGGGAGAAGAGTTTAGCCTGTATAGGTGGATATCCAAAAAGCATCTCAAATGGTGAGATGTGTAGGTCTCCTCTAGGCCTGCTTCTAAGATAAAATAGAGCCAGAGGGAGAATTTCAGGCCAATTTAAATGTATCTCAGTGCATAATTTTCCAATCATAGTTTGAAGTTCATTGTTCATTCTTTCTACTTTGCCTGACCTCTGGGGATGATATGGAACATGGAATTTGGGAGTTATCCCCAAACAAGAATATATCTGATTTAGGACAGAATCAGTAAAATGACTTCCCCTATCTGAATCAATACGTGCTGATAGGCCAAAGCGAGGAATAATTTCTTTTAAAAGGACCTTAGCAATAAAAGCTGCTGTGGCTCGGTTTGCAGGAAATGCTTCCAGCCACCTGTTCAGTTTATCTACTATGACTAGACAAAATTTATAGTGTCCAGCCTTTGGCATTGTTATGAAATCTATCTGTAGGTACTCAAAAGGTGTGTAAGCCAGAGAACGTCCAGCAATGGATTTACCATGAAAGACATGTTGCTTGGCAGGTAGAACAGGCTGTACACACTTTAGAGGCTATAGTAGTTATACATGGGGCTATCCAAATGCTCTTTACAGAGTCCATGATGCCCTGGGTAAAAAAGTGACCATTTTTATGAATAGATTGGCAAATTTGGTGATAGAAACTTCTAAGGAGCAGATGACACCCATACTCTATTAATCTGTTTTGCTTTGAATTTTTGCTTCCATTTTTCCACTTCGTTTTCATTATCAGAAAGTGATAAATTTAAGTCACCAGTGGTTGTTAATGTTAAAATTAATTTAGGCCATTCTATGGCTGCTAGCTTTGCAGTGGCATCTGCTCAATCATTTCCCCTAGAGACAAGGTCAGTGCCTCCTGTATGGGCAGAGCAATGGACTACAGCTAAGGTTTCAGGCAGCTGGAAAGCAGAAAGAACTTCATCAATAATTTCTGCAATAGTTATAGATTTTCCAGCTGAGGTTAAAAATCCTCTCTGGAGCCATAGCATCACAACTGAGTGACAAATGCCAAAAGCATATCTAGAATCCATATAAATTGTTGCCTTTTTACCCTTGGCAATTATATAGGCATCTTTCAGTCTAAGGGAGTGTCCAAGAGATTATCTATAGGGTTTTCTACCATGGACACTAGTGTTTCACAACTATGTAATGGTTCTCTTGAAGTTAGTAAATCTGGAAGCAAGGTGTCAGGGTTAAGGGTTGTACAGCATTTCAAGGTAATGTTTTCGCTATTTAACAAGGTTATTTCATACCTTGTAATTCACTGATCTGAGAATGCCTATGTTCTATGCCTTTGCAACAATGCTTCTAACTCATGTGGGAACATAATTGTTAATGGGCATCCTAATACTAGATCAATGCATTTTGTCACTAGTAAGGTTGTACCAGCTACTCCTCTAAGACATGGTGGTACTCCTGATGCTACTGGGTCCAGTTGGGCAGAATAATAAGCAATCGGGTGCTGAGAAGGCCCCAAAGTCTGATGTAAAACACCTGAAGCTACCCCTCTTTGTTCATGTTCATACAAAGTAAATGGCTTGTTGTAATCTGGGATGCCTAGAGCAGGGGCAGACAGGATAGCATGCTTTAGATCTGATAGAGCTGAAAAGTGTTCTGGCTTTAATTTGAGGGGTTCAGGGACCAAATGCCTTGTTAGGGCTATAAGGGGTTTAGTAATTTCCCCATAGCAAGGAATCCATTGTCTACAAAACCCTGTTGCTCCTAAAATTGCTCTCAACTGTTTCTTAGTGGTAGGAGCTCTTAAATTATTCAATATTTTCAATTCATTTTGGTGAAATAGAGCGGCACCCGCAATCAAGATGAACCCCAAATATTCTACTTTATGGAGACAACTCTGAAGTTTATCCTTTGAGATCTTAGGCTCTCTTTTGTGCAATTCCAAAAGAAGGTGTTTACTCTCTTCCTGACATGCTTCTGCATCTGTTGAAGCCAAGAGCAGATCACCTACGTATTTGATTAATTTGCTATTATCAAATGTTATATTATTTGTGTCTTGGCTCAAAATTTGTGCACATGAACTCTGGCTTTCCATGTAACCCTGGGGCAGACAACTCCATGTATATTTATATCCCTTCCAGGTGATAGCATAGATATGCCTGGAGTTCTCATGTACAGGTATGGAAAAGAAGACTGATCAGAAGTCTACTACTGTAAACTATGTAGCTGTACTAGGAATAGAGGAAATAATTGTATGTATGTTGGAAACTAGGGAGTGTCTCTTTATAACATAATTGTTAACAAAACTCAAATCCTGTACAAATCTATAGAGGTTCTTCCTTCGGGATCTATTTTTGTTTTTTTAACAGGCAGGATGGACGTGTTGTATTCCGACTTACAAGGGATTATTATTCCCTGGTCAATTAAGGAGTTTATTACTGGGGTAATACCTTCAATTGCCTCTTTTGAGAGGGGATACTGAGGAATGGAAGGAGGTGGGCTAGATTTAGTTTTTATCTGCACAGGAACAGCTGACTTAAGTAAGTCTATATCGGAAGAAGATGTTACCCAAAGAGACTGTGGTATATCTGCAGGTATTACAAAGGTGGAAGTCTCTTTTGCCTCCTGGCTCTCTAATTTTAAAGTAATTTTAAAGATTCCTTGAGTACTTCCAAAGATAAGGAGCAATCTTGGGGAAAATTTATCGTGGCATCTAGTTTGCATAGTAAATCCATCACCAACAAGTTTGTGGGGGATCCAGGCATTAAAATAAAAGAATGATCAACATTTAGTGGTCCCATGCATACCATGCAAGGAGAAAGTTTTGGGACCATTAAAGGTTTTCCTGATACACCTACTACATTTATTTATTTTTCATTCATTCATTTATTTATTCCATTTGAATCAGTTTATTTAATCAATTTCGTACATTGTTCCTTGCTTACAATAATCACATTATTTCCCTTACTCCCCTCCACCCAGCCTTCCCATAGCCGATGCACAATTTCATTAGATATTGCTGGTGTCCTTGATCAGAACCAATTTCCATGTTTTTGATATTTGCACTAGGATGTTCATTTAGAGTCTACATCACCAACCATATCCTCATGACCCATGTATTCAAGTTATAGTTTTTCTTCGGTGCTTTTAACTCCTAGTTTTTCCTTTGAATGTGGATAGTGGTTTTTCTTGTAGATTGCTCAAAGTTGTTGAGGATCACTGCATTGCCACTAGTGGAAAAGTCCATTACATTTGATTGTACCACAGTGTATCAGTCTCTGTGTACAATGTTTTCCTGGTTCTGCTCTTCTCATTCTGCATCAGTTCCTGGAGGTTGTTCCAGTTCCCATGAAATTCCTCCAGCTTATTATTCATTTGAGAAAAATAGTATTCCATCACCAACATATACCACAATTTTTAAGGCATTTCCAATTGAAGGGCATCCCCTCGTTTTCCAATTTTTTGTCACCAAAAAGAGCACAGCTATGAATATTTTTGTACAAGTCTTTTTCCTTATTATCCCTTGGGGTACAAACACAACAGTGCTCTGGCTGGATCAAATGGCAAAGAGTCTTTTAGTGCCCTTTGGGCATAGTTCCAAATTGCCCTCCAGAATGATTGGATCAATTCACAACTCCACCAGCAATGCATTAATGTCCCTACTTTGCCATATCCCCTCCAGCATTCATTACTTTCCTTTGCTATCATGTTAGCCAATTTGCTAGGTGTGTGGTGATACCTCAAAGTTGTTTTGATTTTAATTTCACTGATTATAAGAGATTTAGAACACTTTTTCATGTACTTATTAATAATTTTGATTTCTTTAACTGAAAATTGCCTATTCATGTCCCTTGCCCATTTATCAATTGGAGAATGGCTTGGTTCTTTGTACAATTAAATTAGCTCTTTGTAAATTTGAGTAATTAGACCTTTGTCAGAGGTTTTGGTAATGACAATAGTTTCCCAATTTGATGCTTCCCTTCTAATTTTGGATGCATTGGTTTTGTTTGTACAAAACCTTTTTAATTTCTTTTAATCAAAATGATTGATTTTATATTTTTTGATTTTTTTCTAGCTCTTGCTTGGTTTTAATGTCTTTCCTTTTCCAAAGATCTGACAAGTATACTATTTTGTGTTCACCTAATTAGCTTATAGTTTCCTTCCTAATCTTCAGGTCATTCACCCATTCTGAGTTTATCTGGGTGTAGGGTATAAGATGTGGATCCAAACCTAATCTCTCCCATACTGTCTTCTAATTTTACCAGCAGTTTTTATCAAAAAGTGTGTTTTGGTCCCCAAAACCGGGATCTTTGGGCTTATCATAGAGTGTCTTGCTGAGGTCACTAACCCCAAGTCTATTCCACTGATCCTTCTTTCTGTCTCTTAACCAGTACCATATTTTTTTGATGACCATTGCTTACAGCATAGTTTTAGTTGTGGTACATCAAGGCCATCTTCCTTCACATTATTTTTCATTATTTCCTGGATTTCTTTGTTATTTTGTTCTTCCAAATGAACTTTGTTATGTTTTTTTCAAATTCAGAAAAAAAAATTGGGTAGTTCAATGGGTATGGCACTAAATAAGTAAATTAATTTGTGTAGGATTGTAATTTTTATTATGTTAGCAAATTCCACCCGTGAGCAATCAATGTTTTTCCACTTCTTTAGGTCTAGTTTTAATTGTGTGGAGAGTGTTTTGTAGTTGTGTTCATATAGTTCCTGTGTTTCTCTTGGCAGATAGATTCCTATGTATTGTATATTGTCTAGGGTGAATTTAGATGGAATTTCTATTTCTAATTCTTGCTGCAGAAATGGGTTGGAGATATATAAAAATGATGATGATTTATGTAGATTTATTTTGTATCCTGCAACTTTGCTAAAGTTGTTGATTATTTTGACTAGGCTTTTGGTTGATTTTCTAGGATTCTTTAAGTAGACCATCATATCATTCTAAAAGAGTGATAGTTTGGTTTACTCATTGACAATTTTAATATCTTCAATTTCTTTTTCTTCTCTTATTGCTACTGTTAGTGTTTCTAGTACAATGTTAAATAATAGAGATGATAATGGGCATCCTTGTTTCACTCCTGATCATATTGGGAAGGCTTCTAGTTTATCCACATTACAAATGGTGTTTGCTGATGGCTTTAGATATATACTGTTTATTATTTTAACGAAAGGCCCTCCTATTCATCTACTTTCTAGTGTTTTCAATAGGAATAAGTATTGTATTTTGTCAAAAGCTTTTTCTGCATCTATTGTGATAATCATGTGATTTTTGGTGGTTTGCTTGTTAAAACAGTCAATTATGTGGATGGTTTTCCTAATATTGAACCATCCTTGCAATCTTGGTATGAATCCTACCTGGTCATAGAGAGTAACTCTTGTGATGACTTGCTGTATTCTTTTTGTTAGTATCCTATTTATGATTTTTGCATGTATATTCATTAAGGAGGTTCTATAGTTTTCTTTCTCTATTTTTGAACTGCCTGGCTTTGTAATCAGTACCATATTTGTGTCATAAAATGAATTTGGTAGAATTCCTTCTTTGCTTATTCTGTCAAAAAGTTTGTGCAATATTGGGATTAGTTATTCTTTGAATGTTTGATAGAATTCATTTGTGAATCCATCTCAATTAGTTGATTTTTTTCGTAGGGGAGTTCTTTGATGCATTGTTCAATTTCTTTTTCTGATATGTGGTTGTTTAGGAAATCTATTTCTTCCTCTGTTAGTCTGGGCAATTTATATTTTTGTAAGTATTCATCCATATCACCTAGATTGCCATATTTTTTTGCCATTTAATTGGGCATAATAGTTTTTAATGATTGCCTGAATTTTGTCTTCATTAGAGGTGACGTCTCCCTTTTCATTTTGGATACTGTCAATTTGGTTTTCTTCTTTCCTTTTTTTTAATTAGACTGACCAGTACTTTGTCTATTTTATTTGTTTTTTTTTCAATGTACCAGGTTTTATTCTTATTCAATGAATCAATAGTTCCTTGACTTTTAATTTTATAAATTTCTCCTTTGATTTTTAGGTCTCTAATTTAGTCTCCATTTGAGGATTTTTAATTTGTTCACTTTCTAGTTTTTTAATTTGCATACCCAATTCATTTACCTCTGCCCTCTCTAATTTATTAATATATGAATTGAAGGATAAAAATTCCTCCCCCCCCCCCAGTACTGCTTTGGCTGCATCCCATAGGTTTTGAAAGGATGCCTTATCATTGTCATTTTCTCCAGTGAAATTATTGTTTCTATGATTTGTTCTTTAACCAGTTTTAGAGAATCGTATAGTTTAATTTCCAGTTAATTTTTGATTTACCTCTCCATGTACCCTTACTAATCATCATTTTATTTGCATTGTGATCTGAGAAGATTGCATTTTTTAATTTCTGCTCTTTTAAACTTTTTTACAATGCTTTTATGCCCTAATACATAGTGAATTTTTTTGAATGTACCATTTGCTACTGAAAAGAAAGTGTAGTCCTTTCAGTTGTGAATTTCAAAACTACTCCACCCTCTTCAGACCATTCTTTAGAAGATGGGATTTAGCTATTTCCTGATCAATAACAATAGAGATAATTGGAATAACAGAATCAGGCTTTGGAAACTATAATCTCCACCCTACTCAGAGTAAGAAGATTAGGAAGGGCTACAGCAAAACTCAAGATTTAATTATTTGAGAATATGGCCTTCAACAAAAATGTGCAAAAAAGGACAGACCTCTGGGTGGTCCTAGGTAAAGCTAGAGTCACCATTGGCACATGTGAGATGCCGGAAGTGAGGTAGAGAACAGCCCCTGGAGTTCTCGGGACTTCTTGTGAGGAGGGCAAAAGGCAGTTGGAAGCTGGTGCTTGGAGTTGGAGAAGCCTGCAGGCTGTTTTTCTCCAGTTTGGTCATGTGAGTGATAAGGACTGATACCTTTACTTGCCTTGGTTACCCAGGGCCTTGGGCCTGCTTTGGTTCAGCCTGAGCAGAGTGGATATTTAAACCATCTTTCCTTCTCGCCCCTTTCCTTCTCTCTCTCTCTCCCTCTAATACTTTCTTCCTCCTGTTTGTAATTAAAAACACCATAAAAAAAAGTTGGCAGCTGACTTGAGTGTTTCATTTAGGAATTACATAGCTGAATTCCTTAGTGACCTTAAATTAATATATATCACTCTTTTAAAGTGATTTCAATATCACACTTTCCGTATTTATTTTTCTCTACATATCCACTAACTCTAAGTTTTCTAAGATTTCATTCACTTCTCTTACTTCTTTCCTATTTATTTTTTGGTTTGACTTATCTAGTTCAGATAGAGGAAGGTTCAGGTCTCCCACTAGTATAGTTTTTCTAAGCTGCCATCTTGACTCTTCCCCCTCAAGGCCAGTCCAGGACATTTTGTCAGCTGGAATATTGTCAGATAGTTTGATGTCTATATTGGGGATATGAAGATTTTTTGACTATCAGTCTATTAAAAAGATAGTAAGTTCATAATGTCTAGTGCTAGTCAACAAGTAAAGTTATACAAAATATTCAGTATGTGTTAAAATTTTGTAGTTTACAAAGATATTGTAAAATTTCTACCATTTCCTTGATGAATGGATCACATTTTTTGTATTTGGTTTGCTTACCAAAACTGACCTAGTTGCCCCAGTGTCCAAAAGACAATCATAGTATGAATTTTCTACCTTTAAAGTGACATGAGGTTCCTAACTATGTGGGGAGGGGTGCATGTATAGGGATTACTGGCATTAAAATATCAGGGTCTGGAAAATCAAAGATTTCACTCTTTGATTCCAATGCCACCCCCCCCCCCCCTTCACACCTTCATAAAGGTGTTTGGGCAGTTTTCTGGGATTCCCCCATGCTGATGGGGATTTTCACCCAGAATATAGAGTGGATGAGCTCCATGACCAAATTTGTAAATGTATTATTCTTTGTCTCTCTGAAATGGCTCATCCCATGGAACTTATGGCAAAGTCTATTTGACACACTACCCTGCCTTGGGATTTTAATTATTGTAGCTATAATATTGTATCTCCTGGGAAAATATATTTCCCAGCCAAACCAACCAATTGTTCCTTCTACTATTCAGCAATATGCAGAACACAATACCCGGCTTGAGCTTATAGAGGAAAGTTTCAGGGAGATCATAGCTTCTATAGAAAGCATTAAAAGAGACTTAAGAATATCCCAGAATAGGAGTGATTTATCTCTCCATACTCCATCATTATCAGAATCCATGTCCCACCCTGCTCTACACAATTTGGCTCCTAGTTCTCAAACTTCCCCTCCCATACCCAACCAACTCCTCCCCCTGCCCATTCCCCCTGCCCTGCACTCTCAGCCCTAGCCTCCCCCCACTCCTAACCAACCCACTCTTCCCCCTGTCCATGGCCCCTGCCCTACCCCCTTAACCCCAGTTCCCCCCCTACGCAGGCCTCCTGCTCTTTGTGGTGGCAAAAAATTGGAAAATGAGCAGATGCCCTTCAGTTGGGGAATGGCTGAAGAAATTGTGGTATATGTTGGTGATGGAATACTATTGTGCTCAAAGGAATAATAAGCTAGAGGAATTCCATCAGAACTGGAACAACCTCTAGGAACTGATGCAGAGTGAGAGGAGCAGAACCAGGAAAATATTGTACACAGAGACTGATACTCTGTGGTACAATCGAATGTAATAGACTTCTCCATTAGTGGCAATGCAGTGATCCTCAACAACTTGGAAGAATCTACGGGAAAAACCACTATCCACATTCAGAGGAAACACTGTGGGTGTAAAAACACCAAAGAAAAACAACTGCTTGAATACATGAATCACTTGAATACATGGCTGGGGATGTAGACTCTAAATGAATACCCTAATGCAAACATCAACAGCATGGAAATGGGATTTGATCAAGAACACATGTAATACCCAGTGAAATTGCAAGTCAGCTAAGGGAAGGGTGGAGGAAGGGAAATAATGTAACTTTTGTAACCAAGCAATAATGTTCTAAATTGACCAAATAAATTAAATGATTAAAAACTAATAATAAATAAGCAAATATTCAAAAAGAGTAAAAATGGAACTTAAATAGAAGTGACACTGGAGGAACTGAACTGAAATTTCATAGACTAAACCTCACAAACTCCTACCTGGAGCTAAACAATGTCTTTGTGGAACTAAACTGCAGACTGAGAGGACATATAAAGCATAGAGAGGTAGAGACTATAGAGAAAAATGCATAATACATTCTAATCAAGTCAATGATAAATAACAAACAAAGGGTATAAAATTCCTGTATTATCTCAGGATGAAGAGGACCTCCAGAAGGATGGTTTTGGTGGTAAAGGAAGAGATTGAAATGGAGACAAAAAGGAGGAAGTAACTATTTAGTGGTGGAGAATATCTCACTAAAGAAAATAACTTTGAATTGAGGGAAATATTCTCTAATGGACCATAGTGACTATCTGCAGAGATTTAATGCTTAGAAGTCACTGTCTTTGATAGAGTATTGTCCCTTGTTTGGTTCCATCAACAAAATTCTGCATTAGAAAGAGTATTAAAAAAGGTCCTTGTTGGGGCATCTGAAATTCAAAAGAGTAGGAAGGAATAGACATATGAGAGGAGATTTGATGACGAATTGGAGGGAAAGGATCCTAGGGATCAGGGATTATTATTGAACCAGGCAATTAGGAACACGGGACAATTTATATCTTTTGCCATATATATCTTTGCTCTCTGTCTCCTGTGGAAATTGATACTTCTAAGAGTGAGTCATTACAGACAAAAAATGAGGAAAAGAACGATATCTCATTGTTGTTATTGTTCAATTGTTCAATAATATTTGACTCTTTATGACCCCACTTGGAATTTTCTTGGCAGAGATAATAGAATGGTTTGCCATTTCCTTCTCCAGCTTATTTTACAGATGAGGAAACTGAGGCAAATGGGATTAAGCAACCATCATACAGTCACATAGTTCATACGTGTCTGAGGCCAGATTAGAATTCTTCCTGACTCCAGGCCCAGGACCCTACTCCAACATTTAGCTTTCCTAAGGAATAATATCCACAAAGTATTAATATAGAGACATTTTAGAAGATTAAACTCAAAATACATACTTAAGATTTTAATTTAATGATGAATACAGAATATGAATAAGGAACAAATTAATATAAGAATCATGAATAAAATAATGCTTTCATCCCAAGCAAAAATAAAACTTTACAACACAGAAAGAGATAAATAAGGAAACTACATTATGCTGAAAGGAACCATTGACAACAAATCATCGTAACTATCAAATTTAACATCAATATTAAACTTCCATGCTCCAAGTGCTTTAACACAAAAATTCACAAAGGAAAAATTAAGAAAACTACAAGAAGATATAGTAACACAATAGTGGCAGAAGAGTTTAATTTTCCTCCTTCCATTTTTGACAAGTCCAACAGAAATACTAACAAAAAGTAAAATATGTAATTGAGCAGATTGCTGGAAAAACAAGAGCTAAAAACATATGTTATCTTCTAAATGGGTTTGCTAAGGAATTATATATATATATATATATATATATATATATATATAATAACTATGCACATTTTAAAAAAAAATAACCATATGTTTGGTCTAGAGATGATGCAAACAAATGTAAAAAGGCAAAAATACTAAACCCATCTTTACATTTAAATGGTAATTAATTTGGGGAGCAGAAACAAAAGACAAAGACCAAAATGGACTCTTAAGAATGAAATCCTAGATAAGGCATGGGTCAAAGAACAAATCCTAGAAATAATTAGTAAATGTGAAATAAAATAACAATGATAAAATACAGAACAAATTTTTCTGTTTCCTCCTAAACCTGGCTTTAGGTGAAAAAATCATATCCCTCAAAACATAATTGTCTTAATAGAAAAGGAAAGAGGAAATGAACGGAATATGTATTTTTAAGGTTAGAAAGCCAATAAATGAAACACCCAAATTAAGCTTGGAAGAGAAGACATTGAAAATAAATGAAATTGTAAAAGATACCATTGAATGCTTTCAAATAAAGGTCCATGCCCTATAAGCTCTTTGGATTGACCAAACTTAAATTGATTAGAATTTCACCTTACCTATCCATCTTTCTTTTTAGTGTTTTTAATGAAATCTATTTCTTTAGAAAATAGTTCTCTAAGAAAATATTGCTTAAAAAAGTATAATTGTGAATAGAAAAATTAGTGTTTTATTCCTTTAGATTACAACTTGGAAATTCCTCCAAAAATATAAAACACAACAAAATCTAATTCATAATCTTTTAAAATCTATATAACCTGCCACCCCTTAAAATGTATTTATCCCCTCTCTCTCTCTTTCTCTCTCTCTCTCTCTCTGTTTGTGTGTGTGTGTGTGTGTGTGTGTGTCTCCCCCTCTCTCCCTCCCTTCCTATGTAAACTTTTGATCTCTGTCTGACCTAGATCAAGTCAGATGCTGATCAGGCTTAGGCTCATGGTTTTGGTCTCAAAGTATTCTTGAATCAATGAGGCATACCCTTACTTTTTTGGGGAAAAAAGAAAAGATCCCAGAGAGGCTTCCCCTGAAGCCCAGACTGGGATTCCTGGCTTTGCTCTGGGCCTACATTGTTCGACCCCCTTCAGCCCAGATTGCCTTAGGCTGGGATTCCAGATTTCTCCACAGGTTTGCAATTTCAAAGGACATTAGTTGGCTTGGACTGCTTTTTACCCAGTAGGATCTCAGGGTCTGACTTAGCTGAGACTTAAGTTTGGAACCTGTGAGAACAGATGTGTGGGGTAGTGGGGGTATGAATTGCTCTTGGCTTGCTTTTCACTTACTGCTATGCCCCCCTGCTAGCTCTGCTCCCCTCTCACTTTAGTTCCCCAGATGGTCTCTGCCTACCTTTTGGATTTTTCTTTTTTTTTAGAAGGTTGTTTCCCACTGTCTCTGTTGATTCTTTCACTCCTTATTCATTTTGTGGCTATACTTTATTCTTGGTTGGAGAGGATTTTCGTGGTGAAATGGTAAGGTGCTGTCCTAGTTACTCTTCCATCTTGACTCCACCATGGACCTCAATTCTTAACTACCTAAGAACAGAGTAGCCAGGAAGAGGTTGTTATGAGAGAGTTGTCTCAGATGTTTTGCTAGAGAATTCTAACAGAAACTTTAGGCAGAATCAACTCAAGGAGTTCTCAGTACTTATCTTTGTTGAACAGTCCTGAAAAAATCTCCTTTGATTAACTATTGAATGTACTTTAAGTATTTTACTTTATTCTGATATTAAACCTAAAATACCAGGCTAGCCCAGAACATTCTCCATAGTCTTTTGGAATTAGAACATAATGAGCTTATTAGAGGATAGACATTGAAGAGGAAGTTTAGTACAAATTGTCTTTCAAGTAGCACTTTAGGTGAACCTGCCCTCTCACCTCCCATTCTTGGTAGATTAGAGTGAACTGCTTATGGGCATTCAGCAAGAAACGAGCAATGTTAGTAGTCTGTGTCCTTAGGAACTAGACCTTGAAGTTAACTGTGCTAAACTCAAAACATCTTCTAATTTCTACTAAGAAATGTCCTCACAATTTAATTAAACCTTAAAAGCAACCAGGATATAGTGATTTTCTTCAGATGGAGGAATGATATTTACCCTTCAGAAAAAGGACAGTCAGAGGAAATAGCAGTGCTCAAATCTTTTATTGCTAATGTTAATCATCTTATATTTGCTTCTATGGAGGGTCCTTCAAAACAAAACAAAACAAAACAAAACAAAACAAAACAAAACAAAACAAAACAAAACAAAACACCTCTTTCCAGCTTTATTTATTTTTAAGCCCTTATGTTCTGTCTTGTATTTGGTACAAATATTGATTGCCAAGGACTTGGAAATTGAGGTTAAATTACTTGTTCAGAGAACATTTAGAAAATATCTGAGATCAAATTTGAACCCAGGTCCTCTCAAATCCATGCCTGGCAGTCTATCCATTAAGTCACCTAGTAGTCCTTCCATTTCAGCTTTAAGGAAGTCATATTATTAGTCAGATTAAAATTAATATCAAATAACTCCAAGTATTATATTTTATAAGATCTATTAATAATCACTTGAAGTAGAGGAAAAGTATAGTCTGAGTAAAGAAAAATTTCCCTGACTGCAAAAGTGAGAGAGGAGCATGAGAAGAACTATGTGGTTACAGAAACTTATCTCCAAAGCATAAGGACAAAAGTGGGGTTCTGGGAAATGAAGTCCTAGGAAACAAAATTCTAATTACACAATATCAACCATTTTATTATGAGTGACATTTTGGAAATGACAATGCAGTTGAATCAGAAGTCCTCAGTCTTTTAACTATATCAAGAAATTAACAATCATTGAGCATATGAAGAACTGGAACAGAAATGGATTGCAAAATGAAGCAGATCTATGGCCTTTTAAGACTAACTACTGTGTTGACAAAATTATTTGGGTTTTGTTTCTTTGCTTTCATTTGGAATTTTAGAGACCAACAATAATTTTACTACATGAAATTTCTTGTCATTCCATAGCATATGTCACTGGAAGGGACACTTTATTTCTTCCTAGGAAGTATAGAGAGATTTCTTGAATTGGGACTATGAACAAATATGCCTTTAGTATAGTTTAATTAGAGAAAGACAAACAGGGCTGCTAAATTGGTTTAAATGATTTTTACTTTCAAATCTGAACTGTGAACTATTATTTTTTCTCTCTGAAACTTCCAATGTGGGGCCCCTAAAGAGCACAAAATTCAGACCCTAAGAGCATTTCCTCAGGGCCAACACAAATGGTGAATGACTGAATATGTACTGGAAAAGTAGACAGGGAAGAGTTAGTCCTGCCATGGTGGGAGGATTAGACCCCAGCAATGTCAGCACAATATATTCAAGCCTATAGGCAACTCTCTACCTGTTTAGGGCAAAGGAGCTCAGAACTAAGAGTGAAAATTGTCCTACCCTGTTACAGGGAGTAGTGGCTAACCCCAAAAGAATAGACAGCAGGAAGAGACATGGACCTAGTGGAAGTGTCCAGGGAAAGTGGTACAGACATGGACCCCAGGAGGTCACTGGAAACAGACAACACTGGACATTGTGCAGTTGAAAGACACTTTTGTGCCTGACTCCAAAACTGCAGAAAGAGCAAAACAGAGGCGTAGTACCAGTAGCAATGGACATCTGATCGGCTCATAGAATCAGTGGCAGTCCATTGATAGAATAATGAATATAGGAATATAGTTCATTGGCAACTATAATGTAAACTGAATGGCCCCTCCATTTTGCTTCCAGAAGAATACTAGGTGATAATTTTATAACTAATCCTCAAGTAGAAGTTGGAGGACCAAGGGCTGGCATTATAAGGAAATTGTTTGCTTTATGCCAATGAGGAGGAGTTATTGAGTTATCACTATTTTTTTCCTTTTTTAATCTGTGTTTTCTTTTATAACATGACTAATATGGAAATATTTTTATGACTTCTTTTATTTAATTAATATCAAATTATTTGGCTTATCAAAAAGAGAGAATAGGGGTAGGGAGAGAATTTGGATCTCATTTTTTTTAAATGAATGTTAAATTTGTTTATACATAATTGAGAAATGTTCTATAAAATAAAAAAGTTAAAAAATAACAAGGGTGAAGTATTTAAAACCTAATCAATTAATTCATTAATTATTTATTAAGCACCTGCCAGGCACTGTAGTAGGTACAACAACAAAAACACAGTCTCTGCCATAAATAACTAAAAATATATGTAAACTTTAAAAATATAAAGAAGTGAATACAATCTGTGAATCATAAAAGGGCTCTTGTAAGAAGTGGCACTTGAGTTTAATGATGAAAATAGCTAGACATACCAAGAGTTTGAAGTATGGATGAGTACAGTCCCAGTCATGGGGGATTCCTTGTGCAATGGTCCCTAGATAGGATATAGAATTTCAGACATGGAGAATATCAGGTAGAAAAGTTTGCTTAGAACACAGACTAGACCAGAGAGGGGTGGGGAGAGTGAGAGGGAAAGGGAGAATGCGAGAGCAAAATAATATCAGTTTAGAAAATAGATCGGAAAAAGATTGTGAAGATCTTTAAATGTCAAACAGAAGGGTATGTTTTAGACTACTGGCAACTGGACTCACAGATCAACAAAACTGATGCCAATGAGTAAATTAAGATTTTCTTTAATGTGAACAATAGTATTAGCTACTATTATTTATATTACTGACATTTTTATAGCAGGAAAAATCAGAAGGTTCCAGAACTTAAATAAAAAGCTTAAGTCTAAGTCTCCATTTTCATTTGTCATAATGCTCTAAAGGAGAGTTGTAAAAAACTGACAAGAAAACCATGGTGGGGAAAAGCACAGGCATATGGCAAAACTGTCTCCTTTTGATGATACAATAGTTTATTTTGAGAACTCCAGAGATTCAGTAAGATGATCAATTAAATATTAAAAGTAAAGTATTTCAGGAAAGCAGAAGCATATAGAACAAACCACCAGAAATCAATTAGCCTTTCTGTATATTATTAAGAAAATAAAAGAGCAAGAGCTAGAAAGAAAAATATCATTCCAAATAGCTTCTAAATGCTGTTAGAGAACAAGATATACTCAGAAATTATATAAATACAACTAGAAAATGTATTTTTATAGAAATAGAAAAATTATAGGAACATTTTTTGTGGTTGGGGTAAGCCACTATAAAATGATATTACTGTTTAAATTAATTAATAGAATTAATGATATAACAAATAAACTATCAAGGGCTTATTGTTTAGAGTTAGAAAAAAATTAGAATTTATCTGAAAAAGCAAGACAGTCTAAGGATACCAATGAAACAATTAAAAAAAAAAGATAAAGAAACATGCATGAAGAGGAGCTCACTACCAAATCTCAGTTAACAAGTCTGTAAAGAAGGATTCATTATGCACTTATTCTATGCCAGGTATTATATTAAGCACTAGGTATACAAATAAAGACAAATTACACATTCACTGTCCTCAGATTTACATACTTTTTTTTCAATTTATAACTTAACATGTTTTCAAAGATTTGAGTTCCAAATTCTCTTTCCCTCTTTGTTCCTTTTCCCACCCACTGAATACACAATCAACATATCAGTTATACATGTGAGATCATTCAAAACATGTTGTCATACCTGTGTTGTAAAGAAAAAAGACAAGAAAAATAAAGTGAATATTGTGCTTAAATTTCTACTCAGAATTCATTAGTTCTCTCTCTGAAGGTGGATAGCATTTTTCATCAAGATTCCTTTAAAGTATCTTGGATTCTCATATTTATCTGAGTAGATATGTCTTTCTCAGATGATTATTATTACAATATTACTGTTCCTTTATAAAATCTCTAATTCTATTCACTTTATTCTGTATTGGTTCATATAAGTCTTGTGATTTTTAAAAATCATCCTGCTCATCATTTCTTAGAATATAATACTATTTCATCACAACTGTATTCTTCAGCATATTCAGTCATTCCACAACTGATGGGCATTCCTTTAATTTCCAGTTCTTTGCCACCCTAAAAAGGACTGCTACAAATATTCTTGTTCATTTATGATCTTTTCTCGTTTCTTTGATCTCTATGGGATACAGATTTAGTAGTGTGCCAAAGGGTATGTACATTTTTATGCCTCTTTAGGCATAGTTGAGATATTATTTTAATAATAATAGTTATGATTATTAAAAAGGGGTTCACCTTTCAATAAAATTTAAGGATTTGCAAAAGAACTTTTCTCATAGTAATTGTATGAAGTTGGAAATACAGGGAATATTAGCCGCCTTTTAGAGATGTAGAAACTGTGGCTCTGGGATATTAAGTGACTTATCCATAGTTGCATGGTTATTACATGATGGAAATGACAATTAAACTCATTCCTTCTGGAGGCAAATTCAGTACTCTTTCGATTATAAAAACCAGCCCTCTGCCAAGTCATACAAGGTATTCTAATTGGTCTGGAATCTCATTCTGATGTATTTTTATTCTAAAGATGCCCTTTCTCTTTACAGAGTCCATACTCGAAATTCCCTACATTTCAAGTGGATCATTGGCATAACCTGCTGCAATCTTAGAAGGGGTTGGCATGACTAAATTGATTTTCACATTTTCTGTTATATGTATTTCCTGTATTCTCCTGACCCTGTTGACAAGAGTTATCTTCCTGCGTGTTACTCTTAGAATTTCTTATAAGATCTGCTTATTTATTTATTTTTATTTTTGGTGGCATGGTGTAGTCTTACGAAACAAGGTCTTTCCTTAGGCTATTATACATCAATTCAATAACCATTTATAAAATGTTCATTATGTAGCAGATACTGTGCTAGTTACTGTGGAAACAAAGGCAAAAATGAAACAACCCCTTTCAGAAGGAGTTTTCTTTCTACTGGGAGGAAACAACCTCTACAAAGATTAATAAATTCACTTTTTCTCTTGATTTGCATTTGTGATTTTATTGATTTAGGAAACTACCTGGAAAAAAATTCAGTCAATGCAGATTGACAACTGTTCTGCAATTAATGTTTTTTGGAAAATTTCAAGGATCACTGAAAAAATAAGTGATTTGACTAGGGTAACACACCCTGCAGGTATCTTGCAGGATTAGACTTTTATATGCAGAATATAGACAGAGTAAATAAAAAGTTTATAAATACCAGGAGTTAGGGGATATTCAAATACATTTGATATTTTCAAAGTATATTATTGTATACTTTATGCAAAATGGAATCCCACTATCTCATAAAAGACATTTCAGTTACTTACTTGGATCTGAGACGCTTAAACTAGATCACTTAATTTAGTTTCCTAAGCTTTGGGGCTAATATGGCCCATTGTAACATGGGAATCACTTTAAAAGACTGATATATATTAATTTAAGGTCGCCAAGGAATTCAGCTATGTAATTCCTAAATGAAAAACTCAAGTCAGCCGTCAGCCTTTTTTGGAGTTTAATTACAATAGGAGTAAGAAAGGAATTAGAGAGAGAGAGAGAGAAAAAGGGAGAGAAGGGAATAGGGCTTAAATACCCCTTCTGTTTAGGCTGGGCCAAAAGGCCCAAGCCCTTAGATAGCTGGGGCAAAGAAAAGAGATCAGTCCCTATTACTCATGTGTCCAAAATGGAGAAACAGTCTCAGAGGCCCCCACCTTCAGCTTCCTTCAGAGCAAGCCTTCTCAGAGCCCACACGAACCACACCGACCAACTCTCCACCTCTCCTGGAGTCTTCAGACCCCCTATCTTTAAGGAAACCATCCAAGTTCCTCCCCTCAGTTCTCCCATCTACCAATCACTGTTCATCAATTTCCCTGTGCCAATGGAGGCTCTAGCTTAACCCAGGACCGCCCAGAGGTTTCTGGCTTTTGCACATGTCTGTTGAAGGTCATATTTTCAAATGATTAAATCTTTACTCCTTTGCTACAGCCCTTTCTAAATCCTGTTAACCTGAGTAGGGTAGAGATTGGAATAATTAAATTTTGATCTAGGCTGCAGCCCTTACTCAATCCTATTAGGACTGAATAGGGTGGAGATTTATTCCAAGTATCTCCATTGTATCAATTCTAAAATCAATCAAAACTCAAAGACATTCCTGTTCTATGCTTAAGCATAGGTCAAAGTCCTTTCCATTGTTCAGCAAAGGGTTTCTGTCCTAAAGTAATCTTAAGAAGGGAAGAGGAGGAACCTCCCATGCCAATGAGGTTCCCATTCCAATAGACTATCAGTAAGAAATTTTTCAAGTATGAAATATCCCAATGGTGAAATTTCCAACATTTATAAGTCTAAGGAAATTTGAGGTTTACACCATGTTTATGTTGTTGTTGAGTGACATCCAACTCTTTATGATCCTTATTGGAGTTTTCTTGGCAAAGATACTGGAGTGATTTGTAAGTTCCTTCTCCATACAGGGTTAAATGACTTGACCAGAATCAGAGACAAGTTTTGAATATGAAAGGATGCATCTGACCACTCCAAGCCTGACACTCCTTCCACTACCTATCTGTCAAAAAACATGGAGTTTCATTGAATATGAGCTCAGGTGGCTCTGAATCATCTCCCTTTTGTTGGAGGTCCTAACTCAGGTCTATTACTCAACTTCTACTGACTATGGATGCGCTTGTGCCATTATATTCAAAGAAGCCTATCTTGAACTCTAGTTTCAGCAATTGCCCTTGGTCAGTAGGATATTTTTTCCTTTGAAAATGGGGTTCACATTGTCCTTCCCAATTTGTGGTCCTGACTCTCTTCACTCTACTATGGAATTCATGCCACTCTTCATGGACTGATGATAACTTTCCTTCAGTCTGAACTTGGACTAGATTATTAATGGCCCAACCACAATGTTGGAATATCCATTGTTATGGGCAGGAAGGATACCCTTGGGGTTCGGGAAGGATACCTTTTGCAAGCATGCAAGACTCCAAAACTTAGCTTAAAACAAAAAAGAGATTTATTAATTTAGAAAGTAATGTTGAGAGTGGCCAGGAGGATAGCAAGGTAGAGCAGCAAGGTGGAACAGTAACAGTGTGGATGGAGAGGCTGTTCCCCCCCCACCTCCCCACGACATCAGTTCTGGGGTTTATATACTGTTTAGATGCTATGTCCTGGTGTGGACTTGACTTGGAGAGTGCTAGTCTCTCAGGCATTTGGTGGGATGGTGTAAACCTTAAAATTTCTTAGACTGTGAATGTTGGAAATTTCACCATTGGAAGGTTTCATGCTTGTAGGGAATTTCATACTGATAGTGGGAACTCTATTGGAATGTGAACCCCATTGGCAAGGGAGGTTCCTCCTCCTCCCTTCTTAAGATTACTTTAGGACAGAAACCTTTTGCTGAACAATGGAAAGGGCTGCAGCATAGATCAAAATTTAATTATTCCAATCTCCACCCTACTCAGGGTAACAGGATTTAGGAAGGGCTGCAGCATAGATCAAAATTTAATTATTCCAATCTCCACCCTACTCAGGGTAACAGGATTTAGGAAGGGCTGTAGCAAAGGATCAAGATTTAATTATTTGAGAATATGACCTTCAACAGACATGTGCAAAGCCACAGACCTCTGGGTGGTCCTGGGTTAAGGTAGAGCCACCATTGGCACAGGGAAGACATGGACAGTGATTGGTAGATGTGAGAACTGAGGGGAGGGAACTTGGATGGTTTCCTTAAAGATAGCGGGGTCTGAGGACGAGAGAGGTTAGTTGGAGAGGTTTTGCTCTGAGAGGTTGTGCTCTGAGAAGCTTGCTCTGAAGGAAGCTGGAGGTGGAGGCCCCTGGGACTGTTTCTCCATTTTGGTCACGTGAGTGATAGGGACTGATCTCTTTTCTTTGCCTCAGCTATCTAAGGGCTTGGGCCTTTTGGCCCAGCCTAAACAGAAGGGGTATTTAAGCCCTATTCCCTTCTCTCCCCTTTTCTCTCTCCCTCTCTCTCTCTATCTCTAATACCTTTCTTCCTCCTGTTTGTAATTAAACTCCATAAAAGGTTGACTGCTGACTTGAGTTTTCATTTAGGAATTACATAGCTGAATTCCTTGGCGACCTTAAATTAATATATATCAGTCTTTTAAAGTGATTTCCTTGTCACAATGGGGTGGTCATCTGACTGGGGTCTGCCTAGGGGCATAAAGATTCATCTCTTTGTCCACCTTAAATCTAGAGGACAGAAGAGGGTAAACATCTCAAGACCCTGGGTGGGGTCATTGGGTGTTTCTAGGTTAAGAGTCACAAGGATGCAAAGGAGCAAGGGAGTTTCCCTGATAATAGTTTGCCTGGGTTTCTGGGGTACAGTGCCCATATCATCCATCTCCTTCTCTATCTAATAGATACAAACTTTCTGCTTGCTTAGATTATCACCGATTGTTTGCTACTAAGTTCTTCTAATAGTGACCCATGACCATTTGTTGGATCACCCATTGAATGTCTTTCTTAATGCAATTTTCTTAATGTTTAAGTTTCAAGGAGAAAAGGTTGATTATTATAAAACTATTTAATATAATCCAAAAAGCACATTGTTTACTCAAATTCCAGGTAAGCAAAGCTAAGTGTTAATCCATAATAGGTAATGGACATAGTTCTTTCCCAGAAATCCTTGAGTTGAATATATATAGAAGCAGATCAATTTTGTCAACATGGAATCTAGGAATCCCAGACTTTTTACCTAGTGAGATCTGATGAACCCCAATTTTCAGGACTAGCTTACAGATTGGAGACCCCAAAGCTTGTACTTTTTCCCAGTTCCCATGGGAACCTACCCTGAAGGGAATCCCAAGTTAGCAGTTCAGACTGAGTGGGAGGCCCTCAGGGAAATGACAATCCTAGTTGGGTGAAACTAAGCATATGCTAAGGACCCTCATTGTTTTAGGTAGTCTCCCCTATTGTATCAGACCCTTTCCCAAGAAGATCCCCACCTAGGCAGGAACCATCCTTTAGTATCTATTGTAAGCAGACCCTTCTCTTACACCCTGGCCTCTAGCTATGATTCTTTTCCCAAGCTTTATTGTATCTTGTCAGTGTAGTTTGAACACTCCCATTTTTCTTGTAGCTATAGTGATGTCAATCATCTTTCCATGCCCCTGGACTCCCCAAATGGTATATAGCTTCCCCAAGTTCTTCTGTTCCTTGGAGTCCATCCTGAGTCAGTGGCACTCCCAGGGCTCAGTGACCAGGGCGTCCAGCCTCCGTGCAGTCTCGGGGAGCAGCTCTGTTGTCACAACCTAGTAGTACTGAACCCCTTTTCCCGTTGATTAAAGAGTGATTCTGACTAATAGTTCTGCGTTTTTTTCTATTTGACAATTTATAAGATTTATTATGTTCCCTATGATCCTAGCATCCTGCTTCCTTTGTTATACTATCCTTCAAAAACAAGTAAAAGTAAACAAGTCCTTAGGTCTTCCTCTTGATTCTCTCTTTCTGCACCATAGCTCCAAATTTTCAAAGCCACATTCATTGTGAATTGGCAATAGCTCAAGAATTTATCTTCTTTTCAGATTCCTCTATTGTAATTTAAGCCTTCATTATTGTCTGCTTGCACAATGTCCTCTACCTGATTTCCTTTAGGTTCTCCTCATTCCAAAATAACCCATACAAAATTTCCTATTTAACCTTACTACATACTGTCTCAAACATATAGTGGTTCCCAACTGACTGCTAAATATTGTTGATCTTATTTTTATTAAATCAATAAATGAAATAGTTAAATGATTAATTAATTAAGATAACTAAAATTTATTATTTTTTTCTTTTAAGGTAACTTCCAATGTGACTCCATCCTAGCTGTTTGGATTATCATGAAATGTCAGAACTGAAAGAGAACACAAAAATCCTATCATCTAGTCCAACTCATAGTTGAGCAAAAAATCTCTCCCTGACCAGTCGTTAACTAACCTTGGTTTCAAGAATTCCAGTAAGGGGAAACTCAGCGCCACCTCCTGAGGCAGTCAGAGATAGAATTCTTCCATCTAAACAGCTCAATGGGTAGGATTACTTTTTAATTCATTTTAAGCCTATGTTTTCCTGTGTGAAACTTCCACCTATTGACTCTACTTGTGAGCTTAAATGAACAAGTTTAGTTTTTAATCTATTGTTTGCCAAATCCAATAGACTTTTGGTGATCACTCGGTGCTTATTCAAAGTCTTTTTTCTCTAACTCTTTGGGGAACCACTCTCTCCTGTTCTCTTCCAATTTATTTTAAGATTCTTTGGAGAGAATTCTTACAGTAGTTTGATCTTTCCCTGCCTCTGCTCTGCTATCTTGTCTCCACTTCCCTGGGACTGCTCCTTTCAAAAAAGGACTAAGTATCACCTAAAACACCAGTTCTGAAGCCAGCATGAACAAAAGACAAGAGACTAGCAATGCACTCTAAATAATCTATACTATGCAGAAAACCCTGCTCTGTTAAAGCCGCCTGCCACACACCAAGCACAAACAAACTGGGTATGAGATTATATTTTTCTGCCAACAGTTAGAAAATAGGTAACTTGGAGCCATACTATTGTTATGGGGTTCAGATGTGTACCCCTGGGGTTCGGGAAGGATACCTTTTGCAAGAATGCAAGACTCCAAAATTTAGCTTAAAAATTAATGTTGAGAGTGGCCAGGAGGATAGCAAGGTGGGACAACAAGATGGGGAGCAGTTCCTTGGGAGGACAGCATGAATGGAAAGGCTGTTCCTCCATGAGGACAGCATGGATGGAAAGGCTGTCCCTCAGATGACATCCCTTCTGGGGCTTTTATACTCTTTACAATGTCATGCCGTGGACTTGACCTAGAGTTAGTCCCTTGGGCATTTGGTGGGGTGGGGTGCTCATCTGACTGGGGTCTGCCTGGAGGCATAAAGCTTCATCTCTTCCTCCATCTTAAATCTAGAGGACAATCAAGGAGGATAAACATCTCAGGACCCTAGGGGGGTCATTGGGTCTTTCTAGGTTAAGAGTCAGAGGATGCAAAGGCAAGGGAGTTTCCCTGATAATAGTTTGCCTGGGTTTCTGGGGGTACAGTGCCCATTTTATTAATAATACAATAAATTTTCCAACAAGCAAATTTTAACTAGACATTAGCTGATTAAAGGTGTGGCATTAAATTTTCAGTGTGTGTGTGTGTGTGTGTGTGTGTGTGTGTGTGTGTGTGTGTGTGTGTGCCTATCTATCCATTTATCTTTCTTTCTCTGAAAATAAATAAATAAAACTATTGAATTATTAATAAAATAAAAGAAGAGAGAAAAACAAGGCAGACATGGGATGGGGGGGGGCGATGCTTGTGGGGCACTCTAGCAAAATCTCCATCACCCTAGACTGCAGAAAGAGATAGCTATTATCAAAAGAAAAGATTTTGTTCAAAGCCAAGCCCTATGGTCAGAGATAAGGATGGTCTAAGAAGATTTAGCTCCATTCCTTTCTAGAAGGGATGATAAAATACAGAGAAGTAATTACCAAGTAGCTAGCTTTGCAATCCATGCTGACATCCATTTACTGTACTTACTATTCCTCCTACTTCTTAGATTTATTGTGAAGAAAATATTTTGTAAACTTTACACCATGGAAAATAATATGATGGTATTATGTTTACTTCACAGGAGACTTTTAAATCCTTGGAAATTACAATCCTTTTCCCAAGTCTTTTCTCCAGCATCAACCTCATCACATCTGAAATGACTTTCATTTCTCACCATCCTCTTCAGTAGTCTCTGGAAAGTGAGTAAATAATATGGTCTTTCCTCATATAAATTAAAAAATTAAAACTTTTCCTTATATGTTAAAAATCATCATGTTCATATTTTTTTTTAAATTTCATCATGTTTATTTTCCTCCAGTTAAGGAGGTTGTGTGTGTGTGTTTTAAGGGAAAGAGCTTTAACCTGGGAGTCAAGTGCCTTCTAAGATACCATTCAAGCCTAAATTGATTTTCTCTTGATTCTATGGGTTTCAAACTTCAGACTCTTCACAGTTGCCCCCAAGTCTCTGAGTCCATGGAGATCCTATATGATTCCATGAATATATCTAGCCAATGTAGATAGAAAGGCTTGATGGTATCAATTAAGTAATAAAAAGTTGCTGAAAATTTGCTACATGATTACTTTCTGATATTTCCTAGGTTGTCTGGCTTTGGAAGCCTTTTTCACTTAAATTTTATTTATTTATTTTTTTAAATAGGATCTATGAAGCATTTGTAATGAAGGTTCTCAAAAAATTGCTCAGGTAACCAAAACTTTTTTTTTTTTAATTATGGAATAGAATGACTATCCAATTTAGCATCACTTTCTATAATGTTATATAACTGTGAGTTTTCTTCACATATAATACAAAACCAAATGACAAGTTAGTGGAATGATGGCTACTATAAAATGTCCTGAAATACTACTTACTATTATTAATAGCAAATGAGTCCATTTGAAATAAAAGGTAGTGTCGAGCTATTACAGAGAAGGTTCAAAATATCCCCATGCTCTTCTAGAAAGATGGTGCTGTACAGCTGGTTATGAATGAAAGGGCATGCATTTCCCTTTTCTTTCTTTCATAAAACACATGAGAAGAAATTTCTCTGAACAGAACCTTCTCAAATTATGAATTAGTGACACCTTTACAATGCTCTCCATTTACAAATCACATTTTTCAGGTTATATAATCTCATACATTTAACAAGAATTAAATATTAGTAATGGGGACGATAAAATAATTAACATTAATAGATTTTTTTTTCATTTGATGTAGGACCTAGAATCATTCCAAAGTTGGAATGTTTATTTGTTATCCCTTTAATTTCTGGTGTGATTTCCCCTGCCCCCATAGCTAACCACAGTAATCTGTTATTGGAATGATAACCTCAAAGGAGAAATATAATTTTGATTGATAATAGATTCAGAAAAATCTAGTTTTGATGCACCATCTCTATGGTCCTTGATAACTTTTGCTTTTTGGTCCTTAAAATAAATGTTTTACCAACTTTGTCAGGGTATTTCCATGTGCTGTGCCTCATCTGATTACTAATGCTTTAACAAACTGTTAGGCAAAGATAACTCAAGTCTTTATGTCAAGGCATTAATTGGTTAAATAGGAGGAAGAAGGGGGAAAAACAAAATAAAAACAAAACCTCCGTCCAGCAGAACCTTGTATTTATTATCCAGAATAAGGACATCCCTTGCTTTGTCCCACTTGTCAGATAATTGTTATTATACTTGCTAGAGAGAAAAAAAAATGTTGAAACTAGACTTTTGTGTTTCTTCACTTGATATAACTTGTGAAAAGAGGCAGAAAGGATAAAAGAATGTTTAGCAATGATTAACAATGATGTAGGTAAATTTGTTGCTACCTCCCTTTCCATATTATAGCCATTTATCCCCATGTTCTCCTTCTTCACTATCTGTCATTATGTTGAATGGATATCTCTAAATGCCACACCAAGAACTATTACAAGACTGACAATATTGGAATGAATGAAGCAGGTTCGACAAAGAGAAGCGATTAAAGGATTCTGGAAAATAGCATTCCATTAAATGTAATAGCATATAATAAATTACAGGCACATTTATAGAAATGCACTGTTTCACAGGGCTTGTTGCACATAGCTTCTTGCTAGAAAATAATTTATATATTTATATGCATATGTCTGTGTGTATATGTATGTGTACAGAAAATATCCTTTCTGTTAAAAAAAAACATTTCATGTTTTTATATTCCCATTCCAAATTTTAAATTTTTAGATTGTCTAGATTGTCATTTTTATAGTTGCATGTATGTATGTGTGCATGCATGTACATGTATATGCATATACATTTACACACATGTGCAAACACAGTAGAGCCCCATTATCCATGGTTACCATTATCTTGTAAACACAAAACCCTGGAGGTTCACCTGGAAGAGATCTTTGTTTATTTCCACTTTCTATTTTTTTTTTGAGGTGGGTAGAGATAGGAGGACAAGGAACACCCTGACAGAAGGGTAGGAGGTGGGGAGAGAAAGAGCACATATTTTTGGGCATCAGCAAGTGTTTGCTTATATTCATGGTTTCAGCTATCCATGGAACATATCTCCATAGGCATAGGTGTCTCTCTCTGTGTGTAAGCATACATATACATGAATATGGCCTATAAAAGAATTTGTTTTATTATAATTTTATAATTTTTCCTTTCCCCCAATATTGGGGTCAAGGATTAGAGGTAAGATTATTATTAGTTTAAAAATATATAACTTATTTTTAAAATGTTACGAAATAAAATGCCTGCCTTGAAAATTTTTAAATTTATATTAAATAAATTTGATTTTTAAAAGCTAAGGCAGAAGGAACAATAGAAAGAGAATATGTCTAATTTTCTTCATGAAGTTTAATGAATTTTAAACACCTGTCAACTGAAATTATTTTGAGTTTAGCTAATAGAGTGGTACTCTAACTTTCCCTAAAAAGGACATCAAAGAACACAGATTTTGACTGTACTGTAAGTGTGTACCTGTCAGTGTTTCATGTAAAAGTCAAGCATTTAGGAGATGAGCTTGGGCTAAGAAACCTATGACTCACTAGCTTCCAAATATAGGCAACAAAAGCAGGAAAATGTTTATGAGAATGGATACCCAGCTCTTGATAAAGTGACATGCTGTTAAGACATCCTTTGAATGGAGAGGGGGGGAATGTCATGAGTTATACATTTTTAAAAAATCAATTTAATGGAAAAATGGGTTGAATGAAAAAGTTCATTATGGAGTAAGAATGAAGTATTATTCTTGGACTGTGCTTCTGAATAAAATAAGTGAAAGGAATGTGTTATGTGGAGTCCTTTTAATATGCATTCTTCAAAAGAGATAGGAGACTCTACTAAGTGACTGCCTTCTACTCTAAGCCTTAGAGAACAATAGGATGCTTCATTATTTCCATTACATATTAGCCTTTCCTACAAGACATTCCTGTTATTTGCGTGACAAAATTGCTCTTTTCTCATCCTATTTCCAACTCTGAATCACCGGTTATGATACCTGGATTACATTAGGTTAATAAAAATATATTTCAAAAAGTAGTCACCTATTTATTAATCTTTTTTTTCTCATTTTTCTCTTTGAGATCACTATGTTTAAAAACTACATAAAGTTTTTTTATTTTCAAAGCTCTGCTGACTTCATCTGAAAGTAACTGTTGGGCCAGTTACTGTTTACCACTTCCCAGCTTCTTTTATAAGCCAAATCTGTCCTAATTTTTAAAATGTTTGCTCTTCTTTAACTGATGCTCCTGTCAAGAGTCAGTCATCTACTCACTGCTTTTGCTTTCCAGAAGTGGATGACCATGTCAACATCAACAACAACGTGAAGCCCTCAGGAGACTATGAAGTCATAGATGAGTCGTCATTTGCTTTGAGAAGTAGAACTACATTTAATTATCTTGGAGCAATTAAGGCATTTATTTTGGGTTAGTTCTATGGAGAACAAAAACCAACAAAAATGTCTAAGCTGGATTTTACATCCTCAAGGAGCTTAGAGCTGAGCTTATTAGAGTAGACATGAAAAAATAACTGTCAAGCAGGATGGCATTATGCATTGTGAAGAAATCAGTTTTATGTTTGTCCATTTACATTGAATTGAGTGATGCAAATTCATCTAAAATATGCTAGTTTTGTGGTAAAAAAAATCTGCTTATTTTTAAAGATCAAGTTTCTGAGACATGCTGAGTCAGCTACCCAGAATAAAAGGCTGAAAAAAACTAATTAGAATCATTAGGGAAGACAAAATGATAATTTGTGTCTACCAATACTATAAAAAGAAGAACCCTCAACTTGTACACCCCCAACACATACACACACACACACACACAATCCCAGAGGCAAAACAGAAATGAATGAGGGAAAATAATGCTTACTATGTATCATTCTGTGCCAACTCTGGGATCTGTATAGCCGAGGGCAGGGTGGTGAAGGAGAAATTTAGGATGGTTGAGGATGGAGGGGCTCCTAACTAAAACCTGTTCACACTGGCACCCCAAGGTAGAATGAAAACATTTTTGAAAGGCTGTTCAAATTTAATGTTTCAAAAAAAGAAGAATGCATGAATTGGAGGGGTAAGGGAGGACTTTGCTTTTGAATTCAAAGGATGATTGACATCAGCAGAGAGATTCAGAGATAGAATAATATTAAATTCTAGAAACTTGAGATCAGCCAACATAATGGGAAGAAATTAGGAATTTGGAAGAGGGTTGTGGACTGTGATTAGATTAATGCTTAGAATAAGCAGAACAAAACACATATATTAAAGACCGAATTAAAAGCAAGCAACTATCATTATTTAAAAAGAATCCAAGCAATTAAAGTTCTAAAAGTTAATGAAGTCAATTCTCCAACAGAAAAATAGTAGGATGGATTTTTTTTAAAATGCTTCATATAAGAAAACATTTATATGATAGAGAAATATACTTAAAATGAATCTATTATTTCATTAATTCTCATGTTGCCTCCAATGATACATATTAAAAACCATTTGTGTTTGTGTGACTCCTATAGCCTCCATTACATTTATAAAAGGGCTTCTAAAGGCTTTAATTGCTTTCTTCTATCATTATAAGCATATCTGGAAGTTTAACTCATTTCATCATTGTCATTCCATCTTCTCTTACTATTGTATATTTCCTTGATTATTCAGTCTCAAGATGCTTGCAGTCTAATGGGGGAGACCACATACAAGCCAATATATGTGTATCTATGTATACATATATATATATATATGTTCATATATGAAGTCAGCTTAAAAAGAATAAATGGGAAATGATTCATAGAATGATGGTACTGGAATTAAAAGGGATGGGGAAGACTTCTGGTAGAAGATGGCATTTTAGAATGGACTTAAAGGAAGCCATCAAGATCAGCAGTCAAAGTGGTGGAGGGAAAGCATTCCAAGCATGGCAGACAGCTTGAGAAGATGCCTAGATCCAAAAGATGAAGACTGCAGGAATGTCAAGATGCCAATGTCACTAGATCAATGATTACATGCTAAGAGGTAGGGTGTAAGACTACTTACACTAAGTGATGAAGGGCTTTAAATGTCAAAAATAGTATTTTTATTTGTTTCTGGGAGCAATAGAAAGACCCTGGAGTTTATTGAGTGGAGGAGTGACAATCAAACTCATGTTTAAAGAGAATTATTTTAGTCACTGAATGGAGGATGTCTCTTCTTTGTTTTTCCCAAGAAAAATTGTTTTTGGGTTGTTTTTTTTAACTCCTGGCTACCCAAAACCAAAGATCAATTGCATAACTTGTCCCAGGCAGTTTCAATCAAAACGATGAAGTCCCTTTATTCTCATTCCAGTGGTTATACTATTCTGACATAATATTATTGAAGGCTTTTTTCTAGTAGGAACGTTGCATTCTATGCCTTCTATAGTTTATTCTTGGAAAGACATTATACTTTCTGACTACATACTCTTTGTTGAATAAAATTGATTTTACAGACACTGAAACTTTTACTTTAGCCTGTCTCATTATTATGATATTCTATCCAGCTGAGCTAATGAGCCCAGATTTTATAACTTGTCCCAGGACCAGTCCAGCAAAGCTGATTGTATGATGAGCATGAACAATTCTGATAGAATAATTAGATTATAGAACTTTATGGTGATGGCTTTGTCTTGCCATCTGTTCATCAGGATAAGGAATAGAGGTTACTGATGAAATATATCCAGAAGTTGAATATTCTACAAACTCAGGACTGAATAATTTAGTCACATCTTCTTTGAGAGGCTTAAAAGTACCAGACATTTCATCAAATGTTCAAAATACTGTAACCAAACTTTCATCTTGTTGGTAATTTGAAAAGGATGGCAAAGTTGTTTTATGTTACAAGGCAAGACAATATGTATTTAAGTGTTTTTTTATTCCCTATTTTAGCTAAAGAAATGAACAAATGTCCACTTTCTTAGAATTTTGCCTGCTTCATAACAAGGGTTATACTTTTTGGGGGGGATCACTTTATTTATCACCATCTTTTCAATCTATCTTTCTTATCATTACATTTGCTCCTATTTTCTTTTTTTAAAAAACATTATTTTATTTGGTCATTTTCATACATTGTTTATTGGAAACAGATAATTTTCTTTCCTCCCCCAAGCCCCCACCCCCCCCTTCCCTAGCCGACACGCGATTTGTCTGGGTATCACATGTGTCCTTGCTCTGAACCCATTTCCTTGTTACTGGTATTTGCATTAGGGCGCTCATTTAGCGTCTCTCCTCGATCATGTCCCCTCAACCTCTGTAGTCAAGCAGTTGCTTTTCCTATGTGTTTTTACTCCCTGAGTTTGTCCTCTGCTTGAAGATACTTTTTTTTTTTTCTCGTAGATGACTGCAGGATGTTCAGGGACATTGTAAAGCCATTACTGGAGAAGTCCATTACCTTCAACTGTACCACAATGTGTCAGTCTCTGTGTACAATGTTCTCCTGGTTCTGCTCCTCTCGCTCTGCATCACTTCTTGGAGGTTGTTCCAGTCTCCATGGAATTCCTCCACTTTATTATTCCTTTTAGCACAATAGTATTCCATCACCAACATATACCACAATTTGTTCAGCCACTCTCCAATTGAAGGGCATCCCCTCATTTTCCAATTTTTGGCTACCACAAAAAGCGCAGCTATGAATATTCTTGCACAAATCTTTTTCCTTATTATCTCTTTGGGGTACAAACCCAGCAGTGCTATGGCTGGATCAAAGATCAGTCTTTTATCGCCCTTTGGGCATAGTTCCAAATTGCCCTCCAGAATGGTTGGATCAATTCACAACTCCACCAGCAATGCATTAATGTCCCAACTTTGCCACATCCCCTCCAGAATTCATTACTTTCCTTTGCTGTCATGTTGAACAATCTGCTAGGTGTGAGGTGATACCTCAGAGTTGTTTTGATTTGCATCTCTCTGATTATAAGAGAACTAGAACACTTTTTTCATGTGCTTATTAATACTCTTGATTTCTTTAACTGAAAATTGCCTATTCATGTCCCTTGCCCATTTTTCAATTGGAGAATGGCTTGATTTTTTGAACAACTGGTTTATCTCTTTATAGATTTGAGTAATTAGACCTTTGTCAGAGGTTTTTGTTATGAAGATTGTTTCCCAATTTGTTGCTTTCCTTCTAATTTTAGTTACATTGGTTTTGTTTGTACAAAACCTTTTTAATTTGATGTCAAAATTATTCATTTTGCATTTTGTGACTCTTTCTAAATCTTGCTTGGTTTTAAAATCTTTCCCTTCACAAAGTTCTGACATGTATACTATTCTGTGTTTGCCTAATTTACTTAGAGTTTCCTTCTTTATATTCAAGTCATTTGTCCATTCTGAGTTTATCTTGGTGTAGGGTGTTAGGTGTTGATCCAAACCTAATCTCTCCCACACTGTCTTCCAATTTTCCCAGCAGTTTTTATCAAATACAGGATTTTTGTCCCAAAAGCTTGGGTCTTTAGGTTTGTCAAAGACTGTCTTACTGAGGTCATTTACCCCAAGTCTATTCCACTGATCCTCCTTTCTGGCTCTTAGCCAGTACCAAACTGTTTTGATGACCGCTGCTTTGTAATATAGTTTGAGATCTGGAACTGCAAGGCCACCTTCCTTTGTATTTTTTTTTCATTATTTCCCTGGATATCCTTGAACCTTTATTCTTCCAAATGAACTTTGTTATGGTTTTCTCTAATTCAGTAAAATAGTTTTTTGGTAGTTCAATGGGCATGGCACTAAATAGATATATAAGTTTGGGTAGGATGGTCATTTTTATTACGTTAGCTCATCCCACCCATGAGCAATTAATGTTTTTCCGATTGTTTAGATCTAGTTTTAATTGTGTGGAGAGTGCTTTGTAGTTGTGTTCATATAGTTCCTGTGTTTTTCTCGGCAGATAGATTCCTATGTATTTTATATTGTCTTGGGTGACTTTAAATGGAATTTCTCTTTCTAATTCTTGCTGCTGAACTGTGTTGGAGATATATAGAAATGCTGATGACTTATGTGGGTTTATTTTGTATCCTGCAACTTTGCTAAAGTTGTTGATTATTTCAATTAACTTTTTGGTTGATTCCCTGGGATTCTTTAAATAAATCATCATATCATCCGCAAAGAGTGACAGCTTGGTCTCCTCCTTGCCAATTTTAATACCTTCAATTTATTTCCTTCTCTAATTGCTATTGCTAGTGTTTCTAGTACAATATTAAATAATAAAGGTGATAATGGGCATCCTTGTTTGACTCCTGATCTTATTGGGAAGGCTTTGAGTTTTTCCCTGTTGCAGATGATGTTTGCTGATGGTTTTAGGTATATACTGTTTATTATTTTTAGGAAAGGCCCTTCTATTCCTATACTTTCTAGTGTTTTCAATAGGTATGGGTGTTGTATTTTGTCAAAGGCTTTTTCTGCATCTATTGAAATAATCATGTGATTTTTGTTGGTTTGCTTGTTTATATGGTCAATTATGTGGATGGTTTTCCTAATATTGAACCATCCTTGCATTCCTGGTATGAATCCTACCTGATCGTAGTGGATAACCCTTGTGATGACTTGCTGGAGTCTTTTTGCTAGTATCCTATTTAAGATTTTTGCATCTATATTCATTAGGGAGATTGTTCTATAGTTTTCTTTCTCTGTTTTTATCTTGCCTGGCTTTGGGATCAGTACCATGTTTGTGTCTAAAAAGAATTTGGTAGCACCCCTTCTTGGCTTATTCTGTCAAATAGTTTGTATAGTATTGGGGTTAGCTGTTCTTTGAATGTTTGATAGAATTCATTTGTGAATTCGTCTGGACCTGGGGATTTTTTCTTAGGGAGTTCTTTGATGGCTTGTTCAATTTCTTTTTCTGATATGGGGTTGTTTAGGTAAATTATTTCTTCTTCTTTTAGTCTAGGCAATTTATATTTTTGTAAGTATTCATCCATATCACTTAGATTGCCATATTTTTTGCCATACAACTGGGCATAGTAGTTTTTAATGATTGTCTTGATTTCCTCTTCATTAGAGGTAAGGTCTCCCTTTTCATCTTGAATACTGTCAATTTGGTTTTTTTTCTTTCCTTTTTTTAATTAGACTGACTAGTACTTTGTCAATTTTATTTGTTTTTTCAAAGTACCAGCTTCTAGTCTTTTTTATTAAAATCAATAGTTCTTTGACTTTCAATTTTATTAATTTCCCCTTTGAGCTTTAGGATCTCTAATTTAGTCTTCATCTGAGGATTTTTAATTTGTTCACTTTCTAGTTTTTTTAATTTGCATGCCCAATTCATTGACCTCTGCCCTTCTTAATATGTTTATATATGAACTCAAGGATATAAATTTCCCCCTGAGTACCGCTTTGGCTACATCCCATAGGTTTTGAAAGGATGTCTCACCATTGTAATTTTCTTTAATGAAGTTATTAATTGTTTCTATGATTTGTTCTTTAACTAGCTGGTTTTGGAGAATCATATTTTTTAAATTTCCAATTAATTTTTGATTTATCTATCCATGTACCCTTACTAATTATTATTTTTATTGCACTGTGGCCTGAAAAGGTTGCATTTATTATTTCTGCCCTTTTGCACTTGTTTGCAATTGATTTTGTGCCCTAGTACATGGTCAATTTTTGTGAATGTACCATGTACTGCTGAAAAGAAGGTGTATTCCTTTTTGTCCCTATTTATTTTTCTCCATATGTCCACTAATTCTAATTTTTCTAAGATTTTATTTGCTTCTCTCACCTCTTTCTTATTTATTTTTTGATTTGATTTATCTAATTCGGATAGGGGAAGGTTCAGATCTCTCACTAGTATAGTTTTTCTATCTATTTCATCCTTGAGCTCCTCTAGTTTCTCCTTTAAAAATTTGGATGCTCTGCCATTTGGTACATACATATTGAGTACAGATATTTCCTCATTGTCTATACTGCCTTTTATCAGGATGTAATTACCTGCCCTATCTCTTTTAACTAGATTTATTTTTACTTTGGTTTTGTCCGATATCATGATTGCTACTCCTGCCTTCTTTTTATCATTTGATGCCCAATAGGTTTGGCTTCATCCTCTTACTATCACCCTATGTGTATCTACCTTCCTCATGTGTGTTTTTTGCAGACAGCATATGGTAGGGTTTTGGATTCTAATCCACTCTGCTATTCGCTTGCGTTTTATGGGTGAGTTCATTCTCTTGAGTTTCTTGATTCTCTTGAGTTCTGTGGTTGGACATCAAATTTTCTGTTCAGGTCTGGTCTTTTATTTATGAATGCTTGGAACTCTTCTGTTGTGTTGAATGACCATACTTTCCCCGGTAAGAATATAGTCAGTTTTGATGGGTATTTTATTCTTCTTGTAGACCTAGTTCCCTTGCTTTCTGGAATATCGTATTCCATGCCTTTCAGTCCTTCAGTGTGGATGCAGCCAGATCCTGTGTTAACCTCACCATGTTTCCATGGTATCTGAATGGCTTCTTCTTGGCAGCTTGTAATATCTTTTCTTTCATCTGATTGTTTTTTAATTTGGCTATAACATTTCTTGGTGTTGTCAGTTGGGGATTAAATACAAGGGGTGATCTGTGAATTCTTTCAATCTCCACTTTCCCCCCTTGTTCTAGGATCTCGGGACAGTTTTCCTGGATCATTTCCTCTAGTATTATGTCTAGGCTTTTTCTTTTGTCGTGGTCTTCTGGTAGTCCAATGATTCTTAAATTGTCTCTTCTTGAAAGATTTTCTAAATCGTCTGTTTTGTGAATGAGATGCTTCACATTTTCCTCAATTTTTTAATTCTTTTTGTTTTGTTTTTAGTGTCCTGCTGCCTTATGAGGTCACTTGATTCTAGTTGTTGTATTCTGGTTCTTAAAGACTGGATTTAATCTCTGGCTTTTTGGTCATCTTTTTCCTTCTGGTCTGATTTTCTTTGAAGATCATCTTTCATCCTCTTTACCTCATCTTTCATCTCCTTTGCCTCATCTTTCATCTCCTTTGCCTCATTTTCTAGCTGGTTGATTTTGGCTTTCAATACACTATTTTCTTGTTTTAGTTCAAGTGCCTCTGTTTCCAGATGACTTATCTTAATTTTTAAGTTCTTTTCCCAATTGTCTTCAGCCTCTCTTAGTTGTGTTTTGAATTCTTCCACAGCCTGTATCCAATTTGCTGGGATTTCTGGTTTATTGTTTGCTGATCTCTCCGTCTCTTTTCCATTTGCTGAGTAGTAGCTGTCTATTGTAGTTTCTTTCTTCTTTTTCTGTTGTTTGCTCAAATTCACCCCTTCTTTACTCCCTGTATTTGTCTGTGCTCTTGTTCCTCTCATTTTCTTTGTTTTTTGGGGACTTCTATTTGCTCCTATTTTCTAACAATTTTACATATATTATTTATATGTGAAGCTATATATATATATATATATTGTTGTTGGTTGTCTCTCAAACCGACAATGACGATTGTCTTTGTGAGTTTTTGTGCACAAAGACACCTCTGCATGAAGATTTAAGTGGAAAAGTTGATGCACAGAGATAGTACCACTCTCTCGGCGTTGGAAGCCTGGGTCCATTGGCACAAAAAGTCGTTACAGCTGGAGACTTCCTCAGCTGCATTGGATGGCCGTGTTGTCTTTTGTGCTCCATCATGCCCTAAGCACTCCACAGTGCCTTGCTGCATTGCCATCTCAGCCGTTGAACCTTCTTATTGGTTTCTTCCGCCTGTTCTGCCAAAACAGTCTTCACATGCTGGGTGAGCAAAGCCCTAGTTCACCAGGGGTCCACAACAACCCGATGGCTACCTTCACAAGGTTTAGCCGGCCTGTCGAAGCCGTTGCCCGGGGTGTGGCTGTTGCCGCATGCTAGCAGCTACTAGGAGCCACAAGTGAGAGCTGGGGGTCAGGTGGGGGTCAGAGGCTGGAGAGCTGCCCTAGAAGGGCAAGACAAGCCCTCCATACCAGAGATATTACCCCTCCCTGAGCACCCCATACACCATATATATATATATATATATATATATATGTAAAAACACATCTCCCTTCCATATTGAGGGGATTGGGGGCACAGCACGAAAGCTATCTAGAATATTCATGTAAATTTTTTCTGCCTCCCTTTGTAATAGAAGTCTGAATTTTTTCTTTTTCTCTTATGGGGTATCTACAGTACCTTAAATGCTTTTTTGAGTTAATAAGCTTTTAAAGATTGCTCTGCATTTCTAGCCAATGAGCGTCACCTAATAGCTTTTGCATTCTTTTTGAAACTCTTTACTTATTTTAACTTATAAAATAATTGTTTATATTTATGGTATAAAAAGATAAAATATTTTTATTGTGTAGTAAATCACATATATTTTATACATTTCTAAGTTTCTAAACTTTTTCTCTGTCATCTGTTTACCTTCACATCTTGTCTATAGCTTCAGGAAAACTCCTCCAAAATTGCCTTTTAATTTTGTATGTCAACTGGAAACCACAATGGGGAAAGTAATGATTTGGAACAAGTACCAGTACATGTGTGTGTGTGTGTGTGTGTGTGTGTGTGTGTGTGTGCATTTTCTTTTCTAAAGCAATATCTTTAATTTTTGCTTCATTTACAGTAGTATTTCAATTTTTCCTTTTAGCTTCCTTTCATATAGACCCCTTCTTTTGTAGGCTAGCATGATACAATAAGAATAGCATGACATTGATAGCTGAAGAAATTGGTTTATAGTTGAAGTCACTTGGTTAAAATCCTTGCTATTTAAAACCTCTTTTTATTTTATTTAATTTATTTTTATTTTTTTATTAATTTATTTTATTTATTTAAAAACCTCTATTTACTCATCTCTAAAATGAGAACATTGGCCCAGCTTATTTCTGAAATACCTTCTACCTCTGAATCAATAACCTATAAATGGAATCATTAGATTCAGAAGGTAGTTTTTCTTCTCTATAGAGGTCTTCTGGCAGAAACCGGATAACCATTTGTTGGTTAGCAATTATTCTTGTTCAATTAACAGCTGAAAGGGCTACTGAAGGCCAATCAATTTGAGATTCTCTGACAATGAAACCACCCTATTTGGACTCTTAAAGTCCATAGTCCTGGGGTAATATATGAGGATTTGTAAATGATATTTTAAGAGTGACAGGACAAGACTAAATACACATGATCCAAATCCATGTCATTTTTCAAAGCATGAAGGAATCAACTTCCAACATATAGAATAGAAAGGGAAATACCAAATTATTATTATAAAAATCACAGTTATTATTACCCAAAAGAGGATAAAATTAGTAGTATAACAGGAACTTTATGTATATACCAATTTTACCATTATGAAGTCTTTATGGAAAGCTAGCTCATTGATTTTTCTTGGAAAGGCAAATAATAGTTGTTAAAATCATTTCTATCATGTCTATGAAGAAACCTAGAAACAAAACTCATGCTATTCTTAGTTATTTCATTTTTATGATTTGAAAAATAATCAAAGCAAGTCTATCATGAAAAATATTGCTAATGTATCATCAGCATCAAAGTAAATAAAGAGGTAAAAAATTTATAAGAAGAATTCTATAAACCCTAAAAACATGTATTTTAACATTTAAGCATAAGTATTGGAGAGAATGGTAAAAAAACATTACTATAGGAGTCAGAAATTAGTGAAGCCCAAAGCTTGTAGACTCTGGAGTAGCTGTATGTTTTGTTTGGTTCTGTTTTTTTAAACCCCTCCAAATCACATGTGTATATACATTAAGTCTACCAATTTGAGGAAAGATAAAAATCAAACCCAACTTAATATCTTCACTAAAGAACCTATAGAAAACTAGCCCAGATAACTGAGGAGAACTAACTAAATCCCAGCTCATGAACCGCTATAAATATTTTTATTTACTAATAAGTAAACCCAGTAAGATAAGGAACACACAGTTTCAAACAAAGTCACAATTAAGCAGCATTCTGATAAAAATAAATATACATACAATGACAGCAACAAAGGAAATAAAAAGGAAAATGAAATGAAACTAAATATTACATGCCTTTGTATTGAAAAATTTTGCTTAGGGGAAAAAAAACCATTTGCTTAGGGAAAAGATAAGAAAATTCACCTCCTTCCTGTTACTGGTGATGTAAAAGATTATGGATATAGAATTTGCACATGTTATTTGAAGTAGTTGATGTGCAGATTGGTTTTCCTCATTTACTTTCTTTTTCCTTATTTTATGTATTGTCTCATCTTTTTTCTGAATTTCTAATATTTATTACTTCTTACTGCATAATATTATTCTGTTACTTCTATATCCCATAGTTTAGTTAGCCATTACTAAATATGTAGGAACCTAATTTGTTATAATTTTTAGCCCTAAATATGTAAATACTGCTCTGAATATTTTTTTTTTTACATTTGAGAAGTATCTTTTGGTTTTGATTACTTTGGGAGATATGATTAATAGTAAGATCATTGGGTAAAAGTGGCATTGTAGTAATCTTCTTAGCATAATTCCTATATTGCTTTGCTTTCCAGAAAATATGTACCAATTCATAGTTCCACCAAAAGTGCCTTAGTATTCTAGTCTTTCTTTAGGTTATCCAATATTTATCAATCTTATCTTTTTCTTTAGTTTTGTTTTCCTATCTTTTAGATCATTAAGCTCATGAATCAATAAACCTGATTCCAAGTTCTATCTAAGACTCTTTGGTCAAGATGTGAATGAAGTCTTATTCCTAAGATTTTTGAAAAATTTCCACCAAAGTTTATTAGCAACATTGATCTATAATATTCTTTGTCTGATTTATCATATTCTCAACTATTCTCCTGAATTATTCCCTGCCAGCTTCTTAGTCCACTGGCCAAAACTACTGAATATTGCTTTTCAGGATGATTCTCAGATGGACACTGCTCACCCAGACACATACACTATACTGTGTGGTACTTAGGGGGATGCTACTCCATTGCCTCCAGTTAGGGCTCAGTCTAAATCCGTGATGATCTCTTCCACAAAGGAAGAGCAAGCATTGCCATGTTCTTTTAGCTTAAAGCTCATTCTTTTATCTTTTTATTTTCCTTGCTGTAGCCCTTTTTGAAAAGGCAGAAACCTCTTACATTAGGCTAACAAAAATTCCTCCCTATGGAAAGAACTTTACCAGCTTTCCCCCCCTTCTTTACAAAGTTAACTGCCTTGTTTGACTCAGTCTTGGCATGAAGTCTCTTTTCTCCACAGGAAAAGATTCTTAGACCCACATACTAAGCTTTTTAGAATCCAGAACAGAGACATTATTGGCAAAGTAGCTAATGTCTTCAGGCTGATGTGTCTTTTCTCTAGAATAAATTTTTTATATGCTGGAATTGAGACTGTCACTGTAGGGTGAACATTCCAGATATCTCCAATTATTAATCCCTAAAATTTTTACTATACCTTCAAGCCTTATAAGTGCTAGTTGCCCAATAGCAAAACAATTCTAGGTCTGAATTTTCACAATTTTCAAACTTAAGGTCTCCTTCATTTTCCCTTGGAGTTGAAAAAATTGTTAAAAGGCACAGGAACAATGCTAAGAGCAAAGAGAAGGTCGTGTACCTTCCTGACATATTTCTGACCTTTCAAATGTATATGTGACTAGCTAAAGCCTAAAAGGGTTTTGAGAATTATTTTTACACACTGTCAGGTTATTTCTGGTCTGTGATTTAACTCACTAAAAGCCATAATATAAATCATCAAGACTTCCTATCATCTGATTTTAACTTAGATGTACATGAATGTATGCATGTATGTGTGTGTGCGCACACTTATGTTTATGTGCACATGTAGCTCTCTGTAGAAAGCAAGGTGGGATCCCCCAGAGGGGCTGCAGCATTTCTGGATAATCTCCTAATCTTAATTAACACATACAAAAGGTCTGGAAAACATCATGGGGTTATGGCATATTAATTATAATATAAAATGGAAGCTAATATGGTAGGGGCTGGTTCCAAACAGATTTTCACAAGCTCATTAGTATGTGAGGAGGAATAAATGTTTTCTCCTTAGAGCTGTTCTCTAAAGTCCCCTGACATAAAGAGGGAAAATCGCAATAGCATTCTCTCCCACCCTTATTCCCTGATGTGATGCAGAAGGATCACTGAAGGAGAAAAGATGGATCATTAGAGGCACTGAGGTATAAAGTATGAATTGTCTGTTGTTTCAAAGTCTAGCCATCCCAGTGGTCTTCCTTATAGCCTAATCTGCCTTTCCTCTGTTACTGTTTACTGAGGAAAAAAATCCTATATCTTCTAGACATGAGGTTCTTTAGATAAGGAATAAGGAAAATTTTACTTTCCAGTTTTTAATGTACATGTTAAGAGTCAGTGAAAAATAGCACTGATGCCATAAAAATGCTATTCTTGGATTACATCATCTCCCCCCCCCCCTTAGTACTTTGCAAACCTACTTAGGGGCTAGGTAATGTCAAGGACCCCAAGAAAGTTCAAATACATGGATTTGACTCCCTGGTACCACTACTGGTGTTTTGTTAATGTCAGTTTCCTACCATCTAGCATGACCTAAAAGAAAAGAAACAGACTTCTCATCTCATTTGTCCTGGCCCATGAAAGCAACATAGAGTCTTACCTTTAAATTTTTAAGGGCTTTACAAATAAATTCAAGGGAGATGATTGCAAGGTTTATAATGACAACTATTGAAACAGTGAGGCACCCAGAGGAACACAGGAGCCAGAATGTGACAATAAAGTCAAAACACAATCACCACCGTGACTCATTATTTCCCCTAAGATGGTAAGGAGAAAGCCCAGGATCCTGAACACAGAAGCCTGGGGATGAACAGTACGCATCAAAGCACCAGATGTGAATACAATTAAAAGGGAAGATCAAATTGCAGGATACAAAATAAATAGTTGCAGGATACAAAATAAACCCACATAAGTCATGAGCATTTCTATATGTCTGCAACACATATCAGCAGCAAGGATTAGAAAGAGAAATTCCATTTAAAATCACCCTAGACAATATAAAACAATAAGGAATCTATCTGCCAAGACAAAGACAGGAACTATTTGAACACAACTACAACACACACTACACACAGATCTAAACTAGATCTAAACTAGATCTAAACAATTGGAGAAACATCAATTGCTCATAGCTAGGACAAACTAACATAATAAAAATGACAATCCTATCCAAATTGATTTACTTATTTAGTGCCATACCCATTGAAATACCAAAAAAACTTTTTTTACTGAATTAGAAAAAACCATAACAAAGTTCATTTGGAAGAACAAAAGATCAAGGATATCCAGGGAAATCATGAAAAAAAATTGCAAAGGAAGGTGCTCTTGCAGTCCCAGATCTCAAACTATACTATAAAACAGTGGTTATCAAAACAATATGGTTCTGGCTAAGAGAAAGAAAGGAGGATCATTGGAATTGACTTGAGGTAAGTGACCTCTGAAAGTCTATGATAAGCCCAAAGATTCCAGTTTTGGGGAACAAAATCCACTATTTGATTAAAACTGCTGGGAAAATTGGAAGACAATATGGGAGAGATTAGGTTTGGATCAATATCTCATACCTTACACCAAGATAAACTCAGAATGGGTGAATGACCTGAATATAAAGAAGGAAACTATAAGCAAATTAGGTGAACACAGAATAGTATACATGTCAGACCTTTGGGAAAGGAAAGGTTTTAAAACCAAGCAAGAGCTAGAAAAAAATCACAAAATGTAAAATAAATAATTTTTATTAGATCTAATTGAAAAGTTTTTGTACAAACAAAACTAACGCATCCAAATTTGGAAGGGAAGCAACAAATTGGGAAACCATCTTTATTACAAAAAAAATTCTGACAAATTCTAATTTCTCAAATTTATAAAGAACTAAACCAATTGTACAAAAAAACCAAGCCATTCTCCAATTGATAAATGGGCAAAGGACATGAATAGACAATTTTCAGTTAAAGAAATCAAAATTTTTGATAAGAACATGAAAAAGTGCTCTCAATCTCTTATAATCAGAGAGAGGCCAATAAAAATAACTCTGAGGTATCACCTCACACCTAGCAGATTGGCTGACATGACAGCAATGGAAGGTAATGAATGCTGGAGGGAATATGGAAAAGTTGGGACATTAATGCAGTGCTGGTGGAGTTGTGAATTGATGCAACCATTCTGGAGGGCAATTTTAGCAACCAAAGGGTGCTAAAAGATTGTCTTCCCTTTGATCCAGCCATAGCACTGCTAGGTTAGTAGCCCCAAAGAGATAATAAGGAAAAATACATACAAAAATAGTCATAGCTGCACTCTTTGTGGTGACAATAAATTGGAAAATGAGGGGATGCCCTTCAATTGGGGAATTTCTGAACAAATTTTGGTATATGTTGGTGATGGAATACTCAAAGGAATAATGCTCAATAGTGCTCAAAGGAATAACAAACTGGAAGAATTCCATGGGAACTGGAATGACCTCCATGAACTAATGCAGTGAAAGAAGCAGAACCAGGAAAGGAAGCAGGAAAGAAGCAAATCAGATACACTGTGGTACAATCAAATATAATAAATTTCTCCATTAGTGGAAATGCAGTGATCTTGAACAATGTGGAGGGATCTATGAGAAAGAACACTATCCAAATTCAGAGGAAAAACAGTGGGAGTAGAAACACAGAAGAAAAACAACTGCTTGATGACATGGGTTGAGGGGATATGGTTGGGGATGTAGACTCTAAATGAACATCCTAGTGCAAACATCAACAACATGGAAATTGGTTCTGATCAAGGACACATGTAACACCCAGTGGAATTGTGGGTTGGCTACAGGAAGGGTCGGGGGAGGGGAGGGAGGAAAATAATATGATTCTTGTAACCAAGGAATAATGGTCTAAATTGACCAAAAAAATTTTTTTTAATTAAAAATTAAAAAAGAAAGGGAAGATCAAAGATGGCAGATTAGAGGCAGCAACCTAGGTGAACTCTCTCAACATTCCCCCCCAAACAACATGAAAATTACACCTCAAATGAAATTTTGGATCAGTGAGTCAACAAAAGATCAGGGGGAGGTTTTTCCGGTCTAAGATAACTAAATGGGTTAGCAGGAGGGTTTGTGACACTGCTTAGCATCAGCAATAATGGTAGAAGCACTGTGAGCAATTTGGGGAGGTCTCAGCCATGATATAGTAAAAGAGTCCTTTAACTGGTCAGAAAGCTGACAGGGGGTCCTCTCTGTGAAAGGAGTACAACTGGCACTAATTGGCAACTTTATTTCTCATGTATAAATATGGGTTGTCATTTCAGGAATGCTGGTGGTCAATCACAAAGGGAGCAGGGACCACAGTCTGGGTGCCAAGGCAAAGAGGAACACTAGTGCTTGTGGCTATAGGATGTGGTGGGAGGGAGGCCTGATCAAAGTTCTACATCCCAGAGGATCTTGAAAGTGCAATAGAACAGGACCATTCCTAGGTAAAGACCAGAGAGAAGTCTCAGAATGCAGGGACTGACTCTCTATCCATATCACACAATCTTGAAAGCACTGAAAACTTGCTGATCCACAGTATCAGCTCTGGACTCAACTACAACAATAAAGAATCTCAGCAATAAATTTCCAGGACAATTCTGAGGGACTTTGGACAAAGAATGCTATACACCTCCGGAGAAAGAACAGTTAGAGTAGGAATGCAGATAAAAGCATATGACTTTTCACTTGTTTATTTGGAGTTTTGGTTTTATATAATTATTCCCTTACAAAAATGAACAATATGGAAATACGTTTTGATGATAATATTTGTATAATCCTGATTGAACTGCTTGCCAGCTCAAGGAATAGGGAAAAGAGAGAGAGAATCAATTTAGATCATATAACTTGAGAAAACTTATATAGAAATTTGTTATTGTCATGTAACTGGTAATAGAATAAAATAAAATAAACACAGAACCAAGTCTGAAAATAGCAGTGAGTTTAAAGCTTAGGATCATGCTTCCTCACTCCAGGTGGGCAGAACCCAACTTAAATTAGTTCAAACACAAGAAATAGTCTGTAAATATAAGCAAATAATGAAACAACTTGACCATAAAAAGTGATTACAATGATGAGAAAGACAAAGAAATAAATTCAGAGGATGACAATAATGTGAACATAGCTATAACAAAACCTATAGGAAAAATGCTAATTTAAGCAAAAGCCCAACAAGAATTCTTGAAAGAATGGCAGACATAAAAGGAGTACAGGAAAAATTGGGGGGAAATGAGAATGATGCAAGAAAATTATTTAAAAAAATTAAAACTTGGTAAAAGAGGTCCCCAAAATATTGAAGATGAAAAAGACTACAGAAGGAAAATTGAGTTAAAGGTAAATGAGGAAGAAAAATTCAGTGAAGAAAAAAACTCCCTCAAAAGGAGAATTGGCCAATTGGGAGGAGAAAAAAATAGGTGTGAAAGATCACAAAAGAATATAATTCCTTAAAAATTACAATTTTGCAAGTGAAATGTAATGATTACAAGAAACAATAAAACAAATTAAACAATTAAATAAAACAAATTGCAAGATTGAAAAGGTAGAAGAAAATGGAAAATATTTCATCAGTCAAGCAATTGATCTGGAAATTAGATTAAGAAGAAATAATTTAATATTAGTGTGTAACTTGAAAGTCTTGATTTTTTAAAAAGAGTCTACACATAATATTTTTAAAAATTATCAAGGAAAAACTGCTTCAAAATCTTAGAACCAGAGCATAAAGTAAAAATTGAAATAATTCACTCATCATCTCCTCAAAGACTTTTCAAAATAAAAACTCCTAGGAATATTATAGCCAAATTCCAGAACTTCTAATTCAAGAATAAACTATTGCAAGAAACAATTCAAATATTGTATGGTCACAGTCAGTATCACAAAAGAATGTAATAAAAGATGTAATAGTTAATACTAATGATTTTCAAAGCCCGAAAAAGTTGATCTTACTCTTTTTTCCTACTCTTTCCCTTCCTTACTGTTCCCAATCTGGCATCTGACCTCCTAGGGTGCTCTAGATCTAGGTTTCTAAATGATAAATGCTATTTGTCAAACTTTTTCCATTTTGTCCTTTTGCACTGTTATCTCTGTGCTTAGCTGTGATTATGGATGTCTACAATATGTAGCTGGCCACATTCTTTACACTTTGATTTTATAATCTCTTTACTAACTACACTTCCTGGGCTACAGGAGACTTACTGTTATTCTTCTCCATTTAAACACTCTTGCCAGTGACCTAGGGTAAATTTTGTTCTTTTGTTGTTGTTGTTGTTGTTGTTGTTTAATTTAATGAGAACTTCCTCTGTTTCCTATTATTTGCTACAATAAAAGTACTGCTGTAAATACACTTGTATATGTGGGTCCTTTCCCTTTTATACTGAATACTGGTACTTCTGGGTCAAAGGATCTGCATAATTTTAGGATTTGGGAGTATTGTTCCAAAATGTTTTCTAATTGGTTGGATACATTCCTAACTCCACCAAAATTTCATTAGCATGCCTACCTTCCCACATGTCCACTCACAACTGTCATTTTCCTTTTTGTTGGGTGAAAATCTGATAAACATTATGGGAACAGAAGATTGTTTTAACTCTAGTTTTTACTACTAGTGATTTGGAATATCTTTATACAATTACTAATAGCTCTTTACTTTTTTTTTTAATGTGTCCCTTGTTACATGAGCTTTTTTCTCCCACCTGCTTTATTCCCAGTTCTTAATGTTTTCTCTATCTTTAAATTACTTTGTATATATATGTATATACAAAGGAATTTATATATATATATATAGTGATTGTTGACTTGAATTTAATTACCTGTGCACATGCTGTATCCACAGTAGAATGTTGGGCTCTTTGAGAGAAGGAATGGCTTTATTTTCATTTTTGTATCTACAATGCACAATATTTATTCTCTCTTATTTTGTGTGCCTGAAGAAAATATAATAGGTAAAGTGTACCTCGTTGGGATTTAAGTAAAGTTGCTTCTTTTTCAATTCTGGTTATATGGCCAAGAAGAAGAAGAGGAGAGAGTTCTAGCTATTTTCTCTGATCCTCATAAAACATACTCAAATGAGAAATTTGTTCAGGGACAAGTAATTTCATCTGTCTCCACAGATCAAAACACCAAATATTCTAATAATGTAATAATCTGATTAATTGGCCCCAAAATACTCATTCAACACCCCCTCACCTACTAGTCCCTATATTCTGTCAGGTCAACACAAACTGATTTAAAGTTCTGGTCTCACAGAGGCACTCATTATTTACATTGCTGTTTCCATAGATCTTGCTAGCACATACTTTACCCTCTATTCTCATACCACTGTTCTGGGGCAAAAGCAGTAGACTTTGAGCTTCTTTTCTTATAGAAGAGGTAGCTGACATATAGCAGTTGCCTGGACTCCCCCAAAAGTCAGTTGAGGAAAGAGCTGTGAGGCTTGTGAAAAATGCATTTCCATACACAGGAGGACCCTGAGAAAGTTTTGAGGTTTCTTCCTCAGGAAATCTGCCTTTAAGAAGGAAGGAGTCAAAAGGTAATCTGTGGGGAATAAAATGACTTCAAGTGAAAGAAAATTCAATTAAAAACTTTGGTTACAAATAGATAAATCAGTAGTGAAAATATCAGTCTTTAAGGGAAGAGAGAGAATAACTGATAGGGAATTCAAACATAAGGAAATTAAGGACAACCTGGAAAGGAAAGAAAATGCAAGTGGAATAGAGTTATTTTAAAGATAGGATATGGAGTCCACTTAGGGGTCATAGGTTTTCCAGAACTTGATAAGTTAAAAAAAACACCTTAACACTATGAAGCAAATAATAATATAAAAAACTGCTGGACTTCTGATAATAAAAAAAGAAAATGAATTTTTAAAATTCTTAGATTGTCTCCAGGAAAACACAAACACATAAACAAACACAACAAAGAAACAACTAATTCAATGTTGTAACATATTTACATGTAATTCTAATGACAAATGATACAAAAAGTGACCAGAGGAAGAAGACTTTAAGATACCAAGGAAAGGGAGTTTGAATAACAGAAGACTATTATGGACCCATTACAAATGGCAGAAATCAATGAAATGATGTGTTCTAGAAAGAAAATGACCTCAAGGTACAACCCCAGGGGACTGTATAAAGCTAAGTATAATCAACAATGAAAAAAAATTGTTTTGAGGTATTCCTACCAAAAAAAAAAAAACAGTTTAGTTGGGTATCTGAGCCCCTCTGGAAATTATTGCCTATGTTCATGATTCCCTCCATTGAATTTAGAGTCCCATTGTTATTTCCATTGTATGATCTTCCCCAAGAAAGATTTTGGAGGGATGGAGGGGAGGCTGTATTTCTGGTGGTCAACCCCTGGCTTCCAGTTTGAGGATATGATAACAATTGATGCTCAGGATAAGGGATATTGTCCCAATTTTGTTTTTTCTAACTACCTAAAATTTGCTTAGATGGATTATGTCAAATTAACTAATTAATTAATTTATGACATATCCCTCTATTTTAATTCTATTCTAGAGTCATCATGATTAAACTAAGTCTTTAACCCAGAGATATGTTTAGAAGAAAATGCCTATAGAGTATGTAGCATCATGAATGGCTTAATGGGACCCAAGGCATCTTTTGGGCTAATCACCTCATTTATTGTTGAGGAAATTGAGGGTCAGAGACATCATATTCATTCATTGTCACATAGGTAATAAGTGGTAGAGATAAGATTTTAATCTAGATCTTTCGACTTTATATTCAAGACATTCCACTGTACCATGTTACTTCTTGGTTAGCAATAGAAATGTAATCTGGACTCTGATTTTGCCTTTAGGAGTGAACATTTAAAAGTCTTCTCACCTAAAATATCTTTCTTTTGTTCAATTGGACCAGCTTATGTCTTTACCTTTTCCTAAAATCTTAAGCTCATTTTTCTGACTCCAGGCTCTTGTTTATTATTCTCTTTACTCCTTGGAGTAATTTTTTAACGATATCTAGCCCATTCCTCTGAAAGATTTTCTAAGTCATTGTTCCTACAGAAATATAACTATAGTACTCTTCTTTTAGGAATAAGTTCCTGCCTCTAGATTTGCCCGGGGAAGTCAAATGCAGAAAAGGATTATTATTATAATTATTATTGCTGTTGTTGTTTTTGTTATTACTATTATTATTTCCTCTCTCCATGGAGTGTAACTCCTAGATTTCCCCCCACCCCTCCTTTTTTGGCTTTGTTTTTGGTACTTTGAGCAAGAAAGCTGTTCTAGCTTGTAAAGAACCTTAGGATGTTTTCCTAGGATGCTGTGAAGAAAATCTCATTATAGCATCTCTGCAATGCTAAGCTTAGAGATTCTAGGTGGTCTTGAAATAACCTCATCTTGATCTTAAAATAACTTCTTTCTAAGTTTTCTATAAAGCCCAAGGTAGGCTGGAAGGGTAGATATATTAAAAAAAATTTATATTTCTGACTTAAGAAGTCAACATAAAAGCACAATCAATGATTGATTTCTCTCACTAAGGCCATTAGGCCAAAGAAAAGAAACTTAGATACCTTCATTTTTTTTTCATTCTTTATGACTGTGAAGTTTTCTATCATAACATCAGGAAATATATCTGTTTTCTTGGAATGCCACATGTGACAGAGGCTGGCACTAAAGAAAAAGTGCCAGCCTGAAGAGTATGTGAAATTGATCACCTCAAAGGATGAGGGACCCCAGGAATGGAATCAGATGGAGAAGACTGGTGAGGAGAGCAGTGAGACTCTCAGTTGAGAGAGGTGAATATAGACTTTCTCCTGAGGGTTTTCTACTGGTGATTGGAAATCTTTTCCCCCAACATTTCGCAATTGAAGGGACTTCTGAAGAGAAATCTGAACACACTTTACCTCAGCTCCTGTTGTCCAGGGGTGAGTCAACCTGACTTTCTTTCAGGGGGCTGAGGCTGCCAAGGCCTTAGTTAACCCCAAACTTGAGGAGGGAGGGGAAAAGGTTTAGATAGAGACAGAGACCCCCCTTTCCCCACTTTCCTTTTCCCATTCTTCCCTGCCAGTTATTCCTTTCATATTACCTGATTGAGTTAACATTAAAAGTTTTCTGTTCCCCAAACTGAGTGTGAGTGAACTGATCAAGGGGAGACCTTTTGAACTTGAGTAGTGGAGGGGGGACAAGAGGGACAAGAGCAAATCTGGGAGAGCAGCTTTAGCTAAGGAGGGAAGGAAGAAGGGGGAAAATCTTCAAACCCCCTCTCCTCTCTCTGAGCCAATCCATTACACCTGCTATCTCCCCTGAATCCTGCTTTGAGAAGGGGGGGTTCTCCTCTCTTTCCCCCCTCTCCATACCGAAAGTCAAACTTCCCTCTCTTTTATCTTTTTTTTAAAGAAACAAACAATATTAATCCCATAAAGCATCCGCTGAATGAGTGTCTGATTGATACTAATGTTTCCTTATATTTTCCTAATGCATTTTATTTTTCCAAGCGTGTTCACATTCATTGTCCAATTTCATTCTTACAAAGACAGGGCAAGTGCCATTATCTCCATTTTAGGAGCCTCATATGAAAGTTTTGCAATGTCCTATCTTCAAAACAAGCCTATAAGTTAAATATTAAAAATATTATATTCCCTTTACTATAGTTGGTGAATCTCAGAATGGTGACTTGCCCAATCAACATCTCAATGCTTCAATTTCTTTATCTAAGAAATTTATCTAAGAAAGAGCTTGACTGGATGAACTGTAAATTCTTTTCTAGCTCTTATTTTAATGTCATAGAATCTCTCTGATTGATGATCCAAAAGTGCCTACTTTCAGAAAACAAGCTAAGTATTTATGATTTAAAAATAAAATCATTGATTGATTTTAACATTTCTTTTTGAAAGTTTGAATTCTAAATTCTCTCCCTCCCTCCTGCTCCTCCCCAAACCATAATGTGATATGTGTGACATCATTCAAAACATGCTTTTGGATTAGCCAGATTTCAAGAAATAAAAACAAGAAAAAATAGAATAGAGTGAAAAAATGCTTTAATCCACACTCAGACTTCTCTCTCTCTCTCTGGTGGTGGATAGCATTTTTCATCATAAGTCCTAAAGTAAAAAAAATGATTATGTTTTAATGTTCATTCTGACTTCAATAGTTGTTTCTCTGGCTTCTTTGCATAAGTCCATCAGAATTGTCCTGGATCCTTTCACTGCTGAGAGCTGTCTTTCACTATCGAAATTGTTGTTACTCTGAATAATGTTCTGGTTCTGTTTATTTCACTCTCCTTAAGTTCATATAAGTTTTTTCCAGCTATTTTCTGAAGTCATTCTGCTTGTTCATTATTCTTACAACACAATAGTTTCTTACACCACAATAGTAGTCTATCACAATCATAAAGCACAAATTGTTTATTCATTCCTCAATTTATGGACTTTCTGTCAATTTCCAATTCTTTACCACTAAAAAAAAGGTGATATAGAAATTTTTGCACAAGGAGTTCCTTGCCCAGCCTCTTTTAATATTTAATCTCTTTTGGATATTGACCTCTTGTGCTATTATGTATATGCAGAATTTTATAGCCCTTTTTTCATAGTTGTCCTCTAGAATGCTTGGATCAATTCACAACTCCACCAGCAACTCATTAGTGTCCCAGTTTTGCCTCATCCCCTCCAACATTTATTATTTTCCTTTATAAGTATAAGTACAAATTAAGCAGAACAGTCATTTTAAATTATATTGGCTTAGCCTACACATGATCAATTAATATTTCTCTAATTGTTTCATGTTTCTATTTGTGTGAAAAATATTTCATAATTGTAATTCTTGACATGCAGACTCCAAGTATTTTATATTGTCTGCAGTTATTTTAAATATATTTTCTTTCTCTCTCTAACGGCTAGACTTTGTTGATAATATGTAGAAATACTGATTATTTATATGGGCTATTTCATATTCTTCTACCCTGCTAAAGTTGTTAATTCTCTAAATTAGCTTTTTGATGCTCTAAAATTCTTTAAGTATACCATCATATTTGTTTGAGAAGAGTAATAGTTTTGTTTCCAGCAATTTTAGTACAATATTCCATAATACTGGTGCCAAAGGGCATTCTTCCTTTATGTCTGAAATTAGTTGGAAACCTTCTAACTTATTCCTACCATATATAATACATGTAGATGGTTTTAGATAAATACTATGTTTTTTAAAGAAAAAACTCCAAGTATTCCCATGTTTTCTAGTGTTTTTTTCTTAGAGATCAGTATATTTTGTCAAAATATGTTTTCTGAATCTATTAAAATAATCATATATATATATGTTCTTTTTTATTGATATGGTCAATTAGTTTTCCTAATATTGAACCAGTCCTGTATTCCTATTATAAATTCCACATTGTCATAGTATATGACCTTTCTGACATTTCTATAATCTTCTTGCTAATGTTTTATTTATAATTTTGCATCAATATTTATTAGGGAATTTGATCTATAGTTTTCTTTTTCTCTTTTAGCTATTTCTTTTTTTGGTATCAGCACAATATTTCTGCTATAAAAGGAATTTGGTAGGACTCCTTTGCCTATTTTTCCAGATACTTTATATAGCATTGGAATTAATTTGTCTTTAATTTTTTTTTTTTAGAAATCACTTGTGAATCCATTTGGAACTGAGAATTTATTATTAGGAAATTCAATGGTGATTTGTTCAGTTTATTTTTTGAAGATAGAGTTATTTAGTACTCTATCTGCCATTAATTTTGTCAATCTATTTGTTTCTAGATATTCATCCATTTCACTTAGATTGTCAGATTTATTGGCATATAATTACACAAAATAACTGAGCAAGAAAGCTGCTCTAATAATTATTTTTAATTTCTTCTTCATTTTTGATATAGGTCATTTGTTTTTCTTCCATTTAAATCAAATTAACCAATGGTTTTATAGTTTATTGATTTTTTCATAAATCTATCTCAGTTCTATTTATTAGTTTAATATTTTTCTCTCAATTTTATTAAAATTTCTTTTGAGTTTCAAAATATTTCTTTTGATCTTTGAGTATTTTAACACTTTTTTCAGTTTTTTAATTGTGTCTAATTCATTTATCTATTATTTCTCTACATATTTGATGTAAGCATTTAATAATAGAAATTTTGCCCTAACTAATGCTTTGGCTATATCCCCCAAATTATGGATTGCTGTCTTATTGATGTCATTCTCATTGAATGTTTCTATTATTTGTTCTTTGACCCAATCCTTCCTTAAAATTATATTATTTAACTTCCAGTTAATTTTAATCAATGCATTCACATCCCTTTATTGAATGTTATTTTATGATGTGATCTGAAAAGGATGAGTTTAATATCTCTGCTTACTGTATTTTTGTGAGGTTTATTTTCTTTTTACCCTCATTCATAGTCAACTCTTGTGAAAGTGCTACATAGAGCTGAGAAAAATTTTATTTTCCCATTCAATTTTATATAAAGATTTATCATATTTAATCCTTCTAAAATCCTATTTATCTCCTTAACTTTTTTCTTATTTGTTTTCTGTTTACATTTATTTCTGAGAGGAGAAAATAGAGGTCCCTCACTAGTAATGTTTTTCTGTCTGTTTCTTCCTATATTTATTTAACTTTTTCTTTAAGAATTTGGATGCTCTGCATTTGGAGAAAATATCTTTATTGTTGATAGTACTTTATGGTATCTTTTACCAAAATTTAATTTCCCTTCTACTATTTTTAATTGGATCTATTTTTTAAATTTTGCTTTGTATGAGATCATGGTTGTTACCTCCATTTTTTTTTAAATGTCAGATGAAACATAATCAGTTCTGGTTACACCCTTTATTTTTATCCTATATGTCTCTCTATTTCACGTGTGTTCTCATTAAAATACAAACAAACAAACAAACATTATTAGGCGTAGATAGCTGGCTCAGTGGATAGAAAATCAGGCTTAGAGATGGGAGGTCCTAGTTTCAAATCTGCCCTGAGACAATTTGTAGTTATGTAACCCTGAGCAAGTCAGTCAGCCCCAATTACCTAGCCCTTACCATTCTAAGATGGAAGATGAGCTTGTTTTGTGTGGGGGGGGAGGCGGGGGGGGGCGGTTTCCAAACATTTTTGAATTCTAGTTTTTAATCCATTCTGCTATCTACTTCCTTTATATGGGTAAATTCATGCAATCCACATTCATAGTTAGGACTTCTACCATGTATTTCCCTCTATCCTATTTTTTTTCCTACTTATCTTCTATCTCTTTTTTTATCCCTCCTCAAAAATGTTTTACTTCTGACCATTACCTTCTTTAATTTCCTTCCCCCACCCACCCTTTTTATAATAAATGGAATTTTCTTTAAATTAAGCCTATATTTTAAATATTTTGTTTGTAAGCAAATGAGTAAATGACTCCTCAAGAATAAAAGAATAAAGGAAAAGAATATGAATTCTTCCAACTGTTTTAAAGTTTCTTATGGCTTTAACATTTATCTTAATATGCATTTAATCATTATTAATTACATCTGCACTTAATATTTTTGCTACTGTCTTCAGAAATGAAATAAAATGTTTTATTTTATATATTAATTATAATATATTTTAATTAACTTTATTAAAATAAATATTGATATGGCACACACACAAAACTGGCCAAGAGGATGGAACAATAGAATCCTAGCTGTTACTTGCCACCTCCATGGCTATGGACACATTTCTTCATTTCTTTGGGATTCACTTCCCTAATCTGCAAAAGATGGTTTTGCACTAGATGATATATAAATTACCATCTAGCTCAATATTCTCTTATACTAAATTTTCTTGTCCCCCATCAGAAAATATCTTAATATGTAAAGAATCAATGGCCCCATGTTTGTCTCTTTGATTCAGTCTATCAATTTTCAGTATAAGAGTAAAATTAAGTTTTAAAATCCACACTTACTTTCATCTGAACTCACTATAACATTCTGCACACAAAGATCAATTTAATTTAAAATACATTTCTTATGGCATTTTTTTTTGGTATGCAAGGCATTATATGAGGTACTACAGAAAGAAATGAAAGGCAAAAACCAACACCTTACATCAAAGAATTTGTAGTTAGTGATTGAATGTTGCATAATATATGAAGAAATCTTCAAATTCTTGACTGTGGAGAATTATTTCTGGCAGAATGCTTAAATGTTTGGATTTTGCTTTATTTGTATCCATTATTATGAAATTAATGAATTTTTTTCTACTTGAGTAATTGAAGACAACTAAGAGAATACCAATAAGAATAAAGAACTATTTCGCGTGAATAATGAAGACCCATATGCCAAACATTATTTGGAATTTTAATAGAAGGAATCTGACTCTTAATGAATTGTGTTGTTTAAAAACTTCAATTTGTTCAAATAAACATGTTTTGTTTTATCCCAGAAAAAAAAAAAACTATACAAGAGACATGAATAAGAACACTAGATGTTTTAAATCTTTATCAGAACACTTTATAGTTGGAAAATCTTGAACCTCAGGACTATGTTCCCCAGAATTCCTTTTGCATCTCCCAGCATCCCTTTCCCTGAGTCCTCACATTTGCGTGGTTAAAGGATTGGCTATAATTTTTCTGTAACTCCTCTGTCTCTCTTTTTCTTTTCTCACAGCTTGAGTTAGTTAGCTACCTCTTAATTCTAGTTTTTATTTTAATAAATCTTATAAATATAATATTTGAGGACATATTGGTTTCCAGGTAAACATGGCAGCAGCCTAGATGCAGAAAACTTCCTCTCCCCAACATCTACCGATACAGACTACCTCAAAAAGCCAAAAAAAACCCCACCCCAAATTCATAGGAACAAAGGGACACTACAGTAGGGCACAGCACCAAAGTTACCTGGGATTTGGGCATTTCCACACCATAAGGGGGTGAAAAAGCTCCCACCAAAACGCGACCTGATGGACCCTCCCCCATCACACCTACAGAGCCAGAGCCAAAGTCAGAGCCAGTGCGAGCTAGAATCAGTGAGTGAGCAAAGGGCACCTCTGGAGCAAGTGAGAGGTACTTCTGGGTCCTTGGCAGCTGACTGAGACCACCAAGGAGCTACCCCTGAGAGCAGCTATACCTGAGGCCACAGCACTCTTAGGAGCACAGACCATGGGCACACGCACATGGAGATAACACAGAGAGGGGCAGCAAACAGTAGAAGCTCCAGAGACTCCAGAGTTGGCCTTAGCCAAAATCCTCACTCCTTAGCTCCATACACAGAGAGCCTGCCCATCTCACTCAGATTTCTGAATGAAAAGGGAAGGAAAAACCACCACAATGATGGCAAATAGAGTCCAGGAACAACAACTTCCCAACCTCCAGAAAAATAAGAAGAATGAGTTGACCCTGGATAATTTTTACAGAGGAAAAACCCAGGCTACAGAGGAAATAGAAGAGGAAATCCAAATAAATGCACCAAAACCATCCAAAAAATGGCAATAGTCCACAAGCTCTTGAAGAATTTAAATTGGAGCTTATCAAAAAGATGGAAGCCTTCTGGCAAGAAAAGTGGGAAATAGTTCAAAAAGAAAATAACAGTTTAAAAGGACAAGAACCCCCAATTGGAGAAACAGCTGAAAGCCACAAAAAGCAGGATAGACCAAGCCAAAAAGGAAATTCAAAAGATTATAGCAGAAAATCAAAAGACTAAAGCAGAAAAACAAAAGATTATAGTAGAAAATCAAAAGAATATAACAGAAAACCAGGCCTTAAGAACCAGAATTAGCAACTGGAAATCAATGATCTTGCAAAATAGCAAGAATTAATAAAGCAAAGTAAAAAAAACTGACAAAATAGAAGAAAACATAAAATATCTCACTGAAAAGATGATGGATCAGGAAAACAGAGCACAAAAATTTGAGAATCATTGGTCTACCTGAAAACCCAGAAATAAACAGAAATCTTGACACCATACTACAAAAAATTATCCAAGAAAACTGCCCTGAGGTTCTTGAACAAGGGGACAAAATGGACATTGAAAGAGTTCTACACTAAAACTTCAAAAGACAACTCCCAGGAGTGTATTTGCCAAATTCAAGAGCTTCCAAGTTAAGGAGAAAATTTTACAAGAAGCCAAAAAGAGATAATTCAGATATTAAGGAGCACCAATCAGGATTACACAAGATCTGGCAGCTTCCACACTAAAGGACTTCAAGGCTTGAAATGTGATATTTAGAAAGGCAAGAGACTTGGGTCTTCAACCAAGCATCAACTATCCATCAAAACGGACTATATACTTCCAGGGGAAAGTATGGGCATTCAACAAAATAGAAGATTTCCAAGTATTTGTAAAGAAAAGACCAGAAATAAGTGGAAAGTTTGATATCCAAACACAAATATCAGGAGAAACATGAAAAAGTAAATAGGAAAGAGAGGAAAAAGGGGGGAAATGTTTTTTTTTTTGCAAAGTTTCTTCTTTAAGGGCTTCAATAAGATCAAATTTTTATATTAGTATATGGGGAAATGTTATCTATAAGTCTCAAAATCATATCCACTATTATGGTAATTAGAATGAATCATTCACAAGAAGAGACTGAGATAATAAGTGCTATACAATGATATGCAAAAAAGAAAAAGGGGGTAATCAAAGATGGCACCAGGAGATACTTGAAGAAATAAAATGAATGAGATATCTCATCACACAAAGATATGCATGGGAAGGGGAGGAGAAGAATACTATTATAAGAAAGAGAGGAAGAGAGTGCTAATAGGTTATACTTAATCTTTACTCTCAGTGAAATCAATTCTGAGAGAGAGGAGCACCTAGATCCACTGGGGTCTTGAATTCTATCTTATCCTACAGGGAAAGTGAGAAGGGAAAACTAAGGGGGGGTAGAGGCGAGGGAGTACAGAAAGGAAGGGAAAGAGAGAGGGGAGGGAACTTAATAGACTCTAAAAAATAAGAAGGGAACAAAAAGGGAGGGGCCAGAAAGGGAAGCATATCAAGGGATGGGATTAGGGGGATTGATTAAAAGCAAACCACTGGTTTAAAATGATATAGCAAAAGAAGAATGTACAGAACTAGGAGAGGATATCAAAATGTTGGGGAATGCAGAAGTGACAATCATAACTTTGAACATGAATGTGATGAACTCACGAATAAAATGAAAACAAATAGGAGAGTGAATTAGAATCTAAAATCCTACCATATGTTGTCTACAAGAAACACACATGAAGAGGTTAGACACTTACAAGGTTAGAATTAAAGGTTGAGGCAAAAGCTATTGGGCTTCAACTGATAGAAAGAAGGCAGGAGTTGCAATCATAAGATCTGACAAAGCCAAAGTAAAAATAAATCTGATTAAAAAGGATAAGGAAGGTAAATATATCCTGATAAAAGGGAGTAGAGACAATGAGGAAATATCAGTTATCAACATTTATGCACCAAATGGTATAGCATCCAAATTTCTAAAGGAGAAACTAGTGGAATTGAAGGAGGAAATAGATAGCACAACTATACTAGTGGGAGACCTGAAACTACCACTATCAAATTTAGATAAATCAAATAAAAAAAATAAAAAAGAAAGAGGTAAAAGATGTGAATGAAATCTTATAAAAATTAGAGTAAATAGATATATTTAGAAAAATAAATAGGAACAAGACCCAAACCGATTAAAGAACAAACTGAAGAAACAATAACTTCATTGAAGAAAATGACAATGATGAGACATCCTTTCAAAACCTATGGGATACAGCAAAAGCAGTACTCAGAGGAAAATGTATATCCTTGAGTTCATATATTAATAAATTAAGAAGGGCAGAGATCAGTGAATTGGGCATAAAATTAAAAAAACTAGAAAGTGAACAAATTAAAAATCCTCAGATGAAGACTAAATTAAAGATCCTAAAAATCAATGGAGAAATTAATAAAATTGAAAGTCAAAGAACTATTGATTTAATAAATAAGACTAGAAGCTGGTATTTAAAAAAAAAACAAATAAAATAGACAAGTACTAGTCAGTATAATTAAAAAGATGAAAAACAAATTGACAGTATCCAAGATGAAAAGGGAGACCTCACCTCTAACGAAGAGGAAATTAAGGCAATCATTAAAAGCTATTATGTCCAATTATATGGCAACAAATATGGCAATCTAGGTGATATGGATGAATACTTACAAAAATATAAAGTTCCTAGATTAGCAGAGGAAGAAATAAATTACCTAAACAACCCCATATCAGAAAAAGAAATTGAACAATCCATCAAAAAACTCCCTAAGAAAAAATCCCCAGGTCCAGATAGATTCACAAATGAATTCTATCAAACATTCAAAGAACAACTAACCCCAATATTATACAAACTATTTGACAGAATAAAGCAAAGAAGGAGCTCTACCAAATTCATTTTATGACACAAATATGGTACTGATCCCAAAGCCAGGCAAGTCAAAAACAGAGAAAGAAAACTATAGACCAATCTCCCTAATGAATATAGATGCAAAAATCTTAAATAAGATACTAGCAAAAAGACTCCAGCAAGTCATCACAAGGGTTATTCACTATGAACAGGTAGGATTCATACCAGGAATGCAAGGATGGTTCAATATTAGGAAAACTATCCACATAATTAACCATGTTAACAAGAAAACTGACAAAAATTACATGATTATCTCAATAGATGCAGAAAAAGCCTTTGATAAAATACAAAACCCATTCCTATTGAAAATGCTAGAAAGTATAGGAATAGAAGGGTCTTTCCTAAAAATTATAAACAGTATATATCTAAAACCATCAGCTAATATCATCTGCAATGGGGATAAACTAGAAGCCTTCCCAATAAGGTCAGGAGTGAAATAAAGATGCACATTATCACCTTTATTATTTAACATTGTACTAGAAACACTAGCAGTAGCAATTAGAGAAGGAAAAGAAATTGAAGGTATTAAAATTGGCAATGAGGAGACCAAGCTATCACTCTTTGCAAATGATATGATGGTCTACTTAAAGCATCCTAGAGAATCAACCAAAAAGGTAGTTGAAATAATCAACAACTTTAGCAAAGTCGCAGGATACAAAATAAACCCACATAAGTTATGAGCATTTCTATATGTCTGCAACACATATCAGCAGCAAGAATTAGAAAGAGAAATTCCATTTAAAATCACCCTAGACAATATAAAATAATGAGGAATCTATCTGCCAAGACAAACACAGGAACTATATGAACACAACTACAAAACACTCTACACACAATTAAAACTAGATCTAAACAATTGGAGAAACACTGGTTGCTCATGGGTAGGATGAGCTAACATATTAAAATTGACAATCCTATCCAAATTAATTTACTTATTTAGTGCCATACCCATTGATCTACCAAAAATATTTTTTACTGAATTAGAAAATAAACATAACAAAGTTCATTTGGAAGAACAAATGATCAAGGATATCCAGGAAAATATTGAAAAATAAATGAAAAGGAAGGAGCACTTGCTGTCCCAGATCTCAAAGTATACTATAAAGCAGTGGACATCAAAACAATTTGGTACTGGCTAAGATACAGAAAGGAGGATCAGTGGAATAGACTTGGGGTAAATGACCTCCTCAATACAGTCTATGATAAGCCCAACGATCCCAGATTTTGGAACCAACACCCAATATTTGATAAAAACTGCTGGGAAAATTGGAAGACCATGGTAGAGATTATGTTTGGATCAACATCTCACACCCTACACCAAGATAAAGTCAGAATGGGTTAATGACCTGAATATGAAGAAGAAAACTATAAGCAAATTAGGTGAACACAGAATAGTATACATGTCAGATCTTTGGGAAAGGAAGGACTTTAAAACCAAGCAAGAGCTAGAAAAAATCACAAAATGTAAAAGCAATAATTTCAATTACATCTAATTGAAAAGTTTTTGTACAAACAAAACTAATGCATCCAAAATTAGAAGGGAAGCAACAAATTGGGAAACCATCTTTATTACAAAAAAATTCTGACAAATTCTAATGTCTCAAATTTATAAAGATCTAAACCAATTGTCCAAAAAAAACCAAGCCATTCTCCAATTGATAAATGGGCAAAGGACATGAATAGACAATTTTCAGTTAAAGAATTAAAAACTTTTGATTAGAACATGAAAAAGTGCTCCCAATCTGTTATAATCAGAGAAATGCAAATCAAAAGAACTCTGAGGTATCACCTCACACCTATAAAATTGACAACATGACAGCTATGGAAAGTAATGAATACTGGAGGGGATGTGGCAAAATTGGGACATTAGAGCATTGCTGGTGGAGTTGTGAATTGATCCAGCCATTCTGGAGGGCAATCTGTAACTATGCCCAAAGGACGATAAAAGACTGTCTGCCCTTTGATCCAGCCATAGCACTGCTGGGATTATATCCCAAAGAGATAATAAGGAAGAAGACATCTACAAAAATATTCATAGCTGTGCTCTTTGTGGTGGTAAAATATTGGAAAATGAGGGGATCACATTGTGGTATATGTTGTTGATGGAATACTGTTGTGTTAAAAGGAATAATAAGGTGGGGGAATTCCATGGAGACTGGAACAACCTCCATGAATTGATGCAGAGTGAGAGGAGTAGAACCAGGAAAACATTCTACACAAAGACTGATACACTGTGGTACAATTGAATGTAATGGACTTCTCCATTAGTGGCAGTGCAGTCATCTTGAACAACTTGGAGGAATCTATGAGAAAGACGCTATCCACATTCAGAGGAAACACTATGGGAGTAGAAACACAGAAGAAAAACAACTGCTTGAATACATGGGTGGAAGGAATATAGTTGGGAATGTAGACTCTAAATGAACATCCTAGTAGAAACAATAACATGGAAATAGTTTCTGATCAAGGACACAAGTAATACCCAATGAAGTTGCATATTGGCTGCGTAAAGGCTGGGTGGAGGGGAGAGAGGGAAATAAAGTGAGTATTGTAACCAAAAAAATCAAATCAAATCAAAGGAAAAAAAAATGTCCTGGACTGAGCTTTTAAGATAAGCTGAACTTTTTCACATAATAGCACAGTAAAATTTTGATTAAAAAAAACCTAAGAACACTATTAATTACTAGTATTAATGATCATAAAATAATAACTTGAATTTATAAAGTGCTTTAGGGTTTGCAAACCACTTTTACATGTAGTCTCTCATTTGATCCTCATGACATTCCTTAGAGATAGGTGCTACTATTATCCTGATTTTATGATGAGAATACTGAGTCTGAGAAAGGCTAAATGACTTTCCCAGAGTCACACATTTAGCAAGTTCCTGAGGCAGGATTCACTCAATTTTTCCAAATTTATTACCCTATCCACTACGCTTCTTAACTGAGTCAAAAAGATATTATCATACCAAAATATTAATCACCTATAGCCAACATAAAACAAAAAACTTTTAGGACATAGTAAAAGAGATGAAATCATATGGAAACAATAAAATTACTGGTGTCCCTTCCACATTGCAAGAGTTAGGGGCATACCACCTTTCTGATCTAGAAAACCATCATAAAATTTTGGGCCCTCCCTTTTTCTAGAGAAGAAAACTGAATTTTTCTTTCTTTTTTTTATGAGATGTTTATAGTACCTTAATGTAAAATTGGCATAAAATGTGTGACATTAGCTAGGTGTAGGTCAATGTGAAGATATCACCAAATTTTTAAGCTTTTGTGTCATCTGCTACCTTTCACATTCTTATCAACTTTAACTTTTTACTTGTTTTAAATTTTAAAATAAATTATGCATATTTATATTAAAAGATAAAATGTATTTATGTTATATAACTTTTTACATATCTTTTATGCATTTCTGAGCTGACTTTCACATGTTAATTGTAATTTAGACAAAAGAGCCCCCAAATTCCCATTTAATATCTTAGGTCAACCCAAAACAAGATGAAGAAAGTCAAGATTTGGAAGGGATACCTGAATTTATCAAGAAATATAGAAATAGTATTAGAAATATATTGAGAGTGTTTTAAGTGACCCTATAGAGGTTAATAATACTTTTGTTCAACTTCATTCAACTATGAAGTTATTTCGTTTACCTGTTGAATGAGATAAAAATTGATGACTCACTCAAATAAACAAACCTGGAGTCAGAAAGTAGGAGTAAAAAAAAAAAAGATTTATTCCCTTCATGAAAGTGGGCACGCACCTCATTGATGGACTAAGAAGTGCCAAGTAACTAGGCAGCAAGCATTTTATAGACAACACTACTCCTCCTTCCCCTCTCACAATTAAAAACTCCTGTGACTGGGTTGTAGCTTGTAGGTGAAGTAAGGGGAGCAAACGGATTGTTCATTGCCCTTTCTGTCTTCCATCAGTCTCCCTCCCAACAAAAGGTAACCAACACTGAATGCTTATTCTGAGAATAGCACACTCAATTCTATCTCCCTCACTTGTGAAATATTTTATAATGAATTTTTTCTTAACCCAGGATTGTTTTGATATTAACTCCATTAAAATTTGATGAAGAAAATAGCAATAGTAACTACTACTATAATAATAGTAATATTATTATTCTAAGAGCCCTTGTCTGTCTATTAAAGCATTACTAAGGAGGTTAGGAAAATAGAGTGATGCTATGGGTTGGGCAAAATATTTCAGCCTCCTCTTCAATACTTTGATATAGTTTTCCCTGATCTTAGGAGCAATTGAGAGGGGCTAACAGTTTTATGAGGCTATATTTCCCATCCTTTTAATTTGTGGAAAAAAGAAAAAAAGAGAAGATATGAGAAACAGAGGGAAATGGAACTTGCAGGGGTACCACCATCATGGAAAAATTCACAGGAAACCTAGAAACCATATTGAAATAGATTCTGTGCTACTGATATTCATTTGAGTGACAGAAAATGATAATTCTTCCATTTTCCTCCTATGAAATGCCACTTCAGGTTTTTAAATCTGACACGGGTTCTTATGCTTTCCTTAGGGATGTTGGAGGTTATCCTTATGTCTTAAAATTTGTTATTCTGTGTTTAAATGTTTACTTTATCTCTTAAGGCAGAGAATGTGACAAAGCTATTAACCAAATCCATTGCTACACTGTTTGTTACTTTCTTTTACATCATAGTGAGTGGATGATTGGGAATAATTAGAATGGATAAAAGATTTCTTTTTGAGGCAGTGTTAAGTGACTTGCCCATGGTCACATAGCTGAGGCTGAGATTTGAATCCAAATCATCCTGACTTTGTGCTATAATGGAATATTGTTTAAATAAAACAATTTATTAAAGATCAATCTGTGGCTGGGGGTTTAAAGCAGAAAGAGAAAGTTATATTTATTTTGTCAATTTGACAAAAAGGGCAACAGCAGTAGTTGGTCAGTTGACTGACTGATCTGACATGGAGGCAGGCATCAACCATTCATTTCTGAGCTTGTTTGGAAAGAAAAAAAAAAACAACTTTTCCTGAGTAAAAAGAGAAGAGAAATCATACCCAGAGGGAGAAGTAATTCATCCCACATAATGATGGGAAGAAATAAAGAGTGATTGATACCAAATCAGCATAAGAACATCAATACTACTGTTACAAAAATAATAAATTATAACTCTCAGATACTGCAATAAGGTTTAAAAATTACTTTCCTCAATAGAAATCTGTGAGATAAGTCACAAATATTTTAGGGCACCAAAAAAGAAAGTCTTATCAATGCTATATGAAGTATGGGAGACAGTCAGCAAACGAAAGCCTCTTTATTTCAAATCACTCATCTTTTGTTGAAATCTCTCCTTTTCTTCCTTGCCAAGCCCAGATGCTACTTCAGACCTAAACTTTTCCATATCTCCTCTTCTGGAAGATTTTCCTCTTTCCTCATTTTTTCTAGCATTTTGCTTAGATCTTTGCTTTATACTTACATTCTGTCTTATGTCCAACTTGACAGTATATTATAAGACATGCCAAACAATGCAACCCACCAACACTACTAAGTAAGAGCCTTACCAAATTAGAATATAATTGGGAAATATATGATAAAATAAATAAAAATATAGTAAAACCAGATAATATCACAGTTCAAACTAAGTCAATAAGTATTAGTGTCTTTCTTCTATTTGAGTTTGACACCTCTTGTGTACATTTGTTCTGTAAATTAATATCTTTTTATTCTTAAACTGAACTCAAATCAACTCTGTCTAACTACAGCTACCCTGCTCTCAATTTCTCTCTCTCTCTGTTTTGTATAATTTGAAAAATTTGGACTCCATCTCCCAGAAATCTTTTCTTTTCTTGTCCCAAGAATGCTTTTCCCTTCATTCACTTTTGTGTTTGTTACATGTGTATATAATTTTATGGCTCCTCCCCTCACTTTCTCTGCAAGGTTGGGTGACTTTTTTTCTGTTTCTCTAGCCTTTTATTTTCCTTTTTGTTTTAAAGTATTATAAATAAATCTTATTAAATATAATACTTGAAGTAATTGGGATATTGATTTTAAAATCTACAGTCTATACATAATATTTTAAAGATATATATATATATAATAAAACCTTAAAACAAAAACATTTAAGTATTTAGTACATTTATGTATGTATATATACACATACATGATATATATACATATATAAAATGTAAGCACATATATAATACTAGATACTTAATGTTTTTGTTTTCTTCTTTAAGATTTAAATTGAATTTGACCACTTAGAGAACAAACTAATTTTTAGGAGACATTTTGAACTTCCTCTTTGGAAGCAACATAATATATTCCAGAGTTTGTAGTTTTTCATGACATTTATAAAGGATAATTCAAATTCTATCTAATATGGTTACAGTTTTGAATTTAAAAAATAAAGGTACTACCAAGTTGATTATATTACTTATGCCACAAATTACATTAAATATTGCAAGAATGGAATAAATTGTATTAAAATATTTTAATTAAAAGAAATTTTGAAGGGAATATTTTTATATATGTGTATATATATATGGATATATGTGTTGAAACTAAAGAGTCATCTTTATGGCTACTAAATTTGAAATGCTTTGTGCTTGCCAATGATGCTTTGTGTGAAAGATACTGGTAACTCTTTTCTGCTGATTGCATCTTGCCCCTTTGCTGAATTGTGCATGACATTTTAGAAATGTGGGTGATTTCTGTCTCTGAAAAGGGCAAAGGGACATCTTGGCTCCTCTTTCTGAGATTTCCCTATCATTACTGACCTTTTCATGAAAGAAGAGCATGTAACACTCTCTAATGACATATCCATTTCAAATGACATCTCTCTGTGATCAGCTTCTGTTGTAAATACATGCTAACTTCAGCACTCTCCTTGTTGTCAGGAGAGAACTTTGCATCATCATTTATTATAGTGCTGCAGTCCCAGACATTTTCTTCCTTAATCTTCTAAAGATTAAATAGTTGTGATGTCATGAGTCTCCTGTTTAATGTCTTTTAAAATATGAGCATGTCTTTTTTGGGCTCCTTTGGGATAAAAAAAACCCTTAGAAATTCATGTTCCTAACAATGGATGATAGAAATGAGAGGTAAAAATCTGTGATCAGATCACTGAATCAACCTTTTATAGTGTAGATGTGTTCTCTGGACTAAAAATACTTTAGATTACCCTGGAATTTTCAAAATCTATTCAGAATCTTTCATTTGTACCATAACATCCTCCTAGATCTATTGAAATTTAAAGGCTTTCTTTTAAACTATATGCAATATCTGATTTTATCATTATTTTTCTTTTAAAAAGTTACTGATACTTTTTGTCTTGATATCATTTTCATTTTGAATCATGCCCTCATCTCTCTTCCAGTCCTCAAAACAAACAATTAAAAAGGAGCAAAAATTGTTCATCTAAATTAACCAGTATATCAGATAAATCTGACAGCAGATTCAGTGATTCAGACCCATTGTCCTCAATTTCTGAAAAGAAAAGAAGTCTCAATCTCCTGTCTTATATTGGGACCAAGCTTGGTCATTATAATTTCAGAGCAATCCATTTCTGTTTTGTTAATATGAAAGAAGTCTCAAAAACATTTTATCCTATTAAGGCCTATATGAAATATTTCCCCAAATCATTAATAATTTTAAAAATGCAATTCAACACAATTCTGATTTTGCCTCTTCCCTCAATTCTCTCTTTCTTTCTGTCTCTGTCTCTCTGCCTCTCTGTCTCTGTTTCTATTTCTCTGTTAGTCTTTCTGTCTTCCTCATTTTTCAAATAGTGCTTTAATAATTTCTAAATTTGAAGGCCAGTTTATCTAATTGGGAAAACACCAAGAGAATGAGGGTAATACTATGAGTCTGGATCCCCAGAGGGCTCAACAACTTAGGCTCTGGCTCCTCCTGTTTACTGAACATCAATGATTAAAAGGACTTCAATTAGATTCAGGGGATCCTTTGCCACAAACGGAAAAACCAAACTCATTGTCCCATTAATCAGATATTTTAGTTCTATATACATATACTTAGTGTGAAAAAATTAAAACCATTTCATCTGGTATCTATGGTATTAGTTCTCTGAGTCTTGAAAAGTAGGGTTCTTTTTAGAGCATTTAGACAGTTTCATTGCCCTCTGAGTGATTTTTGGTTCTTGCTAAAAATAACGTGTTAAAGACCTGAAACCAGAAAAATAAAAATAGAAATGAGGTCAGAATGTGATATGCAGAGTGCATTATCTTGGCAAGTCTGATATCTTACCACTATTTTTGTTTCTTCAAAATGAGCCAGAACATCATTCACCAGAGACATAAAGTTATATCATGTGCAAAGAAGAGAAAAAGAATGTGACTCCTTAAGAGAAAAGCCAGAAAACAAAATTTCATACTGTGAATTTTTACTGAAATTTTCTGATGGTGCTCCAGGAAGAATCAATCAATCAATAAGAGTTTAGAGCCTGGATCATGGCCAGTGACGAAAAGGATTCATTTGGAGCTAAAACAAGATCCTTACCCTCAAGGACCTGCAGCCTGAGAGGGCAGAGCTCTTTTAACTTGTAGCAACTTAAACACATACATTCTGTACCCTCCACTAGGATATACAAGGGCAGGATGGATTCTGTTTTTTGTCTTTATATGCCTTTCATTTGGCAGAGTGTCTGGTGAATGGCAAGTGATTAAGAAGTGATTATTTAGCTGAATTCTTTGTAAAAGAATAAACAATAAAGAAACAAGTTGTAAAAATGTTACACAAAACTTCTAAGTAAAAGATAAAAGAAAGGCTTGATGAGGGAAAGACTTGGGTATGAGATTTCCTCAGGAATAGTTTTTATATTTTAGGGTAAAAATGTCCAGGATGGAAACAAGTAGTAGGCTGAGCACTGGAGTTAGGAAGACTGGAATTTGAATCCTGTCTCAGAAGCTTATTAGATGTATAACCCTAGTTGACCACTTATACACTTTCATTCTTAGTTTCCTCATCTGTAAAATGAGAATAATAATAGCTCTACTTTATAGGATTAAATGAGGTTTTAAAAATATAAAGCACTATAGAAATTTTAAAGTTTTAATAGCTATTATTGTGATTGTTTTACTATATTGTTCTCATAAAGATTATATTTCTATTATGTAGCTCAAAACAAGGTCTTGATCATAGCAGAAGATGGAGAAGTTGATCTCTTTAGGACATCAACTTCCTCAATATAGTGAAGTGGAAATAATATTGGATTAGAAGTCAGGAGATCAGTTTTAGTCCTGGCTGTTACAAATAGCTGTATGAGTTTGCATGAGTTACAGCATCACCTCCCTTGTCCTCCTCTGCAACGTGGGACTACATGATGGGTAATTGTCCTTCATACTCAAAGAGGACCAAAAATCACATCCCATGAGTCTTTTGACTCATGCATAAATTGGGTTTAAGCAAGTCAGTTGTCCAGAGTCATTGGCCTTATTTTCTCTCCCAGAGTCATAATATTCCTGTGGCAAGACAAAGGTTAAGGAGACTGGTGAGGGCTTGGGATACACTAGAAGACTTTGACTTCTTCAATATCTAACAGAACTCTAAGTGCTCCAGTGATCTTCATGGCCATTGGAACAGATTGTTCTTATTTATCCCTTTGGCCAGGAGAAGTCTTCACATGCTTGGGGTAGATACCCCTGTAACTCACTAATGAGTTTGAGGCTTATCAGTTACCTCTCCTGGTTTAGCCTCATCACTCCCATCCTCTGACATCCCCATTGAGATGGTTTTTCTGAGTGTGGCTGCTGCATATGCCTTTTATGTCCCTTTAAATTTATTTATTTAATTAATTTAGAATATTTTTTCCATGGTTACATGATTCATGTTCTTTCCCTCCCCTCTTCCCATTCCCCTCCTATAGCCAACAAGCAATTCCATTGGGTTTTACATCAGTCATTGATCCAGACCTATTTCCATATTTTTTTAGAATTGAAAAATTTTATTTTAATTAATTGATTTAGAATATTTTTCCATGGTTATATGAGTCATGTTAATTTCCCTCCTCTCCCCTCACTGTGAATTTTAGTCTGCTTAGTCTTTAGAATTCTAGCAACCAGGAATGTCTACACCCCTACTTAAGGATTAACTATGAGGAAGATGGTCTATGACCAACATGTACTAGCAAGTGACAAATCAGAAACAAATGACAGATCCCCTGGGCTGTCCTAAGCCAAGTTTAAGCTACCATTGATACATATGAGATGCAGGAAGTGATGTAAAGAACTGCCTATATATTTCACATCACTTCCTTTTGCGTGCTCTCTCTCTCTCTCTCTGCCTTCTCTTCTCCCCCTCCCCCCACATCCCCTCTGAGAGGCTGGGAGCTCCTAGTGGCAGTTTGGCCTTTGTGGCTTGGCAGTGAGGTTTCTGGGAGAAGCTTTGTAGAGTGGTTAGGTGAGGTATCTTCCCTGAGAGACCTGGGTGAGTGGTTAGGCTGATTCCTCCTCTCCTCCACCTCCTAATGCACTATACTCCGAGGAAGCCCCTCATCTTGGAGGAGACCTCGTGGCTGGAAGCCAAGCTAGATTTAATATTTTGAGGAGGCCTTGTGGCTGAGTTCTTTGAACTTCCCTTAGCTTAGGCTAGACTGGAGAAATCTAATACCCCTTCTTCTCTCTCTTCTTAATTTCTTCCTACTATTATAATTAAACCACTATAAAAATCCCAAACTGACTTGAGTATTTTATTGGGATTGAATTTAAATCCCTGGCAACCACTAAAATAATATACTCAGTCAACAACCCTAATTTTACCCTGAATACCAACCCCCTCCCATAGCCAACGAGCAATTCCACTGGGTTTTACATGTGTCATTGATCAAGACCTATTTTCATATTATTGATATTTGCACTAGGGTGATCGTTTAGAGTCTACATCCCCAATCATATCCTCATCCACCCATGTGGTCAAGCAAGTGTTTTTCTTCTGCATTTCTACTCCCACAGTTCTTTCTCTGGATGTGGATAGGCTACAGCTTTTTGGAGCCACAAGTGAGACCTGAATAGAAGGGGACTTCAAAGGAGGAAAGCAGCTCTGAAAAGGACTTGCAAGCCCTCACCCCAACTTGTCTTTGGTCTTTGTTGAATACCAATTATACCCTCATTCCATTGTAAGTGGGGAAAGGACCCTCCCCCCCACTGATGCTCAGTAAGACAAATAGACTGAAATACTGAAAGAAATTCAATCCCAGAAGTCAGGGCATAGGGAATCTCACCTTGGGAAGTGAAACTTGGGATCCATGGGATCCAGACACTGGAACTCAGAAGAATGAGTGCCTCTCCTCAGAAGTCTGGTCGTGTACGGGCACCTGTGATCATTGTGGCCTCAGCTGGTCCATCCTAAGCCTTCTAAATGGACTTATCAGCAAGAAGCAGTGCTGGTATTGAAGGTCTCTGTGTCTCTTACCTTAACATTTCTGTCCTACAACTGTATAAAGTCATTCTTTTTCCTTTCCAAACCTGAAATGCTTCCTTGGTTCTAGCATTTTAATAACAATTCCCTTGTCCTTCTGCCCACGAGTTGTCACCAGGACAGAAAGTCAGGTTTTGAAATAAAATTGTAATAATGATTTTTAAAAAGAAGCACTATATTTGAGAATCAACTTGAGCATCCAGAGGGTAAGTGGCTTGCACAAGGTCACATAGCCAATGTGTGTCAGAAACAAGACTCAATATCAGGTCTTTTTTTTACTTTAAAACTAGCTCTTTTTTCTCCATTGATTCACATCTCCTCTTATATAATAGCATACTACTTTACAATATCAGTAACACAAAGTGTTTCCACACCTGATGCACTGGGATCTAATATGGTAAAAATCCAGAGCATGGAATTGGTTTTGGTTCCTCCATCATCTTAGGAGAGTAGATTGAAACTTTGAGAGTGAGAGGGAAGTTTTAACAACATGAACTACATAACTCAGGTAAGTGAAATTCTCATGGTAGTGGGAAAATGTATATCAAAGATGAAGACCAAAATAGGGGAGCAAGAAGACCAGATCATTAATCATCCTGCAAATCAGAAACTCATGGAAACACATCCATCTTAATAAACACCTACTAGGAAGTGCTAAATTTAGGTGCAACAAAGAGAAGACCAGCTCAATAGCCTTCAAGGAGTAATACTTCAGAATGATAGAAATTAAGCTACCCCCTATGACAGATGCCTAAATATTTTGTGGATGGATTTGGAATATGAACAAAAGTAAGTTAAACTAAGCAAGATTTGGCTAATTATAGCCATACTTATTATCCAAGGGGAAAAGAAAACAACAACATTCCATTGCAGCATTGAGCAAATGAATAAAACAAAGAAATTTCAACAATATAAAATGAATTCTTTAAATATATAAAGATAAAACTAAAACAATGAACAGTGTCAAACAAGATGTGAGGGGCCAGAAAATATATGAATGCCATAATTGGGAGCAATAAATCAGTGGATTTCATAATCACTTCTTTTGCAGAATTTTGGAAAACTTAAAGTTTTATAATAGTTTTATATTTGTAATAAGAATCAAGAGTGACCCAATCAGTTACTTTAAAAGATTGCTTTTGGTCAACCTAGTGCTTTCTTAGGAAATTAAAATAAAATAAGTGAAAATGACAATAAAGTGCCATGGGATAAGATCGCTGTAGTACAAATAACCTTTAAACTTACCCTTTGCTGAATTGATAATGAATTGTATGTTTTGCCTTGATCTAGGCTGACAGATTTCTAAAATGTCCAAGGGAGCAACATCTGGAAAATAGCTTGCTTAGGTTAGGGAAAAGTAGATTATCCCTCAAGAGCTCTTTGGAATTCTAAGAGGTTAAAACGTTTAGGGAGGAAACTACTAGGAGCAGGAATCCTGCAAAAATCATATGATCTAATGAGATTTTCAGAAAGCATTTGACAAAGGTTTGTACTAGAGGTGGAAGCCATAGAAATGGGAAAACTGACATATTGTGTTTAAAGTTGGTAGAGAGCCAAGAAGCATGAAGTGCCTGAGAATGTTAACTTTCCAAATGAACTTGCCCTTGTGTTATGCATTGCTTGACTAATAGGACATTGCATAAATTGCATTATGAAATCGGAATTATAGGGTCCAAATAAGCCTCCATCCCAAATGCTTTAAGTCTTTGTGATAAGTCAAACTATAAAAAAGGCACTAAAATTTCATGTCTGAAGACCTAGAGCTCAGTTTTCTTGAAATCATACTGCAGTTTTAATCAATAAAGTTAACAATCTCAATTGATCTGTACAAGTGGAAATTTTCTACCTTTGAACTACGTTCCCCAGAATTCCTTTAGTATTTCCCAGAATTCCTCTCCTCTCTTCACCACCCTGCCAGGTCAAGTTTTTGTTTATAGTTGGAGGTAACTCCTCCCTCTCTCTCTTTTTCCCCTGCATGGCTGGGAAGGCTGGTTTTACTCAGGCTTTTTATTTCAAGTTATTTTTTAATAAACTGCATAAATATACTATGTGGAGTATTTTGGATATATTAATTTTTAATCTACACATCAGAGTCCTTATTTACTCAAACTGAGCTTAGAAATGCTTGCATCATCCCTTGAGATTAGTGGACTCAGAGGAGATCAAATGTATAACGTGTGTATATAACTATAATATAAATACATACCATCCTTCTATACTATTTTAGTGGCTAGGTGGCAAATTAAATAGAATTCTAGACTTGGAGTTAGGAAGCCTTGTTTTCAAATCCTAGCTCAGACATTTACCAGTTTATGTGACACTGGACAAATCTTCTTTTATCTAAAAATGAGCATCATAATAGCACCTGTAAGGGTCAAACAATATAATATTTGTACCATAAAATTCTCTAACTACTTTAAAGTGCTATGTAAATTTTGCTATTATTATTCCTAAATAACATCCTACCATTGAAGTTTGGCCTTAAGTTTCCAAATCTCTTAACTTTTCATTGGAATTTCTTTGGGAAGAATTTTTGACATTGATGATCATTATTAGGTTTTTTTAATACAGTTTCTTTTTTTTTTTTTAAAAGAGATTCAGTACCTATCAATATAATTTAGAGTTAGATAAAATGTAGTTATAATGATTCCTGGAGAATATGATTTCTAAAGAATATTTCAGTCATTCAAAATGTAGCCTTAACTTTCTAAATGTCTTCTTTTCATTTTATGGAAGAATTTTTGACATTATGTATCATTAACAGGTAGACTTGGAACACCCCGGGTTTTTTTGAAGGGAGAAGAGTGTTACTAGCAATATAATTACAACCCTCAAAGCCAGATTTACTGTCTCCTCATTCATACATTCGCCACAGTGCCTTGATATGGCTCCTGGTTGTCCAGGATAATCCTGAAGAATCATATAATTAAAAATTCCTAAGCCACTGATTAAAGATTATGTATTATATCTAAAGGAAAAATGAAATTTAAAGTGTATGCTTAGAGGCATGAAAGATGACAAGCAATCATTTACTCTCGTTTTTCTGTTTCCCTTCCTTATGATTTTGTTCTTTTAAAAGATCTTTTTTTTTTACTTTAGTTTGGTTTTTGGCTGCTTCATCCCCATTTCAAATGTTTCTTTCTATGATCTCTCACCTTTTCTAATATAAAATGATGTGCTTAAAGTGGGCAGTAATTTTTTGAGGACACTATTATTAGATTGAAATAGCAAAAACTGATTGAAAATAAACTGAGAAGGAAAAATTTTTAAGAGTTTTATTAATCAACTAATTTAATTTTCAAATGGAAACTAATTTCTTTTATTTAAAATTCTTGTGTACCTTATTCTACTGGTATTTGTTTTTCCAGCTCATTAAATTTCTGAATGATTAATCTTTGCTCTCCAAGGAAAGAGAATGAGATTATTTGGTGAAGTGTGGGAGAGCTGAACCCCTCAGGACACAGCTTAATCCAATAAAAGTAAACTCAGAGCTAAGGTTGTCATGACATTCTTAATAACAAAAACAATTATATCATTTCCCATTTATTTTAGTGTACTTCATGCATGTAGAGAGGCAATCCATTTGTCTGGTGAGCTTGGATTTGGATCATTATACTCTAATACTTCAATAACTTCAGTATTTTACAGAGATGAATAATTTCTTCCAATGGTGCTCAAAGCTCTCCAAGTCTTTTCGTGCTATGTCTTCCACTCCTAAGCAACTCTTGTCCATCTCTTCCCATGAATTCTCCTTAGAGATCCCAGCCCCAAGTGGTGTAAGGCTGGCTTCCTGTAAGCCTAAATTTGAATTTCATTCAAACAAGACTGTCCAATCATCACTCTTCTCTTCTGGTCAAAACTTCTCAGTAAAGATAATCATCCAGGTCTTATCACTGCACATTTCTTCTCTGAGATAAATATGGCATTTCTTGGATTTTAAATATGTACTTTAGAAGCCAAAGTAAGAGCTGGATTTATTTTAGCCTGACTTCCCTAACCATATAGGCTAATTAAGAAAGTCCCCTTATCTAGGGGGAAGTATGTTTGTAAAAGACAGAAATGATTAGTTGGACTGACAACTCTTCAAACCCCTGTATATACCATATTTGTCCCGTTCATAATTGATATACTCAAGGAGATGGGGTTCTGCTTGCCATAGACTGATAAGGTAAGTAAAGGGAGTGGACCTATGATTTCTAGGGGTGGCCAAATACCAGGTAATTAAATGTTCTCAAGCAATACAAGTTGTTGCCTTAAAGAACTGCTTACAGCACTGGGAGATTATGACCTTCCTATAATTATACAGCCAATGTCTGTCAGATTTAAACTATATCTTTTGGGTTCTGAGATGACTCCATGAAATTGGATGCAGAGAGAGACAGAGAGACAGACAGAGACAGACAGAGAGAGAGACTCCAGTGGCTTCTTTTATTTATTTCCTTATGAGACTCCACAAATCTAACTCTTCTGGACCATTATGAAGCTGACTTTATTCTGCCTAGAGTTAATTTAATGGATTGTGGTTATGTTTGGCTTCATTTCCTAGAACAAAACTAAGAGTGGGACACAAAGGTAGTGTTAGATTATTTCATTGTGGTTTCCATGTTCTTAATAAAGCTTGTAGTTAGATTAGAGGTTAACTTGATTGTGGTTCTGTTCCTTAATTCCTGTCACAATGCCTACTTTAATTGACATAGTATTTTAGAAAGAAAGAATATATCACATAAGTGAAATTCCAACATCATTGAAACTTCTCATATAAAACAAACAAAAATTTGTCAAGCATCTCCCTCTAATGTATCTATCTTTTTTAGTAGATGAAATAATCTCATTCTTGATGATTTGTAGTTCTAATCATATACATAAAAGTGTTTAGTGACTTGCTTAGAAGCTGTTGAGGCTTATCCCTACACTAAATGGTCCCACAAAGGTATATTGTTTTGGTTTTTTTTTTTTCCGTGTGCCTTTCCTCTCCTCATTCTTTCAATAGTTTGTACTCTCATTTATTAATTTCTCCCTGCAACTGGTATATTTTTGCAGCTTTTAAGCAGTTGCTTATTTTACATAGAGTTGTTTGACAGAAGACCTACTACGATGATACCCCTGTCCCATCAACTATATTGATTTGAGAAAACCTGGTTAAGAAGCTCATGGCAGTGTTTCACTTCTGTGTTCATTTTGTGATGTAAATTGTTGAAATTAATAGAATTATTGACAGCTAAAGAATTATTTTGTTAAAAAATTTTAATTTGATCTGGAAATTAAAAAAAATACTATGTTGTCTTGGATATTTAAATATTTTTTATTCACACAATCACATATTTTTATTATGAGCAGAAAAGTAAAAATTAGCAGTTGCTCTATCACCATTGCTTTGCTTCAATAATTTCTAATGATAAATGTATCCCAGTTTAGTCTCATAAAGGATCTGATTTTAGTAGAATTACAACAAAATACTATAGTGAATTAGCATAATGGTACTTCTAGCCACTGTAATATGAGAAGACCATTGCACCAAAGAATGTTTTGCAGATGAGTACAGATAATTTTTGGTGCTTATTTCAGTGTAAGGCACATAGTAGATGCTTAATAAATGATTGTTGATTTGATTAAATGGAATTTGATCTCAAAATGTTGGAGACCTCAGAAAAATATGGGCAGAAGTTGTAGGGAAGTCAAATTCTAGAATTCTAGTTAGAAGAAGAATGAGCTTTTGAAATGAGGTATCTAAAATGTATACTCTGTTTTATGCAACAAAAAGTCTTCAGTTAGAGACTGCAGAAGCTGGATGTCCCACTGTTTGGGATGCTATTGGCAAATTGCACTACATGGGATCAAACCTTCTGTCAAGTCTATGATTCTGTGATTCCAGGGATGTCCTGAATCCTTGCCGTGAAGGTTAGGTTATTTTAATCTTTTCTTTCTTTAAAAGCAATGACTCTATCCCAGATCCATGATTGCTCTAATGCACCAGGAGCACATTTTATGTGGAGTAGACTTTATTATGTGGAATAGAATGTAAGCAGGTGATTTTACCAATGAAGTTACCAGAGGGTTGTGAGTCCTCCATAAAGGAAGGCTGTGGGAGAAGCCTAATGATGCACCCTCCAGTCCTCCAATCATGGGGGTGAGGCAATTAAGGCTGAGCTGAAGATGGGTAGCATCCGAGCTTTGGGCAGATTTGACTTCAATCTCCACTGAGGCAACATGGCTGCACATAGATCCAGAATGGGTTAGTATCCAAAGGATACAAAGTTATAGACAAAGAATTTACCCAGGTGGGAGCAGTAAAACAAGACTGAAAGGTGTGTGTGTGGGGAATTCTATAGACATAATTGTTAAATAGAGTAAGATGATGAAGAAGAAACAGATTTTGTTTTTTAAATAGTGAAAGAAAGCCACGGCTCAGTTTATGTAAATTCTTTTGGTAATTGTCCAAGAAATTCCCAGGCTAGACAACATTTAGGAATAAAAGCAATTAGGAAGATGCGGAATGTTTTTCCTCTGATCTGGGGATGCTCTTACCTCAGGATGGTGGCTCTGATTGTTTTCTGAGACTTTACATTGAGGATTACAAAAACCCAAGGAAAATTAATCTGCCAACTAAAACTACTCTTTTGACCAATTTTGCATCTCATAACTTGCACTTGATAACTGTGCAAACAAGAAAAATAAACTTTTTTCTTTCATTCCCCTTGCTTATGTTGGCCAGTCATTTTCCTCATTCTGGTACCTGGGTTTTGGATAGTTTTACCAAAGCCCATCTAAGGCAAGTGATTTAACCTAAAGTCACAGTGGTTCTAAGTAGCCCAGCTGAGATTTGGACCCAATATCATTCCAGTTCTAACACTATCCAATGTACCACACTGCCTCAATGAAAAGTGGTAAGAGGGATAAAAGAATAAAATTTTTTTGACCTTGGGACATCTCTTGTTGCCCATTATAAATATGCCATTTAAAATTCAGGTGAAGAAAAATTTGGAAAAGTCTAAGAACTTAGATGTGGAGAGAGAGAGAGAGAGAGCAGAGAATACCAGTACTTATGCCCTATTGTATTTTTTTTAGGATACTTGTTATATATAGGAATCAAGGAGAGAAGAATTGAATCTACTCAGAGAAATTCTATTGAAAAACAAAGAATAACAATGTTTTCCCAAGTTTTCCTTGATGAAGAGATCATTATGACCTTTAGTACAACCAGTTAAATCCATTTAAATTTAAATATTTAATTATTTGATAAATTAAAATATACAAAATAATTAAATGCAAGTGTAGTTCACTTAGCAAGACATGTAGATCTAATAAAAAATTAAGGAATTCATTTTACTGAATTAAAGTCAAACTTTCCCATGGACTTAGAGCATAATTAGAGGGAGATTATTTCAGGGGGGAAATGGAAGCATTACACAAAATATACAATTTTGCTTGATATCCAAAAGCTGATCATTTCAGACAGGTAACAACAAAAATTCTCCTTGCCTATAAGATAACAGTAAAACAATCTGCTCCATGTAGGGAGGCTATTCCCATGTGAGGATTTATCTCCAAAAGTTTCCAGTGTTTCTAGTGAGTTTTTACAATGAGTAGAAAAAAGTTTACATTAAATGTTGCAGCATGATGTACACTCCAGGTGACTGCCACAGAGCAGGAGCATGCTACTCTTAGACATAAGATCCTCCCCCCCACCTTAACTTGTATAACCGTAGGCAATCCACTTAATGTATCTAGTCCTAGATTTACTCTTTCAAATGAAGGCTAATCTCTAAATTAGATATATAAATATGCATTTATATATCTTATATATGTATACAAATTTAATAAATTTTTACATTTATTTAATTTTTATTCAAATATATTTTATTTTCTGAATTATAATTTTCAACAAATGTTTTCCAAAATTATAAGATTCAAACTGTCTCTCTCCCTTCCCTGATTCAGAGATGTTAAGAATTTTAATCTGGGCCATGCATGCATTATCATGCAAAACTCACTTCCATTTTGGTCACTGTTGTAAGGGCACACTTATATAAAACCGAAACCCCAACATAAAACTGTAAATGCACAGATGGGAAAGATCATTTGCTCTGATCTGCATCAGATTCCATCCTCCATCTCTGGAGGTGGAGAGCATTCCCTGTCATAAGTCCTTCAGAATGTCCCAGATTCTTGCATTGCTGAGAGTAGCCAAATCTTTCATAGTTGTTCATCATACAATATTGCTGTTACTACGTACAATGTTCCCTTTTATATATTGGTTGATGGAAAGTTTATATAAAGTGAGTGCAACAGTTTTGTTGCCTAACAATAGGTTGGGCACAAAAAAGGATATCTAAAGCAAATTCAATTCGTCTCTTTTCTTTAGTTTTAATGTGATCAGAGGTGATGACACTGGTAAACCAACCTTTAATTTATTATTCTTAATTTATAATACATTTTATTGTCATTTTTATATTATAATAATTTTCATTCAGTATCTCTCCTACTACTACTCCCAGAAAGCTAACCTATATAACAAATATTTTGAAGAAAAAAGGAGAGAAAAGAAAGGGAGAAATCATCATAATTGATCCAACTATCAAAAATTTAGGAAGTATATACCATGTCTAACATTTGTAGAGCTTTCACTTCTGCAATGGTGTGGGATGGGATGAAAAGATCTTATTCTTTTAAATTTTACAGTATTCACTTTTAGCTTCTTTTATTTTTTATTATTTTTATTCTTTCCTTTTACATCTTTGTAGTCATTATGTGCATTATTTTCTTGGCTCTGCTTTCTTGACTCAGTAGCAGTTGATGCAAATCTTTCCTTGCTTCCCTATATTCCTCAAACTCAGCATTTTCTCCGGCACATTCCTATGCCATAATTTGTTTAGCCATTTCCAATTTTTTATTATTATAAAAGTGCCACTATAACTAGTCTGCAGTATATGTAGATTTTCTTCCTATCAGTGACCTTTGTGGACTTAATAATTTTAATAAAATCTCTGGATCAAAAGTAACACAGATATTTTGTTATGATTTCACCTTTTTTTTTATTCAGTATAGTCTTTATTTGAACTTCTTCTCCCTTTAATCAAATTTGGAAAAAAGTTTATAAAGTATATAAGTTTTTTCAAAGAACTAGCTTTTACTTTTATTTATCATTTCTATACTTGTTTTTGTTTCCAGAATGTCTATTTGTCCTCTATCATTCTGTGTGTGTGTGTGCTTTTGTGTGGATGTTAAATCACCTTTTATACTGAATTTAAGCTTATTTGTATGTTGATTTTATAATTTTCATTTTTTAACTTTTATTCTTTTTCATATAATTTTCTTTTTTTTTTAGAATACTTTTCCATGGTTACATGATTCATGTACTCTCCCTCCCTTCATCCCTCCCCCTTCCCTGAGCTGGCAAGCAATGCCACTGGTTATGGTTATATATATATATATATATATATATATATATATATATATATATATATATATATATATATATAAAACTCAAAACCAATTTCTATATTATTGATTTTTGTAATAGAGCAATCTTTTAAAAACTATAACCCCAAACCATATACACATATAACCAAGGAATAAATGATATGTTTTTCTTCTGCATTTCTATTCCCTTAACTCTTTTTCTAGATGTGGATCACATTCTTTCTCATAAATTACACAGGATTGTTTTTGATCATTGCATTGCTATTAGTAGCAGAGTCTATTACATTTTATCATCCCACAATGCTTCAATTTTTGTGTAAAATGTTCTCCTGGTTCTGCTCATTCCACTCTGCATCAGCTCATGGAGGTTTTCCAGTTCATATAGAAATCAGGATCATAATTTCTACTCCTGTTTTCTTTTACTTTAGATGATGCATAATAAATTCTGCTCCAGTCTTTCACCTTTACTCTGTGTCAGTTACTCTGCCTCAAATGTGTTCCTTGTAAACAACATATAGTAGGATTCTGGTTTTTAATCCACTCTACTATCCACTTCCATTTTATGGGTAAGTTGATCCCATTCACATTCAGCATTGTGATGCAATACACAGTTGCCCTCCATATTATTTTCCCCTTTTGATCCTTCTCTCTTCCTTTTTACTCTCTTCCTCCTCAGCAGTGTTTTGATTTTTACTACCACCCCCACTTTCCCATCCCTCCAATTACCTCCCTCTTCTATTTTCTTATTCCTCTTTTATTTCTCTATAGGATAAGATAGAATTCTATACCCCACTGAGTATACTTGGTTTACCCTCTCTGAGCCCTTTACAATGAGAGTAAGTTTAAGCATTGCTCAATCACCACACTTATCCTTCCCTCTCTACAATAATTTTTCATACCTTTTTATGTTATATAATTTACCACATTCTATCTGTCCCTTCCCTTTTCTCTCAGTGCAATCCTCTTTTTCACACCTTGATTTTTTTCCCCATCATATCATCTTAATCAGATTACTTCCCCACCCTCTTTCTAAGTACATTCCTTCAATCTGTTCTACTTTCATGGGGTGTGGGGGGAGGGATGGATATTCAATAAGATAGAAGATTTCCAAGCATTTCTGAGGAATAAGCCATATCTAAACAAAAAAATTTAAAGTCTAAACATGAGACCCAAAAGAAGCTTAAAAAAGTAAATGAGAAAGCAAAAATTTAATGGGTCCCATTAAGGTAAAAAATGTTTGTATTTCTACATAGAAAGAGCCTTTCTAATTTTTAAATGCATATTCAGTTAAAAATCTATTTTGCTCATTTATATTTTTTTTAGGGATATGACTTTCCCCTGAGAACTGGTATAGTTGTATCATCATTATCATTTTCTTTCATGTTGTGGAGAGAAATTATAAGGCATGCAAAAGAACAAGAAGCAAGACATGAAGCTGGAGATTGATCAGCTGTCAATCAAAGGAAAATTCCATGTGGAATGTGACTGGAAAACAGTTGAAGGCAAGAGCCAACTGCTTTACTGTTTTTATGGGCTTTGGGAGGCTGGTGGTGACTTTGGAGGAAGAAGCTGGGTTTATCTCTGGGACTTGGAATAATCAGGTTGAAGGTGGCTTGGCTGATTTGAAGGCAGAAGAAGAAGGACAATAGTCCATATATCTCTCTCTGAATTTCTGTTTCATGGTAGTGACTAAATTGCCATTTCTCTCAATATGTTCCAACCTAAGGCTCCATCCTCCATCTTGTCCTCTTTTCCCTGATAAACCCTTACTTGAGATAAAGAAGAGAAAAGAGTATTTCCTTTGAAACATCATAGCTCACTCTGAGTGACTTAGAAGGAGGCTGAAGAAGAAGGGGGAAGGGGAAACTGAAGGGAAGAAGAGGGGAGGGAGATTGGAAGAGGGAGGAAGAGAGATATAAAAGGGAGGAGGGTAGTCAAAAGAAAGATAGCTGCCTGATCTAGTAGTTATTTAGTATCCATCAAATATACCCACCAATATAATCTATTGCAATATAATTATTGTTTATATTTATATATAGTCTTATATAGACTTAGAGTCATAAGTCATAAGTCATAAGATTTCATTGTTAAGCTTCCACTTGTGTCTGAAACATCCTTTTTTTTTTGCTTCCTGAACTGATTACTATTATTGTTACATTATGGTCTATAAGAATATATTGACTATTTCTTATATATATAAGAAATATAAGATATATGTTAAATATAAGAAAATATGTAAGATTTATATATATATATATATATATATATGAAATGGCAAAAAATAGACCATAATGTAACAATAATAGTAATCAGTTCAGGAAGCCAATAAAAAAATAAATATATGTTTGCAATATCTCTGTCCCTTAAGATATCTTTGAATTTCTGTTGTGTAGATCCTTGAAGATAGGATTGATTTCCAAACCAAATTTTAATCCAAACAAAGCCAAAAATGTGTTTAAATACTCTTTTTAAGCAAATCTCTGGGTATAAGGATCTGAAAACAAAAAGAAAAATGTCTTTTCTCAAGGAGTTTCATGTTACTGAAGGAATACTATAAATTAATAAATATTCATATATATATATATATATAACATGATAATTGGTGGAGGAAGGAGTAAATACAAGTAACAACTAAGTTTGTGAAATAAGAACTAACTTAATTTTACATTTGCTTGTCTCTTCCTTCCTTCAGACAAGCAGTTAATCAATTAAGCATGGAAGAAAACATTAATTAAGCAACCATTAGCTTGGTGGTAGAAATACAAAAGCAAAAGAACTACAAAATAACATAAAATGACGAAATAAAAGAAGCTGCTCTAAGAGTGTTTAAATTCTAACAGAATAGACATAAAGAAAAAAAACAAATACATAATAATCATGTAAGTTGATACTGAAAGGTTGGCAGTAAAAGCCAAAAGAATCAAGAAGGGTCTCATTGTAGAAGGAGGCATTTGACCTGAATCTGGGATGAAACCAAGGATTTTAAGAGTCAGAAGTAAAGGAGAAGAGACTCAGTTGGTAGAAAGTTATGGAGATAGAAGGTTATAGTTTCATAGGATTATGGATCAGAATTGATCATATTGTAGAACTCATCCATCCCAACCCCCTTCAACTCACAGTTTAATAGACTTTAAGAGATTTCTCTCATAGGTTGTAAGCAGTAAAGATGAGATTCAAAAACAGATCCTTTGATTTCAAACCTAGGACTCTTTCGATCCATTAGGCAGTTTGGACTGTTTTGTGTGAGAAGGGAAAGCAGAGTAATAGGTCTGGGGAGTAACATTATATATAAGAATCCTAGAAAGGTAGCAAGCGATCATTTGTAAAGAAAGTTTGATGTCAAGCACAGGTAATTGAGAGTTACTGGAATCTACTGGATAGGATGTTCAAAGAGGCTTTTGCAAGAATGCAGAAGTCTTTGACTAAGGTGATGGCTGTGTGAGTAGTGAGGAAGGACATATGCAAAAGACAGAAATAACAGAATTGAGCCATTTTTTAAATAACTGGAATGAGAGATAGTAATTAATCATACATAATGCTAAAGTTTAGAGTCAGAGTGATTAAATGATTATGGCATCCTTACTTGTAATAGAGAGTTTTAGAAGAGGAGTGTTTTAAGAAGGAAAGATGAAGAGTTCTCTATTGGATGTATTGTGTTATTGAACATTGAGTTAAAAATATGCAATAGGCAGATAATATTAGAAAGAAGGACTACCAACGTGAAAATGATCTATAGAGATATAACTAAAATGATAGGGAGTAATTGTAGATCACCAACTGACAGAGTATAAAGAGAAGGAAAAGAAGAGCAGGAAGAAGTAGGATCATGTCTTCAGATGCACCATTCATGAGTGTGACCCTTATGAGGATCTGGTAAACCAAACTAAAATGAATTATCAGATAGGATGGAACCAAGAAAAGGCAGGGTACAAAAATCCAGAGAGAAGAAGTTATTCAGAAGGGCATGTGGTCAACATTGTTAAATGCTGCTAATAAAAGCTACTGATTGAAAATTCAAACTGCCCATTTATGAACGAATATGTGTTCTAATAAAATAACCTATTTTTACAATGTATTAACAAATATGGGAGAAGAAAGAGTTTGAACTTTGTTTTTTCTCACATGAGGAGATAAAAAAAGACACAAAAATAATCTCATTCCAGCACAACAAAAATAAAAACCCATACTTATGAATGAATTGTACTTTCGGGGGAGAAAATAAATTAACTAAACAATTACAGATTATGTATTGTGTAAAACAATTTTGGAAAAATCCATGCCATCCAGGTAGTTCTTGCCTAATTGACCATTTTTATGACTCCTTACATAGAAATAGAAGTGACTGAAGGATAGTTATCAATAATTTACCCCAGAATTTTTCCTTGTTTGCATATTTGAAAATATACTCTGTTCCCAATAAAGCAGCTTTGGGGCCTTTTGATCTTTGATGCATTGTATATTTATTTTGGACTAAGTGTATATATACAGATTGATTGCAAACTGCCCAGAAAAAAATTGGTATATTAAGTTTCAGGCATGAAACCAAGTGTCTTTATTTAGGTGTGTCACACCATCATTACATGTCATGAACCTTCACAATGGATGCTTATAAATAATTGTACAGAATGTCCTTCTTGGAAATATGAAGAGAACCACCTATTTTCTCTTGACAAACATAGGCTTGATTCAAATGAGGTACTTTCCCCTTATTTTATAGCTATTAATAGAACTATCTCAAATTATTTTTGTGGATTGATTTTCAAGTATTTATAGATAAGATATCAATACTTATCTTTCTGTTTTCCAGTCACAAATATATCTTTCCATCATGTGGTCTATATCTTTGGTCTTCCTAGTGCAGTAGTTAAATAATTGAATATGTCCTGCAACATAGAGACTCACTATGTTGAGCATGTATGATATAATTATTGAGTTGTAAACATGTGATCCGAATAAGCTACTGTTCAGGAATACAGTCCCTAATTCCAGGTTATTAAATTCTAATAGGCATAGACAGTGGTGGTATGAGAGAAGTCTTTTGATTTAGGAAATTACAATGGTGGTATGTAGAGTATAATGGAGTAAAAATGAAGATCAAAGAATGGTTTCATGATGATTTTTGCACAAAAAGAAAAAAAAATCTACAGGATTTTTTCAGGTACTGAACTTTATTTTTTAACCATGTAACGAGAGAAGTCAACATTAAGTTAAATGGACTTTAAAAAAAAAGAAAGAAAAATTGAGCATAAATAGCCCACCATGCCCTCAGCAATGCAAGGATCCAGGACAACTCCAAGGGCCTCATGAAGAAAAGGGAAATCTGTCACCACTGAAGGAATGGAATTAATGGAATCCAAATGCAAATGGAAGCATACCATTCTTCTCTTTATTTCCTTCATGAATTTTTCTCTAGTACAAGCAATATGGTATCTAACACACACACAAACACATAGTCTCTAGTATACTCTTTGACAACATGACTATATGAAACTATATATTACATGATAGCACATGCACATCTATATCATTTTACCTCCTACCTGCTCTATCAGGTTCAAGGCAGAATTAGGAGGGAGGGAGAAAACCTAGAACTGTGTCAGAAAAAGATTATTAAAATTGTAACTATATGTAATCTGGAAAATCACATAAAAAGTTAAAAAGTTAAAAAAAAAAACCTTAACCTTCTCTTTTTTGGAGAGATGAGGAATGACAGTGACTCCTGGGATTGGAGGCACAGGGTCACAAGGTAATTGATAAGCCTCAAGTTCACATTCTAGATTTAGAGACTGTTGTGTGTGTGTGTGTGTGTATGTGTGTGTATATATATATATATATATATATATATACATATATATATTTGTTATTTAAATATTAAATTAATTTTCTCCCTCGTTTACCTCCCTCCAGTAGAGAAAATATCATTTGGGGAAAAAAAAATATATATATATATATATGTTTGTTGTGACAGAGGCTCGCACTAAAGAAAATTGCCAGGCTGAAGAGTATGTGAAATTGAGTATGTGAAATTGATCACCTCAATGGGGGAGGGGCCCCAGGAGTTAGGAATCCTGAGGAGGAGAAGACTCTGGCTGGAGGAGAGAGCAGCGAGGCTCTCAGTAGGGAGAGGTGGAGAAAGACTTTCTCCTGAGGGTTAACCGCTTTTCTCAGGGACTGAACATCTTTCCCCCCAACATTTCCCAATTGAAGGGACTTCTGAAGAGAAACCTGAGCAGACTTTACCTCAGCTTCTGTTGCCCAGGGGTAAGTCAACTTGACTTTTTCTCAGGGGACTCAAGCTGCCAAAGCCTGAGTTCCCCAAACTCAAGGAGGGAAGGAAAGGGGTTTAGATAGAGACAGGGACCCCCTTTTCCCACTTTCCTTTTCCCATTCTTCCCTGTCCATTATTCCTTTCGTATTACCTGATTGAGTTGACATTAAAAGTTATCTGTTCTCCAAGCTGAGTGTGAGTGAACAGATCAAAGGGAGACCCTTTTTGGGGGGGGGCAAGAGGGACAAGAGGGAATCTGGGAGAGTGCCTTTAGCTAAGGAGGGAAGGAAGAAGGGGGAAAATCTTCAAACCCCCTCTCCTCTCTCTAAGCCAACCCTTAACATCAGGTGTCTCCCCTGAACCCTGCTTTGAGAAGGGAGAGGTCTCCTCTCTTTCCCCCCTCAATACTGAAAATCTTAATCTTTTTTAATACAGTGTGTGTGTGTGTGTGTGTGTGTGTGTGTGTGTGTGCGTACTTCTTATTTCTATTCATTAGTTCTTTCTCTGGAGGTGGACATGTTCAAGTCATTCTTCAAACAATGTGTTCTCTTGGTTCTACTTGTTTCACTCTTCATAATTTCACGTAGTTTTTTTCATTCCCCCCCCTCCCACAATTAAGTTGTTCATCATTTCCTGTAGCACTGTAGTATTCCATAACAATCATACAGCACAAATCATTTAGCCATTCCCTAATTGATGGACATTCCTACAATTTCCAGTTCTTTACCATTACAAATGAAGCTTCTATAGATATTTTAGAACATATACATTATCTTCTGTTTTGCCTGATCACTTTAGGAAACAAACCCAATAGTGTTTTTTTCTGTGATAAAAGTACACACATATGCATTTTGAGCATAATTCCAGATTGTTATTCAAAATAGTTGGATAAATTCATGTTTCAACTAACAGTTTCTATTTTTCCAAATATTCTCTAATATTTGTCATTTTTGCCTTTTTATCATTTTAGTCAATGTGATAGGCAAGGGACGATATCTCAATTTATTTTTATTTTTATTTCTCTAATAGTAATTTAGAGTATTTTTCATATAGCTATATATGTCTTTGAGGGTTTCATCCAAAAACCAATTGCTCATAACTTTTTGGCCATTTATCAATTAGGGAATGGCTCTTATTCTTATATATTTGACAAGTTTCTCTCTGAATTTTAGATATAAAACTCTATCTGAGAAACTACAAATTTTTTTCTAATCAATATTTGATTTTAGAAAGTGGGAGATTGGATGAAGAAGCATCATAACTAAGAAATATTTTATAATTTTCTAAAGTTTTAATTCTGGTGTTGATCTAAACAAAGACACTGATAAAGCTGGGTGGTACAGTGGATAGATATAATGGAGTCAAGAAGATCCAAATTAAAAACTGATCTCAGACATTTACTAGCTATGTGACCATGGGCAAGTCACTTAACCCTTTTTAATTCAGTTTCTTCGTTTGTAAAATAAGCTAAAGAAGGTAAGTAGCTAATGATCTCAGTATCTCTGCCAAAATCCCCAAAAGTGGTCATGAAGAAACAAACCACTGAACTTCAACAACAAAATAAGATAAAAATGATGCTCAGTTGGAATAATCTTTTTTAATTTAATTGTGTCAAATAAATCCCTTTTAAAGGCCTCTGTCATTTTTGTTGATGGAGTTGTGGCAGTCAATCATGCTAGGGTTTGCCTATGCAACAGGGATATGCCAATGAATCTAATCAATTGCTCAGATGACTTATTTTAAAGAATACATCTAGAAGATTGGGGTAGGTTACATATAGACAATTAATGAAATCTAACTTTCTAGGAAAGAAAGAAGGACTGACTTACATATTTGAACCTTTTTTTCCATTGTACATTTCTCCAATGTGCTGATTGATAATTTAGCACAGTAATATAATGGTTAGAACAGAGAAAGGGATCAGAGAAGGCTATGCCAATTAAATGAGGAATGATTATTTTTTTTGCAATCAAATGATTTGGAAAGAAAACAATAAGCTAAATTAAGGCATAAAAGTGCAAAGATAGATATTAAAGGATAATATGCCCTTTAAGGAAATTAGTATAAACAGTATGCTGGATTAGAAACAGAAAAACATGGGTTCAAATCCTATCTGATATTTACTAGCTTTAACCCATTTCTATCCTTTGGCTTGTGGAAAAGAAAACTAAACCAAGTTCTGGACTTTCTGCCACTGAGTTGGAATCAATAGCCTTTGGAGTGTTAGAGAGAGAAGATATTAACAAGACTGACAGCTGGTGGGGGAAGGGGAAACTAGGAGTGGAAGTTGGTCTTGTGACTAGCACTTCCTTCCTGGCCCTGGAAGTGGAAGGAGCTCTCTTCCAGTATCTGGATAGAAGTGCCTCTATTTTCCTGATTTTCCCAACTGTGTGCTCTCTCTGGATTCCTGTGATTGTGTCAATGTAAAAAGGACTTAAGGGAAGCAGTTTGAACTGTAAGGCCAGTCTTGCGGGGTGTCAGCCCGAAGAGACAAGCCCAACCAGCTCTGTAAGTCAGAACTTTTCTCCATCTTGCTGTCTACTGCTAAGACTTTGAACTTAAGAACAGATTAGCATAGACAGCAATAATGAAACCCTCCAACAGCCTGTGAGGCCTGGCCTTAGCTCTAAAGCTGAGAGAGACTCAAGCCTCATCTAAGGAATCCTTTTTCCCTCTTCCCTGATGCCTTCCCAATACAACTTGTTATTAAAAGTTATCTTTATTTGAATATCGCAGTCAGATAAGAGGGCTAACATTTCAGGGGGCATAGAGGGAGTTGAACCCCAGGACAGCCATTCAACTATAAACTGTTCTTATTGGACCCCTGCTGAGTGACCTTGGACTGGGGGGAGGCTAGTCCCTCAGGAGGGTCTGTGCTTACCTGTTCTGGAGTATCTTCCACATCAATCCATAGAGAAGACATCTGCTCAGGTTATCATAAGTGACCCATTTCTCAGGAACCCCATTTTTTTAAGAATAACCTCTCAACAGGGGGCATCTCTCTCCATTTACCTCACCGGCAACCATATTCCCTCTCTCCCTTCAGCTCCTCCATTCCCTGTACAAAACCTCCAGTATCCCCTGTTCCTCAATCCCATGCATTTTCCCCTATAAATATTACAGGTTGTATCTCAAACCTATGACACTCCTCAGAAAAGTGGTTCTGGGGGTAGCTGGGTTGTACAGTGGACAGAGAACCAGGCTTGGAGTCTGAATGACCTGGATTCAAATGTGACCTCAGACCCTTCCTAGCTGGGTGACTGTGGGCAAGTCACAACCCCAATTACCTAGCCCTTGTAGCCCTTCTCTCATAGGATGGATACTAAGACAGAAGTAAGAGTTAAAAAAAAAAAGAAAAAAATTCGTGATTTAAACTGATGAAGGAAACTAATAATCCAGGAGTTGCCTACACTAACAGAATCACAAATTCTTTATATACTATTATCTATGTACTTGTTTGAGCACTTGAACTAAAAATTATAAATAGCACTTGCATATTTTAGATATTCAATGGACATTTGTGAATCAATGAGTAGTAATAATAATTCCCAATTACAAAACATTTAGTGATTCATAATACATTTTTCTAACAGAAACCTCATCAGACGAATTTTGCACACATGATTATTTCCATTTGATTTCCATTTTGGATTCCTCAAAATGTTTAGTGTCTTATCCAATTGATAAGTGTCAGATTTTGTATTTCAAACCAAGATTTTCCAAGCTCAAGACTAGGATTCTTTCCACTACATTGAAAGATTTAATAAAGGAAAAATGATAAATGAATTAAAATATTTTAAAAGAAGGGGGAAAAGCTCAATGATACACCAGTTCATGACCTGTGCTGCTTCTACCACTCTGAGTTGACATCTTCATATTATAACAAATAAATGAATCTATAGGGCTTTTGAGATATCACATAATCTGTTCATTATTCAAGGACATTGTGTCATGAAACCAACTAGTATTTGAAATATGGAAAATGAGATCAAGTTAATATATTAGTGATAACATAATTCTCCAGATGAGAGATATGATGCACTTATGACTTCATAAAATTGAAGATAAGACTGTTAGAAGCAGTGTAGTAAATGTCAAAAGTTGCTATTAAACAAAGGCTGCCCTTTATGGGTATAATAAGATGGAGGGGGGGAATGGGGGATGTAGCAACAAGCTTATTTTCATCTCTAGGATATTGTCATACAATCCCTAATTTTGTTTTTCATGAGAGTCTGTTAAGATACTTATATTTTTTTCTCCTTACATACAAGACTTAAGAGGAAAGAATTTGTAATGTCAACTATAGATATTGGCCCATAAATAAAAACCAGAAAAAAATAATTATAGGTAGTTTGGAAAGGGCACACCAATTGATTTTTCCTTTTTTGTGTGTGTTTTGTCTCTGAAATATGAATAGACACAAAGTATAGAATTAAATATAAACTCTTTATTGTTGAATATAAAGTCTCTTTAAAAAAAAAACCTCTATATTCATCCAGATGATTTTACAAATGTTACAATTTAGGAAAATGCCAAACATATGAAATCATTAGAAAATTAATGTGCTTCTAGATCGTGTGAATAACAAGATTGCAGAATTTAGACATTTTCTTCAAACTCTCCAACCTCTCCAAAACAGAAATTGTAGCCAAAGATAAGGTAAATGTAGCTGTTTCCATGATCTAGGCAATCCAGAATCCAAAAGGCAGTTTAAAAAAAAGGAATTGATGCTCACTTATCCTGACCTCATTCAATGTCCTTCTCTCCCCCAGAGTACCATGCCACCAACAGCCAAGCCACACTAGCAGACCAAAGGACATAACAGAAGTTTACACCTTTATCTGCCCCTGCCTCATTATTTCCATTCCATTAGTGACCTCTGTTCTGGAAGTTTGTTAGGACCTTCACAGCCAGACTGGTCACAGCCCTTCAAGAATAAAACCCTGGTGGGGGCTGCAACACAAAATCACCAACTTTGTAAAGTACTAAACTTCTAGTTCTGGGGAAAATAGGCTCTGAACTGCTGGTGCTGCTGGACCAGAGAAGTAAGGGTCAGAAGGAGTGAGACTTGTTACCAATGCAGGACCTTCTAAGAGAAAAAGCAGAGCATCCTTTTGGAGAGAGCTTTCAATCACCCAAAAGTCCGCTGGGGCAAAGACCAAAGCTAATGAATCATGAATTCCCCAAGTTGGGAGAAAGCTGAGATGCTCTGATACCTAACCCTTAAGGAAACCATAATTAGAGGGGAAGAAGTTAGGAAGTCTGTAATAAGAAAAAATAAGGGGAGAGATGAATTCAAGTCCTGAAGATATCATGAAGAAATCTCAGACTATGAGCATAAACAAATTAATCAACAGAAAAAAAAAGTTTTAACAAAAGGAAATATAGCCTCCTGACCTAATAAATTATTTCAGATATCTATGAATAAATATTGTAAAATGGAAGAAAATGATGCAATGCTAGGTAAGACAAAGAACCTCCCATGGGATTTAGAGAGAAAATGTAACTACAAAAGCCACTCTTGAGTACTTTAAAAGAGAAATTAGAATTAGGAGAGCAGAATTTATGTCCTGTACAACAAAACTAATATGAAGAATAAAAAAGCTGACAGCTGCAATGACACGCCTCAGCAAAGAAAAAATAGTGAGACTTATAGGGAACACAAATACACAAAGGTGAACAACAACAAAGAAGAATAGAAAAAAGGAAGCATTTAAAAATATGCATAGTATACAAGAACATAAGAATCTCAAAGATAGAATACACTGAAATGAGTCTTCAATATGTTTTCTAGCAAAAACATGGCCGGAAAAAGAAAAAAAAAACCCTTAAAAATATAATGAAGGAAATAAGAGAATGATCAGAACTTCTGAACATAAAACATGAAATTGTCATTGAAGGGATTCAAAGATTATTTCCCAAAAAAGCAAAAACAAAAAAATGAGTGCTGCTAAGTCCAAAACAAGTGGGGTTAGATTGAACAATTCAGCTCAGAAACAGTTTTGTAAGTCATCAAGAGAAAGACTATCAAATACAAAAGGAAGGACATTAAAAAACCACAAAACTATTCCATGTCCACTAGAAAAAAGCCTCAATAGATTTACGTTATGTGCTTCAGACAAAATTCTCCCTTTATTAACTTTGATGCAGCAGAAAAGCAAGAAAAAACCTAATAATTCTTTCCCATGATATTAAATTCCTTAAATCATCTATATCTTTGATCTATTTCCTGCAAATCTTCTCTTCTATATGTTAAACATTCATCTTTTATTCATCCTGTGTTGATTGGAGGAAATGAATGGAGGGAAGAGGTGTAAGAAAATAGGAAAACTACCCGTTTGAAACAGATGGTTCTGAGCATCCTTACCATTCCCTTCCTATCCTTTGAAGGCCAGTTGTCAATGTTTTCCATGATTGTGATTTCCAGTACCAAACATAGTATTCACATATGGGATGCCTTGAGAGACATTTGTTTTTCATCTAACATGTTCTTTCTTAGCGAAGGAAACACCCAATTGTTACATCCCTCTGCATTTCCATTTCCTCCTCTATTTGTTCAGAGCTTTTGCCCTTTAGTTTTCTATCCCCATAGTTTATCTCTACCACTAAGTATTATGCAACTGGTTCTTGTGCCCTGTGACTTCTACACACATTTCTGGTTCTCTTTGTTAGTAATGCACTTTCCTGGCTTCATAAAGATAAATCTTTGTTCCCATTTACTAGAACCAAGGAATACTTGGGGTGAGCCCCCTACGAAATAATTTTCTTCATAGTCCAGAGTTCTGGGGCCTTGGTTTTTAGCTGGAAGTGATCACAACATTGGAATCTGTTGTTGCCCATATTGTTGTTCTTATTATATTTGTACTGATTTGTGTTGTTGTTGTTGTTGTGAGACCTTTTGCCATTCTTTTGATCTATTTGGGCTTTTAGGGAACAAAATCTCACTACATGGCCAATCCTCCCACATAGGAAGCACCTTTTCGGGGTAGGTTGTTTATTTTGCTGGAACTGAGGTCTAGGTTGCCTATAGGTTTTGAAAGAGGCTAAGTTTTTCACCTCCTCAATTTCCTTCTGTTTTTATGGTGTCACTTGCCTCTTTCAGTTTCTCTTTGAGGTCTTTGATTTGGTCATCTCTTTCTCAGTGTTGTTCTCAAGTCAAATAAATATGATGCCGGTTTCCTCAGGTCTTCTAGGGCCATCAACTCGAATTTGGGACAAAACTGTTTGAAACATTGTCTGAGTGGGGGTGTTTAGCCTTTGAGGAATTGCCTCCTCACATGCTGGAGTGCTTGCCAGCTCTGCTATGGGAAATCTAGGACAGTTTTGGCCTCCTCCATGAGGCAATCCAGGAAGAGAGATGGATGCTCATTTAATTCCTGGCACAGGTGTTCAAATTTGCCCCAAGAATTTGGATGGGGGTGGGAGTGGGGGTGGGCAAATGTTTTTATTGCCTCAAGCAAATCATCTCTAGTCTTATGGAGGTAGGTCAGCTTATGGACAATTGGACAATTCCAAGTCTGAATGACTAAGGGCCAGTTGGTAAGATTTGGGTCCAGCTTTCTCTTGTTAATAAATTGGAATTTTTTCTCCTGGTGTAAGTAGTTCACCCCCAAAGAAGCTTTATATCTTGGAAACTGGGCTCATAAAGCCTTATTGCCCATTTCAGCTCCTTTATGGACTTAGATGGTACCATATAAAACTTGGGCATTCTTGTCCTTAGACCTTCCAGATCCCCTGCAGAGAAAGGCTTGTGAATTTTTTGGTGTAGGATCCCAGAGACTTGGCTTCATTTTGCATAGTCCTGGATTGGGAGAATATTTTATACACACACTGCACCCTCTGTGGCTTTCATGTCTGTATTAGTCTCTTTGGATAAAATCTGGTTTTCTGTGCATGTCGCAGTAGTTGTGTTTTGCATATTGTCATTATCAGTTTCAGCTGTTTTTGGGTTTGTTGGTTTCAGTCCATTGTATAATTGTTTTATCTCAGGTAAAGCCAAAACTATTTTTAGGTCATCGGTATTTAATTAGTTTGTTTGCCCCTTATCTCGTTCAGCATTTTCTTTAGGTGTGTAAGCAGATGCCATAGGGAGATCACTGTCCCATCGGCTTCAGGGAAGAATGACCACAGGTACCCTGCTTCTCCTTTGATCCAGTCCCAGAACTGAAGAAATGGTAGCAGTGGCCAGAGATACTCTGGAATGACATTCCATATTGTGCCATACACCCAGAAGAACATCTGCTGTAGCATAGCCAAGTAAGCTATCACAACTACAATTCTGAGGTCCAGGAGCCTCTTTGGAAAAAAAAAAAAACCAACTCAAGGAAAAACTCTGCAATAGTTTTAAGGTCTGTCACTTTAAGAAGCCCCACCCCTGGGAATGAGCAGGTGTGGTTTACAGACTTGTCCTGTGAGGGCCTCTGTAGTTCAAGATGGCTACCCGCAACTCTAACTGCCAGCGACAGAGACAGAAGATTCAGCCAGCTTCTTTCCTTTCCTGACTCAGCCAACTGTAATACGGAGGTGCTTTGAATAAAAATAAAGTTTTGCTCACGGATAGATGGTGAGTACAAGGAGTTTAAAGTGAGTATCTGGAGCAGGAACAGTGAATGAGAGCCACAGCCTGATTAAAGCTAGCTTCCATTTCTCTCTCCTCCTTGAAGGAAGCGGTTGTCAGTGTTAGCACCAAATTCCTTGAGGAAATGGCTGGAGGAGAATTGAAGACAAACTTCCCCCATCCACCAAACCTGTGGATGCCCTCAGTGCCTCTCCCTCAAAGAGGACCCCTTGCCTCAGAGAGGGTGGTCTCGGGACACTCTTTGTGTTATTTGACTCTTGTTCTATATTGCATACCCTTTCAAACTATATTAAAAGGCTTGACAGCAAATATCAATAATATGGAAATAGGTCTCGACTAATGTCACCTGTAAAACCCAGTGGAATTGTGCCTCAGTTATGAGAGGGGGTTAGGAGGAGGGAAGGAAAGTGCATGATTTTTGTAATCCTGGAAAAATGCTCTAAATTAATCAATTAAATAATTTTTTTTAAATAAAAAAAGGCTTGACAAGAATCTGACTGCTTTATGAAGAGTTTAATACAGGATCTCAGGTAAACTGGGTAAAGGAAAGAGAGGATAGGTTGCCCTGTTGTTTCCTGAATGGTCTTTGGCCTGAATGGCGTGAAAATTTGCTCATTCAGATTTCACCAACTCCTCCCAGCTAAAATTATAAGGGGTAAAAATTAGGGTTGGACTGAATATATTTTTAGTTGGTTGCCAGGGATTTAAATTCTAAATCCCAATGAAATACTCAAGTCACAATGGAATTTTATGATGGTTTTATTTTCAGTAGAAGAAAGAAATTAAGAAATGAGAGAGAGGAAAAAGGGAAGGATAGCTGCCTCAGGCTGGTCTGAACCAGGCAGGAGTTCTGAGGTCTCAACAAAGGGATGGATTTCTCCAGAGGCTGCTGCCTCCAGAAAAGCCAAGGAAGGGGAGTCAGCCTACTCACTCACTACGTGACTGCCTAAGGGAAGCAATCTGAGGTCTCCCTCTTGGGCTCCTTCATGATGGAGTTCCATGGCCAAGTCCCTCTCATAGGAAGTGATGTGAAATATAAAGGCAGTTCTGTCACTTCCTGTGTTTTACATGTACCAAAAGTGGCTTAAACTTGGCTTTGGATGGCCCAGGGGGTCAGACAGTTGTTTCTGATTTGTCACTTGCTGGCACAGCCAGGTCATAGACCAATCTCCTCCACACTTAACCCTTAAGTAGGGGTTGTATATGTTCCTGGTGGAAAAAATTCTAAAGACTAAGCAGGGTGGAGTAAATATAAAAATCACATATTAATGTATATATGTATTTGGCCCAAGAAACTGTAAAAGGAATAGGTGCAGGAAGGCAGGAAAGGGCAAGATAGCTGGACTCTCCTTTCTATGAGTCCACAGCCTGGCCCCCTCCCCCTTGGGGTCTAATATATCTTCTCCTTAGATTAGAGGTGGTTGGAGATGTTTGATTGAAGAAAGATCTTTAGGAAACTTGAAAGTAGAACAGGATTCTCCCCACCCTCAGAAATAGGTCTCCTCAGGTCAAGGACTCAGCTCAAAAAGTCCCCAGAAGCTCCTTAGAACTCTCCCAGGTTCATTTCCTTCCCAGAATCCTCTGCTCTCTTTCCAATTGACACAGACTCTGCTTCAGCCCTGATGTTAGGGTTCCAAAAAATCCTTCCCTGCACTCATCCTTATGCAATCAAGAAATTTTCTTTCCCAATGCAGATAACATTACTACTCTGCCACTTAGAGTCTTAGAAAGAAGGCTGGGGCTTTGAAAAGTTAAATGATTTGCCAAGTCTTATAGATATATACTGGCACCAGGATTTGAACTTCTAAGACCAGTTTTTGTTTTATTTTATTTCTCCTATATTAGGATGTCTTTCTTGCCTTCAAGGCAGGTTTTCAAACAAAGGCAGGATAACAGTTCATCAAATATGTTGAAAAGGGTATTTTTATTCAACAAATTTACATCAAAATTCTCTGAGGTGTCTTCTAATTTTGTGATTATGTGATTCTGAAAAATAGGGCTTGATACAGAGAAACCATGGTATCCCCATGTTTTGGAACACAATGCTGTAATTAGACTAGTGTAAGATAGCATTGGCTATTTTGGTGGCTATGCCACAATGTAGTCTCATACTGTGTTTGTAATCAGACAAAATCTCTAACTCTTATTCATGGACACTTCTGTCTAACAAATTATATCCAACCTTGAACTTCTACAATTATGTTCTTAGTGCAAGCACATGGTTTTACATTTATTAATACTAAATTTTATCTTATTTTGTTTAGTCCATCTTTCCCATCTTCTGAGACCTTTTTGGATCTTAATTCAATTCAGTAAACATTTATTAAGTACCTATTATGTTCCAGGAACTATGCTAAGTGCTGCAGGTACAAGTAAGGGGAAAAAAAGCCAATCCTTGTCTTTAAGAAGCTTACTATTAATGGGGGAAGACAATGTACAAAAGAAGCTGAAAAACTATGGCAGAAGCAGGTTAACAGGGGATAGATATCTGGCATAGGTCATGATTCTCTATTGTATCAAAATCAAACAGAGTGCTTTGGAAAATGGAGTGTAACCTGGAAAGTTGAGTCTTCTATAGGGAATGCTTTGGGAGAAGTGTAATGCTCTATCCCCCAGAGCCAACTGAGGGAACTTAGAAGGTGTTGAGTATCAAAAGTTGAGTCAAATCATCAGGGTAATAAGATTTTTACATGATAAACTTATCCTAAGGCAAGCATGATGTTCCCTGGAATTAAAACCAAGGGAAGCAGCTGATGGAAAATGGAAAGTAGTAACAGGTTTGCTTATATCCCCCACAAGTCCATATTATCTGCAAAATCAAATACATTTCTATGACATTAGTAAAATATTTAAAAAAAAATATTGAACAAAACAGTGCCAAAAAGTTCCCTAGGACATTTTCCCTAAATACCTCCAGGTTAACAGAATTTCATTAATCACTACTCCATGGGGACATTCATTTAATCAATTCTACTGAATGAATGATGAAATACACTTTTAATTATTTGACATCCCTTCATCTTGTGTTCAATGATATTATAAGGAATATACCAAATCCCTCTTTAGAATCCAAGTACATAGATGGTTTATTTACTAGCCTAGCACTTCTATCCATAATCAAACAAACCAAGAAATGACCAGATTAATAAGTGAGCAAAATAAAAAATTAATAAGCAAACATTTTAGACCAATAAAGAACTAGTTTTAATTTTAAATAGAAATGATCAAAACCTTTAGAGAAAAAAAAAGTATCTTAGATTTCATAAAATGGGCCAATCAAGAAATAACCAGATGTACAACCTACATTTAAAGAATGTTGATTTCTAAGAGGTAAGAGAAATAATAGCTAGAATAACATTTCTTAAAATTCTACAAAGAAAGTTCTCCCCACAGAGATGAGATGTCCTTAAAGTTGAAGAACCAAATAATTCTGGAAAAGTTTGGAAGAACACAAATGATTCTGATAAAGAAGGAAAGATGGGACTACCTAAAGAAACCAATATGGTTGCAGAGGGGAAGTCAATTGCCAATTAGCTGCTTAAGAAGTTATTAAAATAATTTAACAAATATTTATTAAGTCCCCAAAATGTCAGAAGATATGCTAGATATTGAGAATATTGAGTCTGTATCCTCAAAGAATTTTCCTTCTATTGGATGAAGGGCAAAATGGAAGGCTGGATAGATAAAGGAGAAGAAATAAAAGACTTGTGTAAGAGTACTAAAATATAATGTCTAAATAACAAATTCAGCATATTAACTTGGTTAAGTAATGAATATTATAGACAAAAAAAGATATTTCATCTATGTTGGATGGGATGAGCATAATAGAAAGAATAAAAAAGAGAAGCATCATTCCTTGAAAACTGTATTTCTAGAATATTTATTCTAATTTCTTTTTGCCTAGCTTATTCATAAGCAGAATTATTGGGGCTACAATCACACCAGATGAGTATTGATGATAGATAAAGCATTTATTAAGCATTTTCTAGTTGCCAAATATCAGGAATATGAAAAAAAAAGAAGTCACCACTGTAAAAAGGAATTCTTTATTTATTTTTTAAAATTTAATGGGGGACCTGGAGGTCCTCTTACCATAGAGATGTATGGGGTGACAGGAAGTAGGAACCATAGAGACAGGAAGGAGAAACCATTGAGAAAGGAAGCTTAAGTTAGGAAAAAGTTATAAAAGCTGTCAGTTGCTGACAGTTAGGGCTGTCAGTTGCTGACAGTTAGGACTGTCAGTTGCTGGGAAGTTGGCTGCTGGGAGTGATCTGGGTTGGTGGTTGGCATTTAGTTGCTGGGATATAAAAGCATGCCTGAACTTACTGAGAGGGTTTTTTGACTTTAACCATTAAGAGAGCTTTTTGACCTTTTCTGGGTTTGGAGGTGGCTTTGTTGACAGACCTAATTGGGGTTGGCGTAAACACTGCTTGGGTTGGTTTTGATTTGGCTGGATTGGGTTGGAACTTTGTGGGGTGGTTGTTAGTTATGGGTAGATATAGGCAGTTTTAGATACTAATTATAGATAGTTATATGATAACTAGATAGACATTAGGAAATTTTCTTTCTCTACCTCTTTTCTGTATTTCCTTTACTATATTCATATTACTATCCCTATTTTAATTAAACTAAATTGTTAATTGTTAAAAGCTACCAGAAATTTTCTTTTCTCTGGCTTAAAGGGATAATATTAATTTACAACTCTACTATATTTTCATTAAGACTTAAATTATTAAAAGCTGCTCTCTTATTTTGTCAAATCTCTTATTTTAATCCTTATGCCACATACATTCCAATTTAAGAGATAAAACATGACAGGGATATTGGAAAGAAGAAGAAAAGAGGTGGAAAATCAAAGAATAACCACATTCAGTACCTCCACTATTTGGGGGGTAAAGCAGGCCACTGTGGGTGATGGAACAAGAAGTTAAGATAAAAGTAGAGAGAATTTCACAAGCATTGGTACATTATAAAATTTTATAATATCTACAAATATATTATTATGACTTTCTTCATTTGGGTACTTTCAAAGAGTATACTGAAGCCATATAAATGGGATTTAAGTGTCAGCAGACTATTAAACTGCTATCTAGAAGAGATTCATTAGCATTTGAAATAATTGGAAAAGCATTTTTATGTAGGTGAAAGCAGGAATTTTCAATGCCCTTCTAGATTTCTATCCTCTAACAGTCACCCTTCATGTGGATGACAACATGCATGACCATAAAAACTCTTGAATAGTAGGGAATTTTTTAAATTACAAAATAAGCTATTGGAGTATGGAAACTTGCTAAATGATTTGGCAATTCTCAGGATCAAATAAAGATTTAAAAATGAGTAACCATAACAACACTATGTAAAATCCATCTGTACTTTGCAACCCTTAACTTGGTAGACTTGAAGTTTCAAGGGTTTTTCCTCTTTCCATCCCTCAATATATTTTAGACCGTGAATAAGATACACAGCTTTAGAATGACACTTTAAGCACTTATATAAATCACTCATTAGAAAAGGAAAAGTTAAATGTGATGCTAGGCAGATGGGTGGAAGCAGAGAGAAGAATGACACAAGGGGCATTTTCTCTGCATCCCTACCATATGGAAGCAAGGGTGCCAATAATACTTATTTATATTGAAATTTGGAATAAAAGTTTAAGTAGAAGAGTGGAAATGAGACAAGTGGGTATGAAAAGGGTTGCTCTTGTATTTTTAATGGTTCACATTCTCTGTCTGTCTGTATCTGTCTGTCTATGTATCATACCAAACTTATCATAACATTTTGATACAAAGATTTTTTCCCCTATTCAACCACTTCTCTTCTAATCCTATATCTATTCATTTCTATGTAGAAGCTTTTCAGTTTCAAGTAATGAGTCATTTATTTTATCTTTTGTAATTGCTTCTGTCTCCTGTTTGGGTAGGACTATATCTTATCCATAGTTATGAGAAATGCATGATCTGTTTCTCTTCTATATTATGGTATGACCTTTTAACATTAATATCATGTATCTACTTAGAATATAATGTGGCAAGGGCAGCTGGGTAGCAGAGTGAATTGAGAGTCAGGCCTAGAGATGGAAGGTCCTAGGTTCAAATCTGGCCTCAGACACTTCCCAGCTGTGTGACCCTGCGCAAGTCACTTAACCCCCATTGCCTAGCCCTTACCACTCTTCTGCCTTGGATCCATTACACACACACACACACACACACACACACACACACACACACACACACACAAAATAAAATAAAAGTAAAAAATAAAATATAAAAAAAATAAAATAAAAAAATAGAATATGTTGTGGCATGTGTTGATTCAGTTCTAACTTCTGCTAAATTTCTTTCCAATTTCCCTAGAAGTTTTTTTTTTTTTAAATCCAAAAGGGAGTTTATCTCTAGATAACATATTCTCCATTTTATCAAATGATCCAGTGGTCATTAATTTCTACTGTTTCTGAATCTCCATTTTTCAGTCTATTTAGTTGATGTATTTATTCTTTAACCACTATCACATACTTTTAATAACTCTTGTTTTATTATATCTTTTAATGTCTCAAAGCGCTGTTACTGCTTTGGCCTTAATTCTTTTCATTATTCCACTTGATATTTGTACTTTATTTTTGTTTTTTTTCAAACATTTTAAAAATTAGTTTTTCATGCTCTATAAAGTATATCCTTAGTATTTTGATTGGAATACCAAATCAAGTGTAAATTAATTTTTATGATTTGGGCTTTCATTAGTATATCCTATCCATGAGCACTGAATATTCCTACCACTATTTAGGTTGTTCTTTGTTTCTTTAAGGAATGATAAAATTGAATCTATACAAGGATTTTGTATGCTTTTGGTGGTTGATCTCTACTTTATGTATTTTTTATCTATTTGGAGTGGGATTTTCCTTTCCATTATTGTTTCTTATGTTTTTTATTGTTATATAGAAATGTTATTGATTTTTGAGGATTCAAACCTAAGGCTTTTCTGAAACTGTTCTTCTTTAATATCTTTATAGTTTTTTGGTTTTTTTTTTGTGGTTTTCCAAGTAAACCATTATATGGGCAAGCAGTGATAGTTTTATCTGATCTTTACCTGTCATTATTCCTTTAATTCCTTTCTCTTGTCTTATTGCTCTTGCTAGCATTTCCAGAACTATATCAAATAACATATCTAGAAATTACAAATAATATATCATATAAAACTAATATATCAAATTATTGAGAAGAGTGGCCATTCTTGGGCTTTTTGAAGACCGTATGTGGCCATTCTGATAGGTTGTTTGACTTCAAAAGGCAGCTGCCAAGAGAAATGTTTTCTGTTTGTGTTTGTGTTGTCATTCTTTGTGGAAAGCACATATATGTGTGTTAGTATATGTTTGAGTAAAGCAACATGTTTCCTCTCCCCAGTTTTTCCCTACAAAAAGTAGGAAAAGGGGTGCTGGGGTATACATGAGAGCTGCAAATAGCAATATGTTTAATCAAAGTCAGGATAATTGCTTTGGACCAATTAGTAGAGGAATGTTCTTCATATATTAAATGTTTATAACTTAATTTTGGGATAATTATTGGTTTTTTAAAGCTTTCAGAAGCTTAAGAATTTATGTTCTATTTTTGTCTATATTGCATTTCTAATGTGTTTCCTTTGTTGGAGGTTTTTCTAGTTTAAATGTTAGCCACTAATATTTGAAATTGTATCGACTGTTGATTCTCCAACAGTGGAGAATATAGGACTTGTGATCTTTATATCTTAATATCCCAAAGGAAAGATCCAGGATTCTTGGCTATATTTTATTTTTTTCCTTGTAGCTTTTAGTGTGGCAAATGTGGATCATATTGTGTATGGTACTGTTGATTTTTTAATGATAGCAGTAGTGTGATGCAGTATGTAATGCATTTTTATCCTAGGGATGAACTCTTCTTTTGATTTGAATGCTTTCATTTCATTTCAGAATTTTAAGCTATTATTTATTCTGCTGAGAGAACTGTAATATTTATTGGGAAAGGAAGGAAGTTCTAGTCACAAGACCCAACTGCCACTCCCAGTTGCCCCTTCCCTCACAAACTGTCAGTCTTGTTTCCTTTCCACAGAACATAAGAATTTTACATGTGTGCATATATATGTATATGTGTATATATATATATATATATTTTTTTAAAGTTTGGTTGAAATGTCTTAAATCTATACCAGAAGATGATTTCAAAAAAGTCACTTAATTAATGAAATTTTGATAAATTGGAATCTAAAAGCAGGGGATTATCCCTTCAAAGAACTGACAATTGTAATCCCTTATAAAGTACTTGAAATATTTAAGCTGTGTAAAGAGTAAAGCTGAATAAAAGAGAATTATAAGATAACTCTAAAATACTTGTTCTTAAAGCATTTAGGTTTTTTGATTTGTATACTGAGTAAAAATGTTCAATTTTATATTATAGCTAAAATAGTAACTTCTCTTAAATCTAGGTTCTTTTAGAGTATAGAATAAGAGAATACTGCCAGTATTCCTTTGAAAATTAAGGTTTTTACAGTAATTTTGATTTTTAATTGCACAAAAGGCAAAGTGAAATTTATTTATGATAATAAAAATCTAACATAGTAAAAGACTCAGAAGGACCAATTAGATTTTTTAAATTTTGAGAGCACATATTGCATTTTGTGCTGCTATATATATATCCTTCATTTTGTTTTGTTATTCACCCACCAGAAGCTATCTATATAAAACTATCTATATAAATCATTTATTGTTCAATGTGCACAGGTGATTATAGTCAGCACCTTTTCATTTTAAGAGAAATTAGAATAATTGTTTTTGTTAAAACTACTTGATCTTTTGGATATATTAACAAATATAACATAACAAATAAACATAATTGGAGGGTTACAATAATTTGCTTGAACTAGCATTTGGAATTTGTTTTACTAAATAGGGAGTCCATTTACAGATATATATATTTTTTATGATTGATTGGCTTTATTATTTTTTATTTTTAGTTTTTAAAACATTATTTTATTTGGTAATTTTCATACATTATTCATTGGAAACAGATAATTTTTTTTTCTTACCCCCTTAACCCCCCCTCCCCCAACCACTCCCCTAGTAGAAGCACGATTTGTCTGGGTATCACATGTGTCCTTGCTCTGAACCCATTTCCTTGTTGCTGGTATTTGCATTAGGGTGCTCATTTAGCGTCTGTCCTCAGACATGTCCCCTCAACCTCTGTAGTCAAACACTTGCTTTTCCTTGGTGTTTTTACTCCCTCAGTTTGTCCTCTGCTTGAGGATAGTTTTTTTTTTTTTTTTGTAGATCCCTGCAGATTGTTCAGGGACATTGTAAAGCCATTAATGGAGAAGTCCATTACGTTCTCTTGAACCATAATGTGTCAGTCTCTATGTACAATGTTCTCCTGGTTCTGCTCCTCTCGCCCTGCATCACTTCCTGGAGGTTGTTCCAGTCTCCATGGAACTCCTCCACTTTATTATTCCTTTGAGCACAATAGTATTCCATCACCAACATATACCATAATTTTTTCAGCCATTCTCCAATTGAAGGGCATCCCCTCATTTTCCAATTTTTGGCCACCACAAATAGTGCAGCTTTGAATATTCTTGTACAAGTCTCTTTCCTTATTATCTCTTTGGGGTACAAACCCAGCAGTGCTATGGCTGGATCAAAAGGCAGACAGTCTTTTATCGCCCTTTGGGCATAGTTCCAAATTGCCCTCCAGAATGGTTGGATCAATTCACAACTCCACCAGCAATGCATTAATGTCCCAACTTTGCCACATCCCCTCCAGCATTCATTACTTTCCTTTGCTGTCATGTTGACCAATCTGCTAGGTGTGAGGTGATACCTCAGAGTTGTTTTGATTTGCATCTCTCTGATTATAAGAGATTTAGAACACTTTTTCATGTGCTTATTAATAGTTTTGATTTCTTTATCTGAAAACTGCCTATTCATGTCCTTTGCCCATTTATCAATTGGAGAAAGACTTGATTTTTTGTACAACTGGTTTAGCTCATTATAAATTTGAGTAATTAGACCTTCGTCAGAGGCTTTTGTTATGAAGATTGTTTCCCAATTTGTTGCTTTCCTTCTAATTTTAGTTACATTGGTTTTCTTTGTACAAAATCTTTTTAATTTGATGTAGTCAAAATTATTTATTTTGCATTTTGTGACTCTTTCTAAGTCTTGCTTGGTTTTAAAATCTTTCCCTTCCCAAAGGTCTGACATGTATACTATTCTGTGTTCACCTAATTTACTTAGAGTTTCCTTCTTTATGTTGAAGTCATTCACCCATTCTGAATTTATCTTGGTGTAGGGTATAAGGTGTTGACCTAAAGCTAATCTTTTCCACACTGTCCTCCAATTTTCTCAGCAGTTTTTATGAAATAATGGATTTTTGTCCCAAAAGCTGGGATCTTTGGGTTTGTCAAAGACTGTCATACTGAGGTAATTTACCCCAAGTCTATTTCACTGATCCTCCTTTCTGTCTCTTAGCCAGTACCAAATTGTTTTGATGACCGCTGCTTTGTAATATAGTTTGGGATCTGGGACTGCAAGGCCACCTTCTTTTGTATTTTTTTCATTATTTCCCTGGATATCCTTGATCCTTTATTCTTCCAAATGAACTTTGTTATGGTTTTCTCTAATTCAGTAAAATAGTTTTTTTGGTTGTTCAATGGGTATGGCACTAAATAGATAGATAAGTTTGGGTAGGATGGTCATTTTTACTATGTTAGCTCATCCCACCCATGAGCAATTAATGTTTTTCCAATTGTTTAGATCTAGTATTAATTGTGTGGAGGGTGTTTTGTAGTTGTGTTCATATAGTTCCTGTGTTTGTCTTGGCAGATAGATTCCTAAGTATTTTATATTGTCTCGGGTGACTTTAAATGGAATTTCTCTTTCTAATTCTCGCTGCTGAGCTGTGTTAGAGATATATAGAAATGCTGATGACTTATGTGGGTTTATTTTGTATCCTGCAACTTTGCTAAAGTTGTTGATTATTTCGATTAGCTTTTTTGGTTGATTCCCTGGGATTCTTTAAGTAAATCATCATATCATCCGCAAAGAGTGACAGCTTGGTCTCCTCATTGCCAATTTTAATACCTTCAATTTCTTTTTCTTCTCTTATTGCTACTGCTAGTGTTTCTAGTACAATATTAAATAATAAAGGTGATTATGGGCATCCTTGTTGGACTCCTGATCTTATTGGGAAGTCTTTGAGATTTTCCCCATTGCAGATGATGATTGCTGATGGTTTTAGGTATATACTGTTTATTATTTTTAGGAAAGGCCTTTTATTCCTATACTTTCTAGTGTTTTCAGTAGGAATGGGTGTTGTATTTTGTCAAAGGCTTTTTCTGCATCTATTGAGATAATCATGTGGTTTTTGTCAGTTTGCTTGTTTATATGGTTAATTATGTGAATGGTTTTCCTAATATTGAACCATCCTTGCATTCCTGGTATGAACCCTACCTGATCATAGTAGATAACCCTTGTGATGACTTGCTGGAGTCTTTTTGCTAGTATCCTATTTAAGATTTTTGCATTTATATTCATTAGGGAGATTGGCCTATAGTTTTCTTTCTCTGTTTTTAACCTGACTGGCTTTGGGATCAGTACCATGTTTGTGTGGTAAAAAGAATTTGGTAGCACCCCTTCTTGCCTTATTCTGTCATATAGTTTGTATAGTATTGGGGTTAGCTGTTCTTTGAATGTTTGATAGAATTCATTTGTGAATCTGTCTGGACCTGGGGATTTTTTCTTAGGGAGTTCTTTGATGGCGTGTTCAATTTCTTTTTCTGATATGGGGTTGTTTAGGTAATTTATTTCTTCTTCTTTTAGTCTAGGCAATTTATATTTTTGTAAGTATTCATCCATATCACTTAGATTGCCATATATTTTTGCCATTAATTGGGCATAGTAGTTTTTAATGATTGCCTTGATTTCCTCTTCATTAGTGGTGAGGTCTTCCTTTTCATCTTGGATACTGTCAATTTGGTTTTTTTCTTTCCTTTTTTTAATTAGACTGACTAGTACTTTGTCTATTTTATTTATTTTTTCAAAGTACCAGCTTTTAGTCTTATTTATTAAATCAATAGTTCTTTCACTTTCAATTTTATTAATTTCTCCTTTGAGTTTTAGGATCTCTAAATTAGTCTTCATCTGAGGATTTTTAATTTGTTTGCTTTCTAATTTTTTAATTGCTATGCCCAATTCATTGACCTCTGCCCTTCTTAATTTGTTAATATATGAACTCAAAGATATAAATTTCCCCCTGAGTACTGCTTTCTCTGTGTCCCATAGGTTTTGAAAGGATGTCTCATCATTTTCATTTTCTTCAATGAAGTTATTAATTGTTTCCATGATTTGTTCTTTAACTAACTGGTTTTGGAAAATTGTATTGTTAATTTCCAATTAATTTTCGATTTACCTCTCCATGTTCCATTACTAATTATTATTTTTATTGCATTATGGTCAAGAAGGTTGTATTTATTATTTCTGCCCTTTTGCCCTTGTTTGCAATGGTTTTGTGCCCTAATACATGGTCAATTTTTGTGAATGTACCATGTGCTGCTGAAAAGAAAGTTTATTCCTTTTTGTCCCTACTTATTTTTCTCCATATGTCTACTAACTCTAATTTTTCTTTTTCTTTTTTTTTCTTTTTTTTCTTTTTTCTTTTTTAATATATTTTATTTGATCATTTCCAAGCATTATTCGTTAAAGACATAGATCATTTTCTTTTCCTCCCCCCCACCCCCCATAGCCGACGCGTAAGTCCACTGGGCATTAGATGTTTTCTTGATTTGAACCCATTGCTTTGTTGATAGTATTTGCATTAGAGTGTTCATTTAGAGTCTATCCTCTGTCATGTCCCCTCAACCTCTGTATTCAGGCAGTTGCTTTTTCTCGGTGTTTCCACTCCCATAGTTTATCCTTTGCTTATGAATGGTGTTTTTTTCTCCTGGATCCCTGCAAGTTGTTCAGGGACATTACACCGCCACTAATGGAGAAGTCCATTACGTTCGATTATACCACAGTGTATTAGTCTCTGTGTACAATGTTCTCCTGGTTCTGCTCCTCTCGCTCTGCATCACTTCCTGGAGGTTGTTCCAGTCTCCATGGAACTTCTCCACTTTATTATTCTTTTTAGCACAATAGTGCTCCATCACCAACATATACCACAGTTTGTTCAGCCATTCCCCAATTGATGGGCATCCCCTCGTTTTCCAGTTTTTGGCCACCACAAAGAGTGCAGCTATGAATATTTTTGTACAAGTCTTTGTGTCCATTATCTCTTTGGGGTACAGACCCAGCAGTGCTATGGCTGGATCAAAGGGTAGATATTCTTTTGTCGCCCTTTGGGCATAGTTCCAAATTGCCCTCCAGAATGGTTAGATCAATTCACAACTCCACCAGCAATGAATTAATGTCCCTACTTTGCCACATCCCCTCCAGCATTCATTACTTTCCTTTGCTGTAATGTTAGCCAATCTGCTAGGTGTGAGGTGATACCTCAGAGTTGTTTTGATTTGCATCTCTCTGATTATAAGAGATGTAGAGCACTTCTTCATGTGCTTGTTAATAGTTTTGATTTCTTTATCTGAGAACTGCCTATCCATTTCCCTTGCCCATTTATCAATTGGAGAATGGCTTGATTTTTTGTACAATTGATTTAGCTCATTATAAATATGAGTAATTAAACCTTTGTCAGAGGTTTCTATGAAGATTTTTTCCCAATTTGTTGTTTCCCTTCTGATTTTAGTTATATTGGTTTTGTTTGTACAAAAGCTTTTTAGTTTGATGTAGTCAAAATTATTTATTTTACATTTTGTGATTCTTTCTATGTCTTGCTTGGTTTTAAAGCCTTTCCCCTCCCAAAGGTCTGACATGTATACTATTCTGTGTTTACCCAATTTACTTATGGTTTCCTTCTTTATGTTTAAGTCACTCACCCATTTTGAATTTATCTTGGTGTAGGGTGTGAGGTGTTGATCTATTCCTAGTCTCTCCCACACTGTCTTCCAATTTTCCCAGCAGTTTTTATCGAATAGTGGATTTTTGTCCCAAAAGCTGGGATCTTTGGGTTTATCGTATACTGTCATACTGAGGTCGCTTTCCCCCAGTCTATTCCACTGATCTTCCTTTCTGTTTCTTAGCCAGTACCAAATTGTTTTGATGACTGCTGCTTTGTAATATAGTTTTAGGTCAGGGACTGCAAGGCCCCCATCGTATGTGTTTTTTTTCATTATTTCCCTGGATATCCTTGATCTTTTGTTCTTCCAAATGAACTTTGTTATGGTGTTTTCTAAATCAGTGAAGAAGTATTTTGGTAGTTAAATGGGTATGGCACTAAATAGATAAAAAAGTTTGCATAGGATGGTCATTTTTATTATATTGGCTCGTCCTATCCATGAGCAGTTAATGTTTTTCCATTTGTTCAGGTCTAGTTTTAGTTGTGTGGCGAGTGTTTTGTAGTTGTGTTCATATAGTTCCTGTGTTTGTCTTGGCAGATAGATTCTAGGTTTTTTATTTTGTCTAAGGTGATTTTGAATGGGATTTCTCTTTCTAGTTCTTGCTGCTGAGCTGTGTTGGAGATATATAGAAAAGCTGATGATTTATGTGGGTTTATTTTGTATCCTGCAACTTTGCTAAAGTTGTTGATTATTTCAATTAGCTTTTTGGTTGAATCTCTAGGATTCTTTAAGTAGACCATCATGTCATCTGCAAAGAGTGATAACTTGGTCTCCTCCTTGCCTATTTTGATGCCTTCAATTCCTTTATCTTCTCTAATTGCTACTGCTAGTGTTTCTAGTACAATGTCAAATAGTAGAGGTGATTATGGGCATCCTTGTTTCACTCCTGATCTTATTGGGAATGCATCTAGTTTATCCCCATTGCAGATGATATTAGCTGTTGGTTTTAGATATATACTGTTTATTATTTTTAGGAATGACCCTTCTATTCCTATGCTTTCTAGTGTTTTTAATAGGAATGGGTGTTGTATTTTATCAAAGGCTTTTTCTGCATCTATTGAGATAATCATGTGGTTCTTGCTAGTTTGCTTGTTGATGTGGTCAATTATGTGGATGGTTTTCCTAATGTTGAACCAGCCCTGCATCCCTGGTATGAATCCTACTTGATCATGGTGAATGATCCTTCTGATCACTTGCTGGAGTCTTTTTGCTAGTATCCTATTTAAGATTTTTGCATCTATATTCATTAGGGAGATTGGCCTATAGTTTTCTTTCTCTGTTTTTGACCTGCCTGGTTTTGGAATCAGTACCATGTTTGTGTCGTAAAAGGAGTTTGGTAGAACTCCGTCTTTGCTTATTATGTCAAATAGTTTGTATAGTATTGGGATTAACTGTTCTCTGAATGTTTGATAGAATTCACAGGTGAATCCATCAGGCCCTGGGGATTTTTTCTTAGGAAGTTCTTTGATGGCTTGATGGATTTCAATTTCTGATATGGGATTATTTAAGAATTCTATTTCCTCTTCTGTTAGTCTAGGCAGTTTGTATTTTTGTATATATTCATCCATTTCTCCTAAATTGGTGTATTTATTGCCATATAATTGGGCAAAGTAATTTCTAATGATTGCCTTAATTTCCTCCTCATTGGAGGTGCTGTCCCCCTTTTCATCTTTAATGCTGTGAATTTGCTTTTCTTCCTTCCTTTTTTTAATTAGATTGACCAGTACTTTGTCTATTTTGTTTGTTTTTTCAAAGTACCAGCTTCTTGTCTCATTTATTAAATCAATAGTTCTATCACTTTCGATTTTATTAATTTCTCCCTTAATTTTTAGGATTTCTAATTTGGTTTTCTGCTGGGGGTTTTTAATTTGATTGCTTTCGAGTTTTTTCAATTGCATTTCCAATTGATTGATCTCTGCTCTCCCTTGTTTGTTAATATAAGCTTTCAGGGATATGAATTTGCCTCTGATTACCGCTTTGGCTGCATCCCAAAAGGTTTGAAAGGATGTTTCGCCATTGTCATTTTCCTTGATGAAATTATTAATTGTTTCTATGATTTCTTCTTTAACTAAACGGTTTTGGAGTATCATATTGTTTAATTTCCAATTGGTTTTAGATTTGGTTTTCCATGTACCATTACTAATCATTATTTTTATTGCCTTGTGATCTGAGAAGGCTGCATTCATTATTTCTGCTTTTTTGCATTTGTGTGCTATGTTTCTGTGACCTAATGTATGGTCAATTTTTTTGAATGTGCCATGTGGTGCTGAGAAGAAGGTGTATTCCTTTTTATCCCTATTTATTTTTCTCCATATGTCTATTAATTCTAATTTTTCTAAGATTTCATTCACTTCTTTTACCTTTTTCTTATTTATTTTTTGATTTGATTTATCTAAATTTGATAATGGTTGGTTTAAGTCTCCCACTAGTATGGTTTTATTGTCTATTTCTTCCTTCAATTCGCCTAGTTTCTCCATTAGAAATTTGGGTGCTATATTATTTGGTGCATACATGTTGATTAATGATATTTCCTCGTTGTCTAGAGTCCCTTTTAACAAAATATAATTATCTTCCCTATCCCTTTTGATCAGGTCTATTTTTGCATTGGCTTTATCAGATATCATGATTACCACTCCTGCCTTCTTTCTATCAGTTGAGGCCCAGAAGGTCTTACTCCATCCTTTAATTCTGACCTTGTGGGTGTCAACCCGCCTCATGTGTGTTTCTTGAAGACAACATATGGTAGGGTTTTGGATTCTAATCCACTCTGCTATTCGCTTGCGTTTTATGGGTGAGTTCATTCCATTCACATTCAGAGTTATGATTACTAGCTGTGTATTTCCCAACATTTTGATTCTACTCCTGGTCCTGCCTTTTCTTCTTTCACTATTTCCTTCTACACCACTGTTTGTTTATAATCAGTCCCCCTAGTTCCCACCCTTATTTTACTTCCCTTTCTACGCCCCTCCCTTCTTATTCCCCCCCTTATTTTCCCCTGTAGTCTTTTCAAAATCCCTCCCCCCACCCTCTTCCTCTCTTGTACTGCTTCCCTCCCCACCAGTCCGTTTTTTACCCTTCTACTCCCCTATAGGGTGCAAATCTATTCTCTTCCCCAATGGATTGAATTGTTCTTCCCTCTTTGGATCAGTTTCAATGCATGTAAGAGTTGAGTATTTCCTATCTCCAACCTCTTTACCCTTCCAGTGTACTGATGTTCTCCCCTCTCCCGCCCTGAGCTTCTTTGTGACATATAAATTTACCCCCATTTGTTTCTTTTCCCTTTTCTTTTAATCATAACCTCTTTTTTTAGCTCTAGTTGTGTATATATATATATATATATATATATATATATATACATATACATGTATATGTATTTATGCTTGCATATATCTATATACCTATTTATGTCTTGTCCTTTCATCATTTACAGATATTTTTGAAAGTCTAGCTATTTTACTTGTTGCTAATGAAATTAGATAGGCTTCTGAGTTGTGCCTACACTCTAACAAAATAACTCTTAGTGTTGTAATTTCAAGTGCTCTATTTTGGTTTAAAGGTGATCTTAAGATTATCCTTTAACCATTCTATTAAGTATTTGTGTTTTGTGGGAATCCTCATAAATTCTGCTTTTCTGAAAAGAAAAGACCACCTATTGCTGCCTAATTTTTTGAGATCCTATTATAATTTTCCAGAGTGAATTATTATGTAGAAATAGATTTTTATTTTTAGGGATTATTAAACCCTGACAAGTGCCTTTGTTGTGGTGGATTGACTTCATCTCTTCCTCTTTAAGTCTGGATGATTGATTTTATTCAGCTTCCATCTTTGAGTATCATTTTTTTTCTGATGGATGGAGAATTCTCATAGGCTGTTGTTGGAAAGGATTTTTCCACCTGTGAATTCCCTAGTGACATCCTATACCTACCAAACCCAGTCCTTGAGTGTGGTAGAAGGTATTAAAATTTGTTGATGCTAAAATTACTAGATTCTTATTGATTTTCTTTTTGTTTTGTTGCAGAAAGCTCAATTAGAACCTCTGGAGTTCTAACTATTCTATCCCAGTCATTTCTTAGGGATCGAAATCCCCATAGAAGGTCACCCTCCAGCTAGAACCTAAAGACATTCACAGAAGACACCTGTTCAAAGACCCTTTACAGACTCCTAATATGGCCATTTCCCTCCTTTTCATTTATTTATTAGATTTCTTCCAACACTTGTTCCAAAGCCAGCCAAAGAAAGAATTTGGCCTTACTGTTTTCTTCTGAGAATTCTAAGTGATACCTGATGAATGAGGTCCCTTTTTAAGATTGGCAATTGGATGCAAAAGTCCTAAATAAAAGACTGGCTTGGGGGCTACATTATGTCACAACGATCATACATTGTGGCTAAACAGAATTTATACCAGGAATTTAGGGATGGTTTAATATAAGGAAAACTATCAATATAATTGCCAACATCAATAACTAAAGTAATGAAGACCATATTAGCATATCAGTAGATGTAGAAAAAGCCTTTGACATGACATAATACTCATTCCTAATAAAAAGAGATGTAAATTATTTTTTTCTTAAAATAATATCTACCTAAAATCCTAAGCAAGTATTATTTGCAATGGAGAGAAGCTAAAAGACTTCCCAAAGATCAGGAGTTAAGCAAGAATTCCTATTATCAATAATATTATTTAACATAGTGTCAGAAATGCTAGCAATAGCAATAAGAGAAGAAAAAAGAAATTAAATGAATTGGAATGGACAAAGAGGTAATGCAACTATCTCTTTGCAGAACACATGATTGCCTATGTGGAAGTTCCTAAAGATTCAACTGAAAAAGTTAGTTGGAACTATCAATAATTTTATCAAAGAAGCAGGATAAACCCATTTAAATCATCAACATTTTCATATACTACCAACAAAGTTCTAAAAGAAGAGATAGAAAGAGATATTTCATTTAAAATAATCACAGATGAGAATAAAAATCCTGTGAATTTGCCTGCCAAAAACAAACCTAGGAACTGCATGAACATAATTATAAAAGAATTTTCAGAAATAAAGTCAGATGTAAAAAATTAGAGAAATCTTCATTTTCATGGATGGCTGGGACAATATAATTAAAATGTCAACCTCACCTAAAGTAATCTACTTATTCAATATCATTCCAATTAAATTATCAAAATAAATTTTAGTTAAAATAATAATTCATTTAGAAAAACAAAAGATCTAGAAGATAAAAAGAATTAAAAAAGTAAAGGAAGAGAGTCTAATAGTATCAGACTTTAAATTGTGTTATAAAGCAGCAAAACAATCTGGTATAGGTTAATATATAGTAAAGGGGATCAGTAGAAAAAAATAGACACCTGACAAACAGCAATAAAAGATTATATACTAAGTTTGAATTGGACAAGAATAGATCTAGGTATTGGAGATAAGAAATCAAAGACATATATTGGTATGTAAAAAATTGCTCTGAATCACTACTGATTTGAGAAATGCAAACCAAAGTAATTCTGAGTTATTCTCTCACCACCATAAAGATGGTTAAGATGACAAATGTTGGTGGGGATGTGGAAAAATGGGGACACTAATACACTGTTAGTAGAGCTGTGAACTGATCTCGACCATTAAGGAGAGTAATTTGCAGTTACACCCAGAGAATTATAAAACCATATATCACAGTAGAATGGGTCTGTTTTTCAAAATTAGGGAAAAAGGAATAGTATCCATATGTTCCAACATTTTTATTTATAACAGCTCTCTTTGTGGTGGCAAAGGATCATAAATTGTGGGAGTAGGATACTTGTGGATAGGATTTATTATGAAGATATGTAGATATGAAGGAAAATTAAGTTAAATATATAAGAGATGTGTGATTTCATTTATGTATATTATTTTTCTTTGTATGTTTTTTTTAAAATTTTGAATAAAAAAGAAAGACTGGTAATTGCTGTAACCTGAGAAATAGAAAAGATAGAAAAGGAAAACTAGTCTTCACAGATAACTAAAGTAGAAGAGTTTCAATTCTATTATGCTTACTTTATTGTGGGATTTAATATATATAATTCTGGAGATTTGCAACATTTTGTGCAGAGTGCTTTTCTAAGTTCATGTACACTATCACTTATTCATTTTCTATGTAGAACTCTAAAATGTAATTTATTTCTCAATCTGATGTCAAGAGAATGTAGGAAAGAATAGTGGAGCCTGATATATTTTTTTTTAAATTTGATAACGGTTGTATCAATATGAGACAGTTATATTTAATCCTAAACAATTGTAGAAAATTATCATTTGAGGTTAAAATTTATGAGAATGTAATTGAAAGGAATACTAAGGAACAAATTGGTCTATGATATCTGTAACCCCAGTGGGATATTTTCTGGGAGCTACAGGTGTAATTCTGTCTCTGGAGAAAGCTAAGGGAGTGCTCAGCTGGATTATCTAGAATGAAACTTCACTTTTACAACTGGCAGGTTCTATACATTAATATGTAAGCCATTAATTATTTATCCACATTAGGGGATCTCTTCTCCTCCCTTAATTTTTGTTTCTCTTTTCTCCTGGTATGCCAAGTTTTCTATAATCATGAACGTTAATACAGTTGCAGGTAGGCTGATGCTGAAACATAGAAACTGAAGTAAGAGGTATATAGAATTTTAGTAATTTAAACAATCATGTGGATGAATGATGTCATCAACTTGGTACTCATTTTGAGGTGTTTAAGGTGTTTCTAAGATTATGAGAATAATTGGAAAATGTTGCAATAATTAGTAAAACCAAAATATAAGTCTATTCAGTAGAGATTTACTGAGATTAATTTTGGTTAATTAAGTTATAAGTAGAATATATGGTCTTTTTATCTTAAAAAGATTGCCAATCACTTTGATGTGATATTTACTTGGAATTAATGCAAAGTGATCCAAAAAATTAAAAATAATAGTTAATGTGAATGAAATGTCCAATCCATTTGAACAAGTTAAAGGATTTTGTTTTTAGATTCTCATTATCTCATTCTCTAGAAGGGGAATATGAGACTATTGAATTAGTGTTTCAATTCTCCACAAAGGGAAGTGAAAAGTTTGAAATTAAATTTTAATTTGTGGATTAAATTTTATAATTGTTTTAAAACTGAAATTTTCATGGAATTACTCTTAACATTTAAATTTATCAATGGTGCTCTAATGTGTGCCTGAGCAAGCATTTTTAAAAATATAATTAGGGTTTTTATAATAGGATGCTCATCAGATTTATTTAATATTATCTGATATTTTCTTTTGGTTTATTTCTTTCCACAAAGAGTGACTGTTTTCAATGCCAGGTTTACAAACCTTGATAATCCTGTGTGGAAAGCCAACTATATTTTCTTAGCAAGTATGGTACATATATTTCTACCAGCTACAAGTAGAAATGTGATAAGATGTTAGAAACTGGATGACAAGGTTATTTTTCACTATTATTCTAAACACAAATATCAAATAATTTTAGAACCATAAAAACATTTCAGTCAATTCAAATTACTGAATGTCTGCTGTGGCTGACAGCATAAATTAGTCCTATATGTGCTTATGAGCAAATATCCAGAATCAATCAGTTCCTATTTGAAAAATTGGTTATAAACTTACCATGGTATTTTTTTCCATCCATGAAACTGTTCAAGAACCTGTAAAGGGAACTTCTTACAAAAGGAGAAGGCTACCAACATTTACCTCAGACCACCAGGACTTGAAGGACATGGTAGATTATGGAAAATGGACAGCACTTTTTTAATTTTGTAAAATATTGCAAGATTTTTCCGAAGCAGAATTGTGTGTCTTCTGACTGTTGAGTGTGCCTCTGCCAATGGGGAGCATTCACAGAAGCTAATTAATTGTCTATGTGTGACCCTTTTTCCTCCTTCCCATTTTTGGTTAACAAAAGAGCCACTCTTAAGCCCTCCTGGACAGATTCCTTTTGTTCCTTATGATGGTCAATGGATGAATTGTTATGACCATTTTGGAAGAGAAATCCAGAAGGAGGAAATGCTATGATTTTATGAAACTACAAAGTTGACCCTCATCCCTGACAACCAGAATGCCCATTACTGACCCTTGTCCAAGACTGAACCGTAGGACTCATCACTCTTCACCAATAAAAATATTAATCTGGAGAACCTCCTCCTCCCTCCAAAGTAAGGCTTCTTTCCTTTCCCTCTCTTTTCAGTTGCTCCCCACTCCTCATCCATTTCTGAAACCAAAGAGGTCACCTTTCACTCATTGCTAGCCCTTTATTTTACCCCCATCCATCATTCACTTTTCTATCCCCTGCTTCCATATTGTATTGAAATCCCCAGAAGAAGCATTCATAATCGTATGCCACCATTTTGTAAACTTATGAAGGGTGAAATGAGCAGAATAAAAAAAAAAACATATAGAAACAAGAATATTGGCTGAAGAATAACGTGTTTGTGACCACTTCCAGAGAAAGAACTGACAAAAATAAATAAGCAAGATATAGTTTGTATATACATATATCTTTTTTGTCAAGTGATGCTTTCTCTAATGGAGCAAGGGAGAGAGAGAGAGGAAGTTACCTGGGTATTTTAATGTAACAAATTAATTTTATTTAAATTAAAAAAAATAAACATTGATAGGCAGAATCTTGCTAGGTTCTGTCCATCAGCCTCTTCACTGTTACCTTAATCAGATTCTTAGCTTCACAATCTGCCTTCTTATTTAGCCTTAAAAATAAATATCTTACAAGGAGTTGTATTGCCCCTGTGTTGCTATTACTCTGCATTTATTCATTCCTCTATTCTGCTGTTTGGGATATCTGAGAAACAAATGATCTCTTCCATTCTGGTTTTCTTCCTAGAGTATTGTACTCTTCTTTATTATTTAATGTCCATTTTTCTCCCGTTTGGTTAAGGTCAGATTTACAGAACCCTGGCCTATATCTGGAGCTTCAATGCCCTTCAGTATACATTATTCTCTCTCTCTCTCTCTCTCTCTCTCTCTCTCTCTCTCTCTCTCTCTCTCTCTCTCTCTCTCTCTCTCTTTTTCTTTAAATTTACCCATGATGTTGCATTTATTTGGTAGTGTTAAGGTCCAGGATTTCACCCACCACCATGGAAGACCACGGACAATGTAATCAGACACGGAAAAGGCCCTTTATTGAAAAAAAAAACACGGATACACGCATCAGTGGAAACCTCTGCCATCAGAGTTCCAAGTTGCTTCTGACAGGCTGGGGTTTAAATACTTTTTCATGAATAACCTTTGTTGGAAAGTTGCTTTTTGCACCTGGGGTCTCAGTGCTGAAGTTTATCAGGGACCTTGGACAGGCCCCAGCACAAGCCTGAAGCTTATATGTCTGTGGGGCCTTGGCATTTTTCCTGGCTGAATTTCTCAGGGCAACTTTCAACTTAGATCTCCCTCAGTAGCTAAATATAAGGGCATGTAAAAGTCACTGTCAGCTTAGTGGTAGGCATTAAAGATCTAGTAACATCTCATGAAGGAAATCTTGTTTCTATTGCCTATTAGAAGGCTACTTCATTAAGATGTTCTTTGTAGCAAACTTGAAGGCTAGGGAGCAGAACCAAAAGCAATTGATTAAATTAAAGAAATATATGTCTTGATATAAAATAACATTCCTAAGACTTTGAGCAGTCCAGAAATGGGATAACATCTTGGGATATATTAAGATTCTCTACAATTGAATTTTGAGCAAGAAACTATGACCATTTGACAAGGATTTTGTAGATGGAATTTTCTTGATGAAATGTGAGCTGGACTAGGCAATCTCTCCTTGATGTCGTTTCTGAGTTTTCAGTATAGAGATCTTTCTTTCCTATGCTGATTGAGACATTATCTATGTAGTGTTATGTAGAGAGGGAAGAGAGAGAGAGAGAGAGAAAGAGAGAGAGAGAGAGAGAGAGAGAGAGAGAGAGAAAGAGAAAGAGAGAGAGAGAGAGAAAGAGAGAGAGAGAGAGAGAGAGAGAGAGAGAGAGAGAGAGAGTGAGAGTGAGAGTGACATTGAATTGATAATTAAATATGCTTCTTTGGATTCAATTTTCTTCTCTATGAAGATGATTCCCATATCTATATCTAGGACTACTTTCTCTCCTGACTTAGTTATACATATCCAATTGCTCCTCAGACATCTTCAAACTCAATATGTCCAAAACTGAATTCATCCTTATGCCCAACACTCACCACTTACAAACTTTTCAATTATTGTCAAAGATACCACGTAGTCATTCTTAATACCTAATTTCACAAATCCCATCCAGTGCTATATTGTATTTCTACCAATACAACATGTAGGTAATTGATCCATTCCTCTCTCTACACTCATATATCCACATACTTACTTCATGTCCTTATCCTCTTTTGTATGACTTATTACAACAGTGTTTAACTCATGTTTTCCTGCATTGTGTTTCATTCCCCTCTTAATTCACCCTCAACTCAGTTGGTAATATGATTGTTTTTAACTATAACTCTGATCAAATTATTGCCCCCATTCAAGACTTCCTATAGCTTCCTTTTACCTCCTTGATCAAGTATAAAGTCTTTTGTTTAATGTTTAAAGATCTTCATAATCTAGACCTTTCCTAACTTTACAGTTTTCTTATACTTCTTCCCTTCAAATATGCTATGATCAAGCTACATAAGCCAATTGGTTGTTTCTTGAAACTGAGACTCTATCTGCCATCTTGTTGCCTTTTCTCTGACTCCTCCCTATGCTTAAAGCGTTTCCCACTTTGGTCACCCTCTCCCCACTCTCCATCCACAATTTCTTTCTTGTTATTGCCTTCCATTTGGTCTGTATACATCTCTTAAGTATCTGCATGTTATTTCCCCCATTAGAATGAATACTCAATGAAGGGACTTCTCATTTGTTCATCTTGATATTTGTTTGTTCTTTTCTTCTTTTAATTTCCAGCACTCATTGCAGTGCTGGATACATAGTAGGCATTTAACAAATACTTGATCCCTGGCTATGAAAATCATGATTTTGTGATTTTATTTTAGGTCCTAAAAGTTATTTTATGACTATTGTGAAGATGCTGGATTATTGGGAAAAGGACAGTTTATGAATAATTGAACATGAAAATATACTAGATATTGGGGAAGGCTTAATTCAGGGTTGGATAATAATGATAGTACCTTTTATATCAATAATGTACAGTGAAGTCATAGTTGAACAACTCCCTCTACCAAAGCAAAAGTTTATTCTAAGAAACTTACAGTCCTAAGAATTGCCTGCAGCAGAAGTTGTGGTCAGGTGATTTTTTTTCAGTGTTATTTACCCAGAAAAACATAGAACTGCCAAAGCATTTACAAATAACACATCTTTAATCAGGACAAGAGAGACAATACCCTTATGGCCATCACACAAAGTCATGTGCACACACACCACCACATCAAACTAAGCTCTGAGACTAGTAACAATTTCTCCAAGAAAATGCACCACAAGTGGGAATTTCCATCAAATTGAAGAACTTGGGGTCCTATATACATTAGGGAGTATAGTAAAGGCAGGACAACTCTTTGGCTAGATGGACCCTGGGGAAGGAGGATTCTGGCCAGTGGCTGGAACGTTCACCTGGGAGAAGCCTAGATACAATGTAAGAAACTAGGAAGACAAAAAGGTACCTAAAAGCCAAGCACATCTGCTAATCCTGTATAAGGTAATCAAAGTGGGCTTGAGAGTTTACGGTACAGTCTGGGACAAAAAAGGTCAGCAGAAGGGTTTCTTGAGGATAGGCTATCTGGGACAAGAGTCAGTGTGGAATTTCATAAAACCAGGTTGTCAGGGTAATAAAACCTGTGGATGTCAGAGGGGAAACTAGGCATCAGATTATTCTGACAGTGAAGCTAACTCTCTAATTCTGTTGTTCCTCATAAACCTTATGGTAAACCATGAGGTTAATTTTATTCATACTTTTTTTTTACTTTAGTAGCTCCTGAATGATTCCGTCAAAAGAGATACTCCACCAACAACAACCCCAAACTTTCTATAATTTTTTATTAGTGGTGTTCAAGAGGTTCTACTGCCACAACATTGACCAAGCCTTGGTTATTCCAGGTTGCTAGACAATGGATCTAAAATGATGCATAGTCAGTTTTTTTTCCCCTCTCACTGTGATAGAATCTCTTACAGCTTGTTTTCTGTTAACAGAGTCTCTGAGAACCAGGGGTCACTTCCTTCCTAAGATGAGACATCAGGGGTGAAAGTTAGTAGAAGAAATATAAATATTGTATTAAACTGAAAAATATAAATTAATAAGCAGTTCAATAAAAACAGCAAGGGTGGTTTATAATTCAATAGCAATGGATTATGGGGGTCTAACAACATTTTTAATAACTGTCAGCTCACTAAAGATATTTTAAACTATTTTCAATTTTGTTTCTTGGATTAATTAATGTCTTCTCTCCTCCATACCCCTCCCCCAATCAATACTAAGTATCTAATTTCATGGGGTTTAAACCATCAATCAAGTTTATCTATCATTAAGTAGCTTCTGAATACAAAGAGAGCTAGTCCATTTTATTAATAGGTCAGGTTTTGCAAACTAGCTTCAACAGATATATCATACCCCCAAGCAAATATTGTTAAAGGTATCTATGTTTTCTACAAACTTAGCTCAGAGCCTTAACTGGATAAGGTTTATATTATAATGAACTGAAGTTTGTCTTCCATTTTTGCATATAACCAGTAAAAAATTATTTCATTTGAGCACTGGGCCAATTTGCACCAGCTATTACCCCAAACTACAAATTCAAAGCTTCACACACAGGAGACTCTTTAATGTATTTCCTTGCAAAGGATTCCTTGAACATCTGGTTCCCTAAACTCAGAGGTAAATCCCTTGAATTATTCCCTGTTCACTTTAGGGTTTTTTCCTTCTTTCTTTACACACACAGGAAAAGTATTAAGAAACAGCTGGAAATGATGGTAGCAGAGAGAACCAAAGTAACTAAAGATGAAAAAGACTCATTAAAGGAACTGCTTTTCATTCCCTTACCACTGTAAGGACTGCAACTAATAAAGAGCAAAAAGCAGAAAGAAGAGAGATGAGTGAGCCACAATGAATGCTTACCCAAAACCCAATCAGTTGGTGAACTTTTCAAGATGGGGCACTATGGAAATGAAAACTTTTCTCAAGCAGGATGATTGACAGAAGAGACTTTAGGGATCTGAGCAGCCCCTTGAGATCAGATCAATGAGTTTTGTAATTAAGGTTTTCAAGACTTTTACTTTTTTTTTTTAAAAGTGTCAACTGGATTTTCTGCAAGTTTTAAGTTTGCTTGTGCCCCTTGAGAACTCAAGTACCAGACACACCTGTTTTCCACTGAACTATAGACCTTTAAGTGTTTGGGAACCCCAGTCTGGGTGGGATTAGTAGACATAGTCAAATGTTGAGTACCCTTATTTTTTAGCTTCTCCCATTGTATTAAAGTTCTCTCTCAGGAAACCCAGCTCTTGGCTTGACCCTTTCCTTTTGTATTCATTGTAGTTTGACCTCTCCCTGGTACCCCAGCTGCTGACCACAACCTCTTTGCAGCTTGCTTGCAGCTTGTCTATGCATGCTTGTTTTATCAAGTTCTCCAGCGGGTATAACAGACCCCAAGTTCTGCCACTCTTTGCTTTTTGTAGAATCATCTTGGGGGTGCTGCATTTTCCCAAAGATACGGACTCCAGAGCTCCAGGGTGTTGACTCTGTGTAGTTTGTGGCACTTGGCTATTGGACCTCTCTGTTTCCTGATGCTGTTAAGGTCTGGAATTTCACCCACCACCAAGGAAGACCTGTGGACAATGCAATCAGGCAAAGAAAGGGCCATTTATTACGGAACTGGTACGCGCACCAGTGGGAACCTCTGTCATCCGAGTTCTGAGTTCCCTCCTAAAGATTCAGTCTTAAATACTTTTCAGCATGAATAGCCCCCCTCCCTTCCTCCTTCCAGTCCGTTATCTGTTGCATGCCCTTGTTGGAAAGTTGCTGGGTCTTTTTGCACCTGGGACCTTGGTCCTGACAAGTTTATCTGTCTGTAGTGGGGACCTTGGTTAGGTCCGAAGTTTATCTGTCTGTAGCTGAGGCCTTGGCATTTTTCCTGGCTGAATTTCTCAAGGCTTGGGCAATTTTCAACTCAGATCTCCCTCAATGCAAGACTTGGTTTTTCTGACTACTTTAATAGTTCTGTGTTTTTCCCAGGTTAACATCCAAATGGGGGCAGGAAAAGAGGAAATAAGCATTTATTTTCTACAATGTTCCAGGAACTGTGCTGGATGCTTTCCAAAGATAAGCATACCTCAGAGATATTATGGGTTGTGTTCTAGACCACCACAATAAAACAAATAGAGAAATAAGATGAGTCACATGAAGTTTTGGTTTTCAGTTGTCAACCTGAAAAAACAGAACCACCAAAGCAGGTACAAAAGAACAATACTTAATCAGGACAAGGGAGACAGTGTTCTTGTGGTCATAGCATAGCCATACACACACATACACCACACAGAGCCACCCAGCTTGAAGATTCTGGGAACTCTGGGAACAAGAATGGGAATTTCCACTGAAATAAAGAACTTGGGATTCAATTTATTCCTTATGCAGAATAACCAAAGAGAAACCATCGACTGATTAAAGGGGAACTTGGGGAAGAGGTTGTATGGAGTACCTGGAAGAGGCTTAAATATAATAAAAGAAACTAAGAAGACAAAAGAGTAAAAAAGACTTGACTACCTCCACCGCTCCTGTCCAGTGTGTTCAACAAGTGCATGCTTGATGGCCTGTTCAGTCTAGGACAAGGATCAGTCAGGGACTTTCTTGAAGGCAAGTTCCAAGGGGTCAAGGGTAAATTTAGGGTTTGATAAAATAAGATTGTCACAGGACATTTAAAATTATATTTAAACTATACCGTACCTTGGTAAGTATGCAAATGCCAACAAAAACCAAAAACAATGTACAATATTTTAATTTAAAATTCTTTTTTTCTTTTTTCCTCATTTTTCAAATAATAAAAACTGGCTAATTTCTGTATCTAATGGGATCCTCCACTTAGAAGAGGAGTTCCTGTATACCTGCCCTTTGTGTTAAGATACATTAATACATTAAAAGATCCTTTGCTTCTTCCTCTGTTTCTACTCTCTTTCTCTCACTCAATTCAACTCAGGTCAGACACTTGGGAAGACTGGTTGACAGAACCAATATATAGTGTTGATTCTAGGAAAGATGGTAAAGGTTAAAAAACATACTTTATAGCTAAGAAAATACTGTCAAGCAAGTCATAATCTTTTTGCTGGTGTGCCATCTTGCCATCATGTTGATGGCTGCTGATGGATCAAGATGGAAGTTGCTGAAGGTCTTGGTGACTGGCAATTTCTGAAAAATAATACAGTTATAAAATTTGCCATATTGACTGACTTTTCCTTTAACTTGAACATGTATTGACTAATGAACTGACCTAATATCAATCTTCTTGTGTCTCTGGGAATAAAGAGGCCCAAAGAGAGGGAAGGTCTGGTGAGTGCAACAATCAGAACACATATTTATTGATTAGTTTCACCATCTTATATGGGCTTTCTGTATCCCCCAAAGAATTTGAATAGCAACATCAAAGATCATTGATCACAGATTTATATACATATATATGTATATGTGCATATATACATATATATGTTAATCTGTAGACATTAATATATATGTATTAATGTTGCATTAATATAATATAGATATAATAATAGGAAGTGTGATATATTTTCAGAATTACCAAAAATGTGACACAGAGACACAATGCCAGGACATGTTGCTCAAAAACATGGTGCCCATAAACTTGCTGGATGCACAATTACCCCAGACTTTTCATTTGTAAATAAGATAGTATCTGCAAAGTATAATAAGCTGAAGTACAATAAAAGTCAATATTCTACATCATCCTTATAATAATGCTGTTTAGTGGGTACTATTATTTTGTAGTTGAAGAAAGTAAGGCAGAGAGAGGATAAACCCAAGATCACACAGTTAAAAAATGTTTGAGGCAGAATTTGAAATCAGGTCTCCCTCAGTACTACCTAACTAGTCTAGTAAATCTGTTATCTACAAACTTCTGGAACAGACCATGTTGACTTCCTGAGTACTGACTTATTCTGAATTTCTTTCTAAACTAATAATACTCTCACTTGTTCAGATAGATCAGACATACAATTCCTGATAAAAATATTTCCTTTTTTACCATCTTGAACTTGCCTATATTTTAGACCCAATAGAGTGTTTTAGCAGTATAGCTATCCCTTCCACATCACTGCTTTCCCCATTGTAGCTCTGATTCACAGACCAGAAAAAAATTAATTTAATTTCCTCAAAACCCTCTGTTTAAAAAGTAGAGCAAGACTTCCATTCTTCCTTCACAAACCCACATACTCAAGCTTTATGGACTTTAGATCAAAGCCCCTTTCTTCTGAATTCAAATCCAACATACCTTCCCACCTGCTCTGACTTGCTTAAGTCAAACAAACATTCTGTTGGTATCACTTCAATTGCTAATTGGTAACTGAATGAAAACCATTGAGATGGAAACCATTTGATAATTTTAAACAAAAACCCAATTTTGGTAAGTTTAAATGCTGAAACCATTTTTACCCTTAAACCTCATAGGATGGAAAGTTAGATAAGGATAGAATGTAGTCTTCTTGAGACTGTGCTGCTAAAAAACAACAACCCTGTTTTACAAAACTGATCTGTGGCTTTTCTTTACAGACTAAAATTTTACTGTCCAACAAAATTAAAATTAGGATGTTATTTTCTAAACACACACTTACACATGATCACAATTTTGAAATAAAATACCAATAAATAACTTTAATAGAGAAATTTAAGCATTACTTCCTTCTGGCTAGCAGACAAGGAAAGGAGATTTATCAGGACTTCTTAACTCTCCCTATTTACCTCAAAACAGAAGATAATTAATAGGTTGTTCTACAATTTGAAAAAAACCCTTAGTTTTAAAAGTGTAAGACTTTTGAAAATCCCCAAAGTAGGGGTGTCTCATCAGTTGTCTTTCTGTTCAGAATCAACCCTCTTCTTCCCAACAGCAAAGGAGAAAGGCAGATCTGATCAATGAACTAATAGCTTCCTGGTTTCCTGTTTTGTTTTTTTTTAATCTTCTCTTCCTGGATTTCTCAGCAGGCCCTTGCCTTAAACTCCAAGCAAAGAGTAGAGTTTGGAGAACTGGGAGTCTAGTGAGAGGAAAAAACTAAAAGGTAAGGAGTTTCTGTCCATATTATGCCCTTTTTCCTGCAAAATATGTCCAATTGCCAATTGGGGTTAGAATTTATGGGATCAAAAAGCCAATTTCCTCATTATTTTCTTGATGTTGTGAAGTGGGGCACTTCACAAAGGGAGTCCAAACATCCAGAATTTCAATTATTGGAACTGTGATTTATTAATAAAAAACGAATAAAAAAAATCTACCAGCTGGGACAGACTTTCCTAGTGGTAGCTGTCCTGGACTGACATTAGGAAACTGTTTATATAGGTTTATAGGATACAAAGTTATTTTCTTTTACATGTAGGTTCTTAATCATTAACAAACCTCATCACTGACATAGGAATGTGGGATCAGTGATGAGGAGACAATCCTCAGATTTATGTGGGGACTGTTATTTAGAGATTGTTTATTTTCACATGCAGGCACCTAACCCTAGTTAGCCATATGTTATCTTGCTTCCATCCTGACCTGAAATTCCTTTGTTTCCTATCCTTTCTAATTCTCATCTCCAAGCTAAGTAGAGCCTGTTCTGCTGTCTGAATAAGCAGCTCGACCTCCTGTGAGAGATGGAAGCTAGGTCTGTTCCCTAAAAATGCTGGCAGGAATTTTTCTACTTCAATTTTATTGTCCTCCCCTTTTTGGACTACTTCATTCCCTCTTGTTCATGAGTCAAACCCTTGACTCATCAGACAGAGGAGAATAATGTGATCTTAAGGCCAAAAGCTTAATAGCCTGAAGACACTGTCGGATATAGGTCATAAGACAGTTGATCAGGCCTATCAAGAGGCCCACTATTACTAATATGAGTGGTCCTCTAAGGCTGTTATAAGGTAGTAAGCCAAGGAGACCAAGAGAAAAGACTAGAATACCAGTTCCTGGATTGAGTATTAATCTGTTCCCTCTCTTGTATCCTTCCCTGAAGCAGGGCTAGAGATTCCTGTATACCCCAGGATGATTAACATAGAAACAACAGGATTCTCCCAATGACACACAGAGCTCCTCCCCTGCTTAAAGAAAAGGAGATCGAGTCCCCACCTATTTTGGAGAACCATTTCTGGCAGAGAGGACAGTGATTTTTCCAGGAAATTAATAGATGTTTCTAATTCACTAAGGTCCAAATCAATCTGTTGAGAGAGAGACTAGAAATTGTGGATTCCCTGAGCCAGGGCAGCAGTACTTAGGGCTGCAGTTCCCCCTATACCCAGCCCTCCTAGGACTGGGATGAGAATTGGCACTCTATGGCGTCTGATAAGGCCTATCAGGTATTCACTGGTCTGCATCCCTTCAAGGTGCTTTCTACCTCTTTCCCCTGAATAATAGTAAACCTGGGGAATAATATGAACCAGGATGCAAATTACAGGGTCACCTACAGCATCCGTTGTTCTTAAGGTATGAGGAGATAAACAAGGTGTGAGACCTGTGGTAGAGGCTTTGGAAAAGGTACATGTTCCAAGATGGGCTTTCCAGTACCAATTCTCACAAGAGTCAACATTATATGCTGTAACAATGCTGACACAGTGGGGAGCAAGAAATGAATGACTTATATCTGCCCCAGACTCCATAAAACAAGTGTCATTGCCTTTCAAGTCCCCTAAGGTAAGAATTGGCTCATGTCCCCGCTTACATTGGACTTTGGCCTCAACCTCAGTGATTGCAGCAATATACAAAGCATAGATGGTTCCAAAACCAGCTTAAATTTTGTCTGAGATGTGAAACAACAGAACCAGGGGCAGGCTCTGGAGAAGGCATCATTTGATTCCTTGGATCTCTGATCCAATCCCTTGTGGTAGTTGGAAACTGCATACTTTCCAAGTCCACACTCAGAAACATCCCCAAAAGGGATAAGGTTTTGAGACTCCTTCGCAGGCTCTGGATTAGCAAAAGCTGCCCATGAATGATTTGGTTACAACCCCAGCCATTTAGCTATATGCCGCAAGCCTAGAGATCTCTCCCCTACTCAAGCACACATACAAGTACACATTCACAGCATCCCTCTCCGAAGTCCTTATCTCCTGGTCCTGGGGCTCAAGATCTCGCTGGGGGTCTCCAACTGAAGTGGAGGCACTTCACAAAGTGAGTCGAAACAGTCAGAATGTTGGGTTGGAGGTGCTCCTCAAGGGGTGAATAGTCCCCAAAACAGAGCAGGGCTTCCCCCAGGACCACACACCCTTCCCCCAGCGTGTCCCCTGGGTTTTCTAATTCTAACCAGGAGCCTCTCACCACCCCAAATTCCAACTGGGGGGCCTCTAACCACCCTGAATCCCAACTGGGGGCTTCTAGCCACCCCAAATTCCAACCGGGGGCCTCTAACCACTCCTAACTCTAACTGTGGGGCCTCTAAACACCCTAAATTCCAATTGGGGGACCTCTAACCACCCCAAATTTCAATCAAGGGGCCTCTAACCACCCCAAAGTTGACTAAAATTAACTGGCTAGAATACCCTGCTTAAGGGAGTTGAGTCTGATGGATCCTTCCCATGACCCATCCAAGGGAGAGGGAGTCGGGGATTCTTAGGTGGAGGTAACCAAGAGGGGTGTCACAGTCTTTGTCCACACGCTTTCCAGGATTTCTGACCTATCCATTCACAGGAAATAGGAACTGTGTACTTTCCAGATCCACACTCAGAAATAGGTGGGTGGATCTCCTGAAAGAGTTCTGCTTGGCAATAGGCTTTCCTGATCAACCCTCAGGCCAGTGACCAGTGGTCAGCCAATTAGTCATATGTCAATGACTCGGGAGACCTTACCCCCTCACTCTCACACAACATTCTCTGCACATTCATTCATCACCTCCAGAGGCTACTCACTGGACCCTACTGTCCTCCACTGAGATGTGACATGTTCTGGATCCCGTCGTCTAGCCTTGCCCCAGTGACAGGGGTCCCCTCCCTCTGTTGGTCATACTCTGTTTCCTTCGTGGGATCCCGGAATGAGTCCCCATATGAAGTGCCTGGCTAATCAATCCCAAGGGTGAAACAATGACCAACAATGTAACACACAGGAGGGAGTTTATTAAACAAACTGCAGTTTGGGCTCAGCACTCTAAAAATGGCTGGAGTCCTGAGTCTGGGGCTTGCAGGCTTTTTATATTAGAGTGGTAGGGGGAGTGCACAGGAATTCCTGGGGTGGGGGGAGTGAACAGAAACTTGACAGGAACTCCTGGGGCTGGGGTCTTATCAGTTCCTAGCATATGTCACGAGGGGGAGGAACTTCTGGGATTGGGGTCTATCGTCTCCTGGCATATGTCAGGATGTGATGATTTGCCTGCAGGATTTCTATGGAAATTTTCAGGGAAGGGAGAAAATAGGTTCCAGGGCTGGTCCTTCAAATAGACACAGAAAACGCTTTTGACAAAATACAGCACTCATTCCTATTGAAAACACTAGAAAGTATAGGAATAGAAGGGTCTTTCCTAAAAATAATAAACAGAATTTATCGAAAACCATCAGTCAACATCATCTGCAATGGGGATAAACTAGATGCATTCCCAATAAGATCAGGAGTGAATCAAGGATGCCCATTATCACTGCTATTACTTAACATTGTACTAGAAACACTAGCTGTAGCAATTAGAGAAGAAAAAGAAGTTGAAGATATTAAAATTGGCAATGAGGAGAACAAGCTATCACTCTTTGAAGATGATATGATGGTCTACTTAAAGAATCCCAGAGAATCAACTAAAAAGCTAGTGGAAATTATCAACAACTTTTGCAAGGTTTCAGGATACAAAATAAACCCAAAAAAGTCATCAGAATTTTTATATATCTCCAACACATCTCAGCAGCAAAATCTAGAAAGAGAAATTCCATTTAAAATCACCCTAAACAATATAAAATACTTAGGAATCTATCTGCTGAGACAAACACAGGAACTACATGAACACAACTACAAAACGCTTTCCACACAATTAAAACAATTGGAAAAACATTAACTGCTCATGGGTAGGATGAGCTAACATAATAAAAATGACCATCCTACCCAAACTTATTTACTTATTTAGTGCCATACCCAACAAACTAAGAAAAAATCTTTTTTACTGAATTAGAAAAAAACTATAACAAAGTTCATTTGGAAGAACAAAAGCTCAAAGATATCCAGGGAAATAATGAAAGAAAAATGCAAAGGAAGGGGGCCTTGCAGTACCAGATCTCAAACTATACTATAAAACAGTGGTCATTAAAACAATATGGCTAAGAGACAGAAAGGAGGATCAGTGGAATAGACTTGGGGTAAGTGACCTCAGCAAGACAGTCTATGATAAGCCCAAAGATCCAAGCTTTTGGGACAAAAATCCAGTATTTGATAAGAACTGCTGGGAAAATTGGAAGACATTGTGGGAGAGGTTTGGATCAACATCTCACACCCTACACCAAGATAAACTCAGAATGGATGAATGACATGAACATAAAGAAAGAAGCTATAAGTAAATTATGTGAATGCAGAATAGTATACATGTCAGACCTTTGGGAAGGGAAAGATTTTAAAACCAAGCAAGACTTAGAAAAAAATCACAAAATGTAAAATAAATAATTTTGATTACATCAAATCAAAAAGTTTTTGTAAAAACAAAACCAATGTAACTAAAATTAGAAGGAAAACAACAAATTGGGAAACAATCTTCATAACAAAAACCTGTGACAAAGGTCTAATTACTCAAATTTACAAAGAGCTAAATCAATTGTACAAAAAATCAAGCCATTCTCCAATTGATAAATGTGTAAGGGACATGAATAGGCAATTTTTAGTCAAAGAAATCAAAACTATTAATAAGCACATGAAAAAGTATTCTAAATGCTTTATAATCAGAGTGATGCAAATCAAAACAAGGTTTCACCTCACACCTAGCAGATTGGCTAACATGACAGCAAGGGAAAGTAATGAATGCTAGAGGGGATGTGGCAAAGTCTGGATATTAATTCATTACTGGTGGAGTTGTGAATTGATCCAAACATTCTAGAGGGCAATTTCAAAATATTCACAAAGGGTGCTAAAAGACTGTCTGTCCTTTGAGCCAGCCATATCTGCTGGGTTTGTACCCCAATAAGAGAATAAGGAAAATACATGTACAAGAATATTCATACCTGCACTCTTTGTGGTGGCAAAAAATTGGAAAATGAGGGGATGCCCTTCAGTTGGGGAATGGCTGAATAATTTGTGGTATATGTTGGTGATGGAATACTATTGTGCTCAAAGAAATAATAAGGTGGAGGAATTCCATGGGGACTGGAACAACCTCCAGGAAGTGATGCAGAGTTAACCAGGAGAACATTGTACACAGAGACTGATACACTGTGGTACAATCAAATATAATGGACTTCTCCATTAGTAGCAATCCAGTGATCATGAACAACCTGGAGGGATCTAGGAGAAAGAACACTATCTACATTCAGAGGAAAAACTGTGGGAGTAAAAACACCAAAGAAAAACAACTGCTTGATAACATGGGTTGAGGGGGATATGATTGGGGATCTAGACCCTAAAGGAACATCCTAGTGCAAACATCAACAACATGGAAATAGGTTCTGATCAAGGACACATGTAATACCCAGTGTAATTGCACTTTGGCTACTGGAAGGGTAGGGGGAGGGGAGGGAGGAATAGAATATAATGTTTGTAACCTAGGAATAATGTTTGAAATTGACCAAATAAAAAAATAAATTCATAAAATTAAAAAAAATAAAAGATGGATTATTGATCTATACCAGGAATTCTCTTCAGTGTTATAGTCACATATTAAGATAATGGAAAAATAAAAGTAAGAAAATCTATTGGCCATATAAGTAGAGACAAACGCCTCAAAGTTAACACCATTTTTCTTCCCTATTTCTATTAAAAAACAATAATTAAGGAAAATCATTGCTACCAGAAAGGAAATGATAAATTAAATTATATAGATCCAATAATTAAACTATTTCAATTAAATTTTACATCTTCTTGAAACCTAGTCGTTTTTGTTAGCTATTTTAAGGCTAATTATGGTGATAAGCCAAATAAAGCATATTTTAGAATGATCACAATCTATTATTTAATGGTATAATGGAATTATTATGTCATGATTTAGTGAATAGCTGGTTTTTCAATGTACTATAAAATCACTTTTTTCTTCTGCTAGTGAAAGAATTATCTCCAAATTGTCAACTGAACATCTGTGAGAAAAAAATGGCTGAACTCAATCTGCTTTACATGTTGCATACATTTAATTTTATCACAAAAATATCAAATTAGATTCGTCACATGGACATATAAGAATCACTTAACATTGTGAATTAGCATTTTGTTGATTCAATTATAAATTTCAAAATATTTTATTGAGAAGAACTACTTGGAAAATATATTTATGCCTTTGTATATGATAATCCCCTAATTTCTGGTGCTCTAAAATGAACACATTCTTGGTACTTCAAACTTTCATATTTTTTCAGCTTTTATCATAGATTCATTTCTTCCCAGCAATATATTGTACATTGCTCATACATTTGTTCTGGATGGGGTTAAACATTTAACTAAATGGTCTACTTGATTGGTTCTTTTTTTTCATTCAAATGACAAATATTCTCAGTCACGCAATTCACTTCAGTTATTTTTTTTTTCATTTAGTTTAACTGACTGAAAAACACTATTTTGAACTCAATCTTAGATAGCAATGTCAAGAATCCAAAGGTTTCGTGGATCTGTGATCTTTTCTGTGCAAATGGATTTTCTCCTTAGTGGTTCAGACTTCAGCATATCCATGCAGTCTGTGCAAAGTTTAATAGGTGCTCTCTAATCAACTTTCTGTAGGGATTTACCAAACATCCTGGGTTCTTTAGGATCTTTTTTACATTTTTTTTTGGAAAGCAATATGACACACAGGTCATCTATTAATTATCCCACACCCTTTTCATATGATAGACCTACTTTTTTGTATTATTTTGCCTGATGTTACTCTTTTCTGCTGAATTAGAAGAATTGAAATCAGAATTCATTTCTGCTATCACTTTCTCTTTATTGTAATGCCATGACCCATAAATAACTGACTTATATTATTGCTTTGGTTAGAGGTAAGATTTGATTCAATGAAAGGATCCAGGACAGAAGATCATAAATTAATCTTTCACATGGCTATTGTTTTGGCAGTAATGAACTGTGACTAGCCTTAAGTAATAGGAAAAAATAAATTGTACTTGCTGTATACATTTATATTTATGAACAGTTGCTTGTGGGTATAGTTATATGGATATATATGTATATACATATGCATTTGTGTCATATATCATATGTGTATTTATATGCACTTTAGTTTATGTAGACAATGGAGATATAGGTTTAGACACAGATTGCCCATCTGCTGCATGCCTTAAAATGTCTTTCCGAACCCCAGCCTTGTATTACACTCACCACACTTGTCTTCTAGCCTATTCACAATGTGCTGAAAAGAGCTGGAGAAAATCAGGAAACTCTGCTGACTGGATCTGCTACAAATCCAGGTTATGGAGGCTCCCAATGCAGTGAGATAGTCCTTTTTTACGTCCCTTATCAACTCTCTCTCCCACTCACCACAGGAACTTTTCCAAATCTTTTCATTCCTCCTAAACCTCCCTTATATGACTCCCTCCCTTCTACCCTCCCAGCTGATGATCTTGACTCAATCTTGACTGAAAAACTGAGATTCTTTGCCAAGAACTCCCTCTTCTCTCCTCCTTATCTCACATCACTCAGATGCCTTCTGCTATTATCCCTTCTTAGACCCTTTGCACGAAGTGATCTTTCTTGCCATGCCAAACCCCTTTACCTTCACAAGCAATTCTATTCCATCCTATCTTTCCCAGCAGATTGTTTCTTTTATCTCAAGTCTCTGTCTTTTAGTTGCTTTCATGCTACTTACAAAAAATGCCTATATTTGCTTATCAAAAGATTTTGTTCCACTGATTGTTTTTTATTAACTTTTTGTTATTAAAAAATAAAAAAAGATAATATTTTAAAATAAATAGTTGTAGTATAAAAATAAACATAAAATACCATTGTTTTGTCAATAAGCCAAAAATAAAATAAAACCAAGAATGGGAAAAAAAATGAATGTATTACCTGAAAAAATTGGCTGCTAACACAGGGAAAATGATTAACTTGAGGGACAGATTGAATGTTCAGCTGATACCTCTACCATAACAAGAGATCAGGATCAACTACCCATTGTAGTTATTGGAAAGAGTGGTCACATTAAGGAGATCACAGTTATATTAGAGTACATTAGTACTCTTTCTTAACCTCTGCCTCAGTCTTCTAATCTATTTTTGTAACTATGGTTGGCTAGTAAATATTTAACTGATTTTCAAATATTTTAAACAAATTCTCTAAATACTGGTTGAGAAAATAATTATGACTTCAAGAATTGTTTAAACATTATTTGACCTTAGTAATATTTACATTCTGCTGAAGTCCTATGCTAAATCCTCTTCACGGAGTTACACGGAGCTATGACAACTTTTAACAAGCTCTATCTGACAGGTCTTGAATCCAAGTCAGAAAGGATTTAACTAAAGATCTATGTATATGTGTATGTATATATATATATGTCTTTATGCACAAACATTTATATATACATACACACATACATATGTTTTTACAAGACATTGGCACTTTGAGCCTTTAGTTAGAAATTCATAAAATGATGTTAATCATTTTTGCATTACTTTTGTTCCTATTTTTCAAATGTTGCCTTTATATTTTTTCTTCTTATCTTTTCCAGTGTCAAATAAATGTACTCCCTTAATCAGTCTATTTATCATTTTTCTTCTTAAAAGTCTAAATAATGCTAGTAATAGCTTACATTCTATGGGTTCCTTTCTTAAGTTTGCAAATGTTTTAAAGTTAGAAGTGAACAAAAGGGTCAGTGAAAGTAATCCACATTTGAGTCTTTTCTACAATAGGAAGAATAAAACAGCATGAAACAATGGGAAAACTATAAGAATTAGAGTTAGGTTTGAATTTGGGTTCTATCTTACTACCTATGTGACCCTGGACATTATCTGAGCTGAGGTTTCTTTATATGTAAAATAAAGGATTGAATTAGCTGGCCTCCAAGTCTCTTCCAACTCTATGACTATGATTCTATGAAAAGTTTAATAAATAATAAATATGATTTAACATTTTAGGGATTTTCCTTTATGAAATACCTTCAAGAACAATTTCCTCTTTTAATCTTCAGAGGGATATATTATGGATGACATATTTATTATAAGTGAAAATAGTGATACTCAGAGGTGTTAAGTGAAAATTCGAAAAAAGAAATAGAGAAATATAGAAAAATAGAGGCAGGATTTGAACCCAGGCTTTGGGGTGTTAGATATAGTACTATTTCCATGGCATTCAATATCTCTCAAGTATTTTAATCGACTTTACAAAACCAGCAATTCTGGTGCCTCTTATAAATACTAGAACATACACTCAGGACAAAAAACAAACAAGAAAAAGACAGTTTTAAAGGCAAATTTAGTTGTGGGATTTAGGTCACTCTTATGAAAATCATAAACTGGGGATGAAATGATTAGTGGAGGATGATGCTGAGATTCCTTGAGACTCTGAATTGGGATGCTATCACCAAGGACCAGGAGGCATATCAGGAGTCATCTCAAAAGGGACCCAATTGGGATTTGCATTGGGAAGCTAGGGATTTATAAGGGATAATAGAATCAAAGATTTTGAATGAGAGAGTTTCTTTAAAAGATAGTCTAATTCCAACATTTCCAAGATGAGGAAAAGTATACCCAAGAGAAGTAAGAGATTCACTCAAGGTGAGATCATGAATTCAAATCTATATCATTTAACTCTAAATTCAACTTCAGATTTGGTAACTTTCCACTAGAGTATTATTGTCTATCTGACAAAGCTGTACAATTGCTATGAGAATCCTCTAAATTTCAGTGTTATAACTCAAAATATTGGACATTCTTTTTTTCTTTAGTTCTAGCCAAGTTATTCCCTTGATACAATGTCTTCTACCTCCATCCTCTACTTGCACTCAGGCTCAGACACCATCTCTATCCCAAATTGCATTTGGGTATGGTTATGCCATTTTACCCATATCCCAGTGTCTTATACTTTCATTGTTTAATTCCTAAATACCACATACTCTATTTTATTACTGAGCCTTGTTAATAATTCATGAGATAATCCTCTTGGCAATCTTGTACATTTTCCTGAATACTTATTGCGAAATTATTTATTTTTTCCCTCTGGGGGAATTCTTACTTTAAATGGATCCACTTTTAAATAGACTTCAATCAACATAAGTTACCCACTTTAGTTTTACAAAGCTTATGAGTGATATCAAATGTTACAAAAAAGATTCTACTTCCAATACATTGGAAAAACAGATATAACTAGTATGTATACATTATTCTATTTATTTAAAAAAAAGAAGGCAAATGTACTTAAATTTTTTTTCACTAATGCTTGGCTCATTGGAAATCAAATTTCAATTATGAAAAAATTGAAGATCAATCACAACTCACTTCAAAAATTTACTCAACATTTATTAAGCACTTAGTATATGTAGAAAAACAGGTTAAATGTTGGGGAAGATATTATGCAACATTTAAAAAAGCCATCATTCTTGCTCTAAGGAGTTTCAATCTATTCTCACCATTTAACAATTAATTAAAGGAATTCATCAAAGAGTCATTACATGCCAGGCACTATTCTGAGTGCAGAGAACCCAAAGCAAAAAAGCAAAAACAGCCCTACTCCCCTTCAATTCCTCCTTTTCAATTGCTCACCAGTCATTTTTACTTTAATGGCTTTCTGTCACTTGAAATTCCACATTTTTTAAACATAATAAACAAATATTTCTCTGTAGTCCATGTTTCTATATTTTAGGACATCTTTGGCATTTTAATTTCCCGTAAGCCCTAGCATCTAACCATTTCCTCCCAATTATCCCTTTATTTTATTTTTAATATTGCTAACATCTATTCCCATCACCCAACAAAAATAAAAAGATCTTATTACCTTGTGCTTAGACTATTTATTCCCATAGCTCTCATAACTGATATCTCTACCTCTACCTCATACATCTTCTTACTCCTACCCATCCTATATATTACTTCTCAATTACTTATTCAATACCTCTATTATATTATTATGCATATTCTCTCCAATGTTATATCTATCATTTAGGGTTATTGTAAGAATAAAATGAGATAATATTCATAAGTTGTGTCGCAAGACTTGGCTTAAGAAATTAAATGAGAATCTTGGAGTTTTGTGGAAGTCATATATGACCCAGAAATAGTTTAGAAACTTGGAAATGCATTTGTATGTAAAATATATGCATTATGTCAACATACTCTATCTTTCAAATCCATAAATATACATAATGTCTTTTTTAAAGTTAAAATAAGTAAAAAGTTAAAGTCTGCAAAAAAAAAACCAAAGCCAGCAGACTTTAACTTTACAAAGTCTAGAAATTATTTATTTATATATATACACATATATATGTGTTTATGCATACATATATATCTATATACATATTTATATCTTGGCATTTCATCCTATATCATTTGTCACTGTTCCCTCTAAGTATAATTCTTCTAGCTGCCCAGGTGATAATAACATATTTTAATATTTACCAATGGCCTCTTTTCCTATAGGGATATATATCATTTTAACTTCTTGGGTCTCTTTTAAAAAGTTTTTTTTGTGTGTGTGTTTTTTTTGTTGTTTTTTCCCCCTCTTTCTTAATTATCTTTTGATCATTCTCTTGTGTTCTATGCTTGGGCATCAGATTTTCTGTTAAGGTCTGGTTTTTTCTTTACAAATGCTTGGAATTCTTCTATTTTGTTGAATGACCACACTTTACCCTGTAAGAATATGGTCAGTTTTGCTCGGTAGTTGATTCTTGGTTGTAGACCTAGTTCCCTTGCTTTTTGGAATATCATATTCCATGCCTTTTGGTCCTTCAATGTAGATACAGCCAGATCCTGTTTTTCCATGGTATCTAAATGATTTCTTCTTAACAGCTTGTAATATTTTTTTCCTTTGTCTGCTCCTTTTTGAATTTGGCTATAACATTCCTGGATGTTGTCAGTTGGGGATTAATAAGTACAGGAGGTGATCTATGGATTTTTTGCAATCTCCACTTTTCCTTCTTGTTCTAGAATATTGGGGCCATTTTCTTGAATAATTTCCTATAGTATGCTGTCCAGGCTTTTTCTTTTGTCCTGGTCTTCCAGTAGAGCAATGATTCTTAAGTTGTCTCTCCTGGAATGATTTTCTAAATCTTCTGTTTTGTGAATGAGATGCTTCATATTTTCCTCAATTTTTTCCTTCTTTTGGTTTTGTTTTATAGTGTCCTGCTGCCTTGTGTGAAGACTTATGTGAAGTGATACAAAGTGAAGTAAGCAGAATTGGGAGAACATTATACACATTAACAACAATAATGTATGAAGAACAGCTGTGGATGATGACTATTATCAGCAATGCAGAAATCTAAGAAAACTCCAAATTACTCGTGACTAAAAAAACTATCTACCACCATTAAAACTGGCAGAGTCTGAAAGCAGATAGAATCTTACCATTTAAACGTTATTTCATTCATGATTTTTTAATTGAATAAACAATATGTGTCTTCTTTCACATGGCAACAAAAAACACATGAAAGTATGCATTGCATGTTAAAACCTACATCATATTGCTTGTCATCTTGGGGAGGGGGATGAGAGTAAAGAGGGAGACAACACGGATCACAAAAATTCAAAAAACAGTTATTAAAAATTATATCCTGCATAATTGGGAAAATATGATAAAATTGATAAGCAGGAATACTAGGGTGATCCAATGTAATGTCTTTTTTTCAGTTTTCAATTTTCCTATGAAAAGTTAGAAATGACAAAGGAGACTATCTATGATTATGATAGGGCAGAAAATGCCTGGGTTTAAGATGCAGCTGTGTAGCTCCAAAGAGTTCAGATATGTATATCTTACCTTTTCTAGAGAATGTTTATTCTGTATGGAATGGCTCAGTGTAAAATAACTGGACTATTCATTATTGCCAAGGATATAGAGGAAGAGAGAGTTTATAAATAACTCTAAAATTATATCAGAAAATCTAAATTAAGACCTTATGAATTAAATCAACATATAATTTGATATGTTGTGATTTCAAAGAAATATAGGTATAAAATAAGAAAAATATATTCAAAATATGAATCAGGAATAAACAATGAGGGAATCCAGTAATTTTTAAATTAAACATAAATCTAATACTTATTTATCACAAATATTTTCTCTAAGGAATAAATGAGTAGAATGTATTAAATAACATTATTCTTCCTTATAAAATATATGAAATGAAATTGTTTATATTTTAGTAGACAGGGAAGGATCTATGCTGAAAAGAGTAATTCTTGAGTTAATCATATATAGAAATAATCAATTTGTGAAAATCAGCATTAGTTAAAATATTGATGAAAGAATAAAAATTAGAAGAAATAAAAGATAAGATGTGCAGTGGAAACAACTCAAATCCTGACCTTTTCAAAAATTAGTTATTGATAAAAATGGGATATGGAAAAAAGGAATGATACTATAACTAATTGCAATAATATTAGATAGCAATAAGAGGTCTAAATGAGTCCATAAAGCACCTTGGTTATCCAACACTTGATTAACTTTTGATGCTTCAAGTATTTTCTATTAGATTTGGGAGCTTGTGTCCAATTCACATTTGTCTTTGAGGATTTGCTTGTAACTGGTTTGACTTCATTGACTTCTTCTGAGTTTGTGTCTTGATCTTTCCTTTCACCATAGAAGTTTTTGTGGTCTTGTTCTTTTTTTTCATTTTCCCACAATTTAAAAATTTGAAACTATATTAATGTTGGAGTGTTTCCAACATCAAGCATAGCGGGGTCCTCTTTTTCAAGATTCAGGCTTTTCACACTGCTGTTTTCACAGCTATTTCTAGGATGGGGGAGGTTAGAAGTTTTTTTTTCCTTTAAATAATATTTTTTTTTATCATTTCCAAGCATTATTCATTAGAGAAAAAGATCATTTTCTTCCCTCCACCCCATAGCCGACGCATGATTCCACTGGGTATCACATGTGTTCTTGATTCGAAGCCATTGCCATGTTGTTAGTATTTGCATTAAAGTGTTCATTCAGAGTCTCTCCTCTGACATGTCCCCTCAACCGCTGTAGTCAGGCAGTTGCTTTTCCTCGATGTTTCTACTCCCACAGTTTGTCCTCTGATTATGGATAGTGTTTTTCTCCTAGATCCCTGCAGATTGTTCAGGGACATTACACCTCCACTAATGGAGAAGTCCATTATATTCGATTATACCACAGTATATTAGTCTCTGTGTACAATGTTCTCCTGGTTCTGCTTCTCTCGCTCTGCATCACTTCCTGGAGGTTGTTCCAGTCTCCATGGAATTCCTCCACTTTATTATTCCTTTTTGCACAATAGTACTCCATCACCAACAGATAAAATTTGTTCAGCCATTCCCCAATTGATGGGCATTCCCTCATTTTCGAATTTTTGGCCACCACAAAGAGTGCAGCTATGAATATTTTGTACAAGTCTTTTTGTCCATTATCTCTTTGGGGTACAAACCCAGCAGTGCTATGGCTGGATCAAAGGGCAGACAGCCTTTTATCGCCCTTTGGGCATAGTTCCAAATTGCCCTCCAGAATGGTTGGATCAATTCACAACTCCACCAGCAATGAATTAATGTCCCTACTTTGCCACATCCCCTCCAGCATTCACTGCTTTCCTCTGCTGTCATGTTAGCCAATCTGCTAGATGTGAGGTGGTACCTCAGAGTTGTTTTGATTTGCATCTCTCTGATTATAAGAGATTTAGAACACTTTTTCATGTGCTTATTAATAGTTTTGATTTCTTTATCTGAAAACTGCCTATTGATGTCCCTTGCCCATTTATCAATTGGAGAATGGCTTGATTTTTTGTACAATTGATTTAGCTCTTTATAAATTTGAGTAATTAAACCTTTGTCAGAGGTTTCTATGAAGATTTTTTCCCAATTTGTTGTTTCCCTTCTGATTTTAGTTACATTGGTTTTGTTTGTACAAAAGCTTTTTAATTTGATGTAGTCAAAATTATTTATTTTACATTTTGTGTTTCTTTCTATGTCTTGCTTGTTTTAAAGTCTTTCCCCTCCCAAAGGTCTGACATGTATACTATTCTGTGTTTACCCAATTAACTTATGGTTTCCTTCTTTATGTTTAAATCATTCACCCATTTTGAATTTATCTTGGTGTAGGGTGTGAGGTGTTGATCAATTCCTAATCTCTCCCACACTGTCTTCCAATTTTCCCAGCAGTTTTTATGGAATAGTGGTTTTTTGTCCCAAAAGCTGGGATCTTTGTGTTTATCGTATACTATCTTGCTGAGGTCTTTTGCCCCCAGTCTGTTCCACTGATCCTCCTTTCTTTCTCTTAGCCAGTACCAAATTGTTTTGATGACCGCTGCTTTGTAATATAGTTTGAGGTCTGGCACTGCAAGGCCCCCATCATTTGTGTTTTTTTCATTATTTCTCTGGATATCCTTGATCCTTTGTTATTCCAAATGAACTTTGTTATGGTTTTTTCTAAATCAGAAAAGAAATTTTTTTGGAGTTCAATGGGTATGGCACTAAATAGATAGATAAGTTTGGGTAGGATGTTTCTTTTTATTATATTGGCTCGTCCTATCCATGAGCAGTTAATGTTTTTCCAGTTGCTCAAGTCTAGTTTTAGTTGTGTGGAAAGTGTTTTGTAGTTGTGTTCATATAGTTCCTGTGTTTGTCTCGGGAGATAGATTCCTAGGTATTTTATTTTGTCTAATGTGATTTTGAATGGGATTTCTCTTTCTAGTTTTTGCTGCTGAGCTGTGTTGGAGATATATAGAAATGCTGATGACTTATGCGGGTTTATTTTGTATCCTGCAACTTTGCTAAAGTTGTTGATTATTTCAATTAGCTTTTTGGTTGAATCTCTAGGATTCTTTAAGTAGACCATCATGTCTAGATGCAATATCTTGGTCTCCTCCTTGCCTATTTTGATGCCTTCAATTTTTTTTTTGTCTCTAATTGCTACTGCTAGTGTTTCTAGTAAAGAGCAATATCTTGGTCTCCTCCTTGCCTATTTTGATGCCTTCAATTTTTTTTTGTCTCTAATTGCTACTGCTAGTGTTTCTAGTACAATGTCAAATAGTAGAGGTGATAATGGGCATCCTTGTTTCACTCCTGGTCTTATTGGGAATGCATCTAGTTTATCGCCATTGCAGATGATATTAGCTGATGGTTTTAGATATATACTGTTTATTATTTTTAGGAATGACCCTTCTATTCCTATGCTTTCTAGTGTTTTTAATAGGAATGGATGTTATATTTTATCAAAGGCTTTTTCTGCATCTATTGAGATAACCATGTGGTTCTTCTTGGTTTGCTTGTTGATGTGGTCAATTATGTGGATGGTTTTCCTAATATTGAACTAGCCCTGCATCCCTGGTATAAATCCTACTTGATCATGGTGGATGACCCTTCTGATCACTTGCTGAAGTCTTTTTGCTAGTATCCTATTTAAGATTTTTGTATCTATATTCATTAGGGAGATTGGTCTATAATTTTATTTTTCCGTTTTAGACCTACCTGGTTTTGGAATCAGTACCATGTTTGTGTCATAAAAGGAGTTTGGTGGAACTCCCTCTTTGCTTATTATGTCAAATAGTTTGTATAGTATTGGGATTAACTGTTCTCTGAATGTTTGATAGAATTCACTGGTGAATCCATCAGGCCCTGGGGATTTTTTCTTAGGATGTTCTTTGATGGCCTGTTGGATTTCATTTTCTGATATGGGATTATTTAAGAGTTCTATTTCTTCTTCTGTTAGTCTAGGCAGTTTGTAGTTTTGTATATATTCATCCATATCACCTAAATTGGTGTATTTATTGCCATATAATTGGGCAAATTAATTTTTAATCATTGCCTTAATTTCCTCTTCATCGGAGGTGATGTCCCCCTTTTCATCTTTGATGCTGTTAATTTGCTTTTCTTCCTTCCTTTTTTTAATTAGTTAATTAATTAAAAAATGCTCTTTTACATGCACGTTGTCTTCCAGTTGTCTGATTCTGACCTTTAAAGCCTGGTTTTCCTTTTCAGTTTGGTCAATCTGGTTTTGTAGATGTGTGAATTTCTTTTGCATTATTTCCCACTTTTCCTCCCAGAAGGCTTCCATCTTTTTGATCATTTCCAATTCAAATTCTTCATGGGTTTGTGGAGAGTTTCCATTTTCCTTGGAAGGTTTTGGAGCATTTGCTTGTGTTTCCTCTTCTATCTCCTCTGTATTTTGTATTTTTGCTCCATAAAATGTGTCCAAAGTTTTCCCCTTCTTCTTGTTTTTCTTGGAGTTTTGGGGATTTTCTGTACTGTTTGCCATCTCTATCTGAGTGGGGAGGTCTAGCTTTTTTTATCTCTGTCTGGTGTTCAGAGGCTTTAGCCCCAGGCGAATTGTCCATTTGTGGGTGTTACTGCTCTCATTTTCCTCCCGATGCTTCTTCGTTGCCTTACTTCCACCCTCTGAGCCTGGCTTGGCACTGTCTGAGATGTGTCTCAGAGCCTTTGTGGGCCAGAAGGGCCTGCACTCTGAGAGGGGAGGGACCGTGGCTTCCCAGAGCCCCAAGGGCTCCTGATAGGATTAACTTCAGCTGGGTTGGACTGAGTGTGTCTTAAAACAGGGATTTTTCTCTGAGACTTGGACGGAAGGATCCAGCCAGGGGGCTACAGGCTCCCCTCTGTCTCTCTCTGTTTCCCTGCTGTCTGGGTGCCCCTGTAACTGGCTCAGGTTATTTTCAGGATGCGGCCTTCAGAATAGCTGGCCCTGAGGTCCTTTTGCTAGCTCTTAGGTTCCTGCTGCTGCCTCGGACTCAGCGCTCTGGGTTGGGGGGAATGGGTCCTGGGACTTTCCTTCTGCCTACCCCTTAGACCCGAGTGATCTCGGGTTCTGGCTTTTGGGGGGGCTGTGCCTTTTGATCCAGATCCAGGAGGAGGGTTCCTGGGATCTATCCTGTTGTTTGTTTTGAATTTCGATGTCCTAGGAGCATACAGTTTGAGATCGGTTAGGAAGGGTTTCTGGAGATCTGAACTTTAGCTCTCTCTAACCCACCATCTTGACCGGAAGTCAGGTTAGAAGTTTTTAGTGTTTTTGAATTGTATGATCTATGGATCCCTTGTCATTACAATAGGTACTACTCTTCAGGACTCATTTTTTTCCTTTAGGACAAGAAATCATAGTATTACTCAGGGTGTCTGATCACTTGGGGATAGAAGAAAGAGTGCTCCTCAGGGCTTCCACTACCTTTTCACTAAAAGTGCTCTTCTTCACTCTTGAACTCTGACATGGAACTGGGTATAGGCAATGGACTTACAAACAGCATTTGGTCTTCATCTAGTGCTAACACAGGGGTATCTTATAATCTGTAATGTGTTGCTAAGTCCCTTTACTGTTTCTAGCTTGAGAGCTCCCAAAGCTGCTGCTTCTTCTGTCACCACCATCAAGTACCACCACTTGAGTGTAGTCCATGTGGGCTGTGGTCTTGATTCCTCCTCCATGTCACAGATATCTTTTCTGACCTTTTATTTTATCTTGAGCTTGAGGAATGTCTCATTTTGAACTTTTTGGCGACGCTACAATTTCAGAATTCAAGTTAATTAAAATTGTTTGCAGGGAAATGTTGGAAGAACTCAGCTGATTGGATTTCTATTCTGAAAATTTGGCTCCTCCTCCAGAAGTCCCCTCTGATTTACTTTTTATAACAAAGAAATGTGGCTTCCAAAGTCAAAACTAATTTAAAATATAAAGTCATTTGATTATTATGGAGACTGTGAAGGATTATGAGCAGTAGTAATTAAAAGAGAGAAACTGAAGGCTAAATCCATTTTTAGGAATATATGTTATGAGAGATAACTCAACAAAGTAAACAAATAAGATATTTGAGAATTAAAATGATAGAAAGATGACAACAGAACAATGGAAATGAACTGCAAATATTTTTATAGTATGAAAAAACATCAATTATAATAGAGTTGGACTAGCTATGGAGAAGGGAGAAATGATACAAAAGAAAATAAAAGATAGGAAAACCAACTGAGTTAAATCAAGTCTTCAGATATTGAGACTAAGCATAATACAACTGGTATGGGATCCAAATAACTCACTTGACAGCTTTTGTTAAGCATTTACAACTGTGTTTGAAATTTCTTGATATTGGAGCTACAAATACAAAAAATAAAGATTTTTATTTTCACGAGACATATTCAAGTAGGACAGACATGGATAATACATACATACATATACATATATATGTATATATACACATACATACATACAGAAAAAGAATATAAATTTTGGGTAATTAAATACAAGATAATTTGAGAGCTTAAGAGGAAAATTAATCATAATTGAAATCAGCTGAGTCATAGACTATGGTGTTTGAGCTTTATCTTTAAGGACAAGAGGAATCATAATGGGAAGAGATTCGAGAACACAGTACCTTCTAAGCATTGAGGACAGGTATTGTAAAAGTAGTGAAATGGAGTGTTGTGTGCATGAGAAACAAAGAGAAGACTAGTTTGTTTGGATTGTAGAGTGCAGAAGGGAACATATTATCTAATAAAGTTGGAACAAAATTGAGTGTGGCTTTAAGGTTGAACAGAGAAGTGCATATATTTTGTTCCTGAAGCAATAGGAAGTGATTGGAGTTTCCTGAATAGAAGACTGACATGAAGCTTGTCCTTTCTCTTAACTGGGTATGTTGTTACAGATTGTCTAAAAATTGTTTCCTTTTAATATTCACAGTCTCTTTTTCTTCCATTCCAGGATAAACATTGTAAAAGCAACAAGGGGCAAATGAACTGAAATGATGGAGTAGGATAAAGGATTATAGCCCAGATTTTCTCAGATTTCATCCTGTTATTTTGTTTCATCACTTATATTTATAAATTTCTGCTTGCTGTGATGTTCTATATTCTTTCCAATTTTCCTTTCACCAAAGATTCATAACAATAGCATTATTTGATATGTTTCTTGGTATCATTTCACCTATATCTTACATTTCTTATCTGCACAGTTATGAAATATTCAAATGCTTTTTACTTGTCCATTCCATTTACTTGTCCATTCTTCCTTTCTCATGTTGTGTGTCTTTTCTGATATTAGGATGTAGATAGAAAGATGACATTTAGATTGAGTGCAAATGAGTAGTTATATAGAAGTTAGTTTGAAAGAAAGGTTAGTTGTATTTGAGATCATCTGTGTCATAGAGGTTCTATCTATCTATCTATCTATCTATCTATCTATCTATCTATCTATCTATCCAATCTATCTAATCAATCTATCTCATATAAAATTTAACTATTTTAAAACAAAGGGGAGGATCCTTTTTGAGGCAATATCTATTCTTCACTACAAGTAACTGATATTCATTCTTTAAATCTAGATTTTTAAAAATCTATTTATTCTATTGCTCTTCCTATCTGGTTTGGACTCCTTTTTCATTCTTACTTTAGTTTCATGCCTTCTATTGGTTAATATCTCTTCTTGTTAATTCTTACTCCTTCCTGTTCTTTTTGATTCAGGATTTCTTATTCACTCTACTCTCACTGAATTCATCATCGATTACTATTATTTTAATTTCCAATAGAGCTAATAATAGAAAGATAAGTTTTTGTTTAGGTAAAGTTTGGGCATAATCATCAATTCTAAAAGAATGGACTTTTCCAAAAGTAAGCAGTTTGGGATCTTTGAAAGTCCTTTCTCTATGTCACCCCTTTGGTTTTCCTATTTTCCTTCAACCTATTTGATTTGATGCAATCCTTGTCTTTTATTGTTTTCTCTCTGTACCACCTCCCTGTAAAATTTTGTTTGGGATTTCTTTTGTCCCTCTTCAGGATGTGTTGGATTATGATTACCTATGTATATTCTATACCACCACCACCATACCTTGAGTAATGGTATTTTATTTTTGCCTTTAAATGCCCAGAAGCTAGTACTGTGCTTTACACAAAATAGCTGCTTACATAAAATTTTTCATTGAGTTGCAGAATTTTCTGAGTAAATTCTAACCTAATTTGTCTTTCATCTCAATTCTAGGCAAAATTCATTATCTACTTTGATCAGTTCTCCAGGATGCACACACACACACACACACACACACACACACACACACACACACCCCTTCTGCCCTCTCCTCACTCCTCCCCTGATTTACCAATCCCGTGGGATTTGGCTTAGATATATGTCTAAACTAATTCAAGCTTAGAGGAAGGAGAAATAAATTCCAGTGATTTTAAATACAAACCTAAATTCTTCTGCCCCTCCACACCTAATTATTCTTTAAGTCCAGTAGAGAAAGACAAATGAGATCTAAAGGGAGAGCACTGTACAATGTGGGCTTTCATGGGTCTCTCTACCCTTGGCACTTAACCCTTTAGATAGAAAGATAGATAGATAGATAGATAGATAGATAGATAGATAGATAGATAGATAGATAGATGGATGGATGGATAGATAGATAGATAGATAATAGATAGATAGATAGATAGATAGATAGATAGATAGATAGATAGATAGACAGATAGATAGATGGACAGATAGATGGATGGATAGATAGATAGATAGATACATACATACATACATACATACATACATACATACATACATAGATGATTGATAGATGGATAGAGAAATACAGACAGACAAACAGACAGATAGACATATATAGATAGATACATAGATAGATAGATAGATAGATAGATAGATAGATAGATGGATAGACAGATCAATAGATGCATAGATTGATAGATGGATACAGACAGACAGATAGTTAGATAGATAGATAGACAGACAGACAGACAAGATAGACAAAAAGCCCTCTTCCTGGTGAGGTGTCAAAAATGTTACATGTTAACTAAATATACTAAATATACCTGAAAAATGCCCTATCTGAGGAGACCTGTCAAGAGCACATTTTGTTTTATGAAGTCAAAAATGCCTTTTGAAAATCAATTTTTTAAAAAAGGAACATGGTGGGAATTTAAATTTTCTACATCTGTCAATCTGTTGTGTAACTGTAAATCTGTGGTCTGCTATGGGAAATCACCATGAAAACCTGCTTCTTCTTATGTTTTCACTGATGATATCCCAAAGGGAATCTATCACCTCAGTACTGACATAACACAGCTTCTCTTTCATTTCCAGGCGATTTTAATGAATAATTCCTCTTGTCTCATTATGGTCATCCTTTTCTCTTCTTACTTCAGTGTCAATAGAATTCAATTTGTTTTTCTCTAGTGTTGGCATTATTACTGGCATAGTGTAGTAATTTTGCCAGCTGAGGTAGCCCACATCATATGACCAAATAGCATCTACGGTTACACAGAATCAGCATCTGGATACTTCTTGTTTCCCAGACTTGCTGGCATAGGTTCCTGACTCTCTTTTTCTAAGACCACCTGCCTAGGTCCCCGATCCTTTGTTCACCATCTGCCAGTGTGAGTTCATCATCCCTGATCTCTTGGTTCTCCAGAACGCACACATGCTGGTATATTTCTAGAGAAGCAGTGGGCTGTACTAGAAAGAACTGGATCTGGCAGCAATGGATTTTGGGTTTTGCATCTGGGTTCTGTCCTTTCCTATCTTGTGGTCTTAAGTCATGTAAACTTTCAGATTTTGTCTCTTTAGTATAAAATTAGAGGGAGGTCCTATTTGACTCTCTATGCCTCCCTACTTTAAACTCTGTGAATGTAATATTGAGTCTGAAAGGTTATAATACCTACCAACAATCTTTCTGTCTAGCAGAACCACTTTACCATATTCTATCACAACATACTAAAACTTACAGTACACTGAATTATCTTCCTTCATTTTCTGAAGGTTGTCATTATTCCTTTAATTTTTATATAAAAAATTCTGTTCTGTAATAAAAGTCCTATTTTTCAAGAAGTTTCTCCTCTTAAGCCTTCTCCTTAAGCAAATCTCTGACTTTTACTTGTTCAGTTGCTTTATTCTCCAACCAACTTTTTAAAGTGGCATAGATGTTATTAAAATATATATGCATATGTGTCTACATACATCTTCAACTATAGGATTTCCATACAATAAGGAATGTGAAATAGAGGTAGAATGCTCAAGTTTTATCCACCCCTGAGCCTGCTATTCCCACTGTTACATCACTACAGGAGAAATCATTGATATTTTTTAAAATAATTTTTTTTATTTTAAATTCTTTTCTTTTTAAAATTTGAGTTTCATTTTATCCCCTAACTCTCCTCCACTCACTGAGAAGGCAAACACTATATCAATATTACATGTGAAATCATGCAAAACAGTTGCAAATTAGCCATATTGCAAAAAGTCAAGAAAAAAAAGTAATACAATTTTAAGTTTGCACTCAGAATTCATCAGTTGCCTCTTTCAAGGTGGGTAGCATTTTTTCCACTATAATACTTTGGAGTTACCATGGATTAGAGTAACCATTATTTCACAGTGGATCATTATTACAACCTTCATATTACTGGGCAAAATGATCTCACTGTTCTCACTTCATTTTGCCTCAGATAATATAAATTTTGTCATGTCTTATTTTTCTGAAACCACCCACTCTGGAAATTTCCAAGAACACAAAGGAACCTCACCATAATACTATGTTATAATTTGTGCAGTCATTTCCCAACTGATGACCATCACTTCAATTTCCAATGCTTTGCCCCCTGAAAAAGAGTTACTATAAATATTTTTGTACATATAGATTCTCTTCCTTTTATCTGTTTAGGGCATAGTTCTAGTAGTGGCGATGATTGGTCAAAGAGTATGCTTAGTATAATAGCTTTTGGACATAGATCCAAATTGTTTACCAGAATGATTGGACCAAATCGCCATTGTACCAATAGTGAATTAATGTACCTATTTCCCCCCATATCCTCTAGCATTTATTTCTCTTAGGTGTTTTACTTTTCATTTCACTAATCAATGATAATTTAAAACATTTTTTCACATAACCATGGAAAGTTTTGGTTTCAAACCTGTTCATATCCTTTGACCATTAATGGGGAATGGCTCTTATTTTTATTTTTCACTTATTTTTTGCTCAGTTATCCAGGTACAATAGGACCCTAGTATCCACAGCAGGTAGGTTTCAAAACTTACCATGGATAGCTGAAACCATGGATATAAGGGAACATCTGCTAACCCCAACTATATATGCTCTCTTTCCCCATTCCTGCCCCTTAGCTCAGTGGTCCTCAGCCTCCCAACTCAACATCCACAGGAAAAAAATACACTAAAAAGGGTGAAATTGAAAGTCAGAAAAAAAAGTCAAAATGAAAGCAGAAGATATCTCCATTATTCTGATGGATCCCCGGAGGAACTTCTTAGGTGGTAGCACTTTGCAGGCAACAGTACTTAAACAATTGTCCATGGATAACTGAAACCACAGATATTGAAACCATAGATATTGATAATGTGGATCACAAGGATGTATTTGAGAAATAAAATCTTCATCAGAGAAACTTGCTATAAAATGTTTTGATACTTCAATGCCTACAATACTGTTTAACAAAATATAGCTTCCTTATTTCTTTTAATTAGATCTATTTTTTCTTTCTGTTTTGTCTGAGATGGTGATGAATATTTTTGCCTCCCTCCCCCCTTTGCTGAAGCATATTATATTCTGCTCTAGTTCTTTATTTTAACTCTCTGTGTGCTTTCTCTATCAAATGTGTTTCTTGTGAGTTGTTGGATTCTGATTTTTATTTAATTGGGCTATCCATTTCCATTTTAAGGTTAAGCTTATCCCTTTCTTTTCAGCTCTGGTCTTTTTATCAGGAATCTGAAAAACTTCTACTTCATTAAATATCTATTTTTTTCACTAAAAGGCCATATTTTGCTTGGTAGATTATTGTAATTTTAGCTCCCTTCTGGAATATCATATTCCAAGTTCTTTGCTACTTGGAAGTATATACTGCTGAATCCTGGACCAGGAACTGTGATGATGCAAGTTCTTGAGTCCCTCTATACCTTGCTACTGAAACCAGGGTTCCTGCTCCATTTTGAGCAACCACAAGTGCTCCTTTTCTCTGTAAGACTCCCAAAGGCCTCACAGAACTGCATATGAGTAATACAGTATCAAATCAGCACCATTTCTACCCAGGACCAGCAAGGGATTCCCTGTACTTTCGATCTGACCAATCATCTAACCCTCTTAGCTTCTCTGTCCTGAGAGCTCCAGAAGCTACTACAACTGTCATGTTTCTCTCCACCCACTGTAGCAAACTGGACTCCAAATCAGCTTCTACCCTGGTGTTATAGACTTCTCTTGTTTACCACTTACAGTATCTTAGGCTGGAAAAATATCTCATCCTGACCTTTGGTTGGCTCTACCACTCTTAGACATGATTTGACTTGTTAGTTTTAAGTTGTTGGGGGAAATTTGGAGACAGTTCAGCTGGATTGCTGTCTCTAATCTGCCATCTTGGCTCAACCAATACAGGAGAAATTATAGCTGTTTACTAAGAATAATGGTGTTGATTATCCTTGTCTTCTCTTCCAAGGGTGCATATTTTTATGTTCAAAAGTTTAACTCTATTCCTTTCATTTTATTTTTAGTCAAAATTTCCAGTTAATATTAATTATAAACTATGATTATCACCCTCCTTACACTTTTCTAAAAAAAATCTATACTCTTAAGAATTATAGGAGATTGGGAGCAACTTGGTGGCTCAGTGGATTGAGTTAGGCATAGAATCAGCAGGACCTGAATTCAAATCTGATTTCAGACTGTGGGTTTTAAAATCAACATACAATAACTCAAATATTACATTTATAAGATATATTAAAAAAAAACTAGAGTAAAACCTTCCTAACTCATGAGGAAGAAGGGGGGGGGAGACACAGCAAACTTAAATTCAATCACATAAATGTGAGGATGCAGGAAAAGGGAAAAGGATTCTAGGTAATACAGAAAGGAATTTTGGGTAATGTAGTTTTAGGGGTTCAAGAATTTCCTGCTACACAAGACACTACCTAGCTGTGGGCCCCCTAGGGAAGTCACTTAACCTATATTACCTAATTTTTACCATTCTTCTTTCTCAGAATCAATACTCTAATACTGAAGGGTTTAAAAAGAAAAAAAATTAAGTGAGATTGATCTCAGTCAATCTTCCATGACAGTTAAAAAGATAATTACCTATGGGAGAAAAACCCCAACTTTTGAAAGGGAATGACTCTCCTTGCCAATCTTCACAATAAACAATGATGCAATAGAGGGAACCGATCAATAGAAGATACAGTAGCCCAGCAGAGAGTGGTGAAGTTGAAATGTAAGGAGGACACATAGAGAGCCCAGTGGAGGAATATAGTCAGCAGAATTGACATATATAGGAATAGCATCATAGAATAGCAGAAAAAGAAGGGAAAATCTCAGGTTTCTGTAATGCTACACAGATGAGTTAACCTGATCAACTTAATGCTAGTGTAATGAATGGGTATTCATAATGTTCCTGCTGATTCTGAGTGTATTTTTGGGAGAGTCTGTCTTAGTTTATGAGTAGCAGGGAGGATATTTTATATTTGATGCAACCTAAGTACTTCGATTTGAGAAAGTTGTATTAATTAGTTATCTATAAATAGCACGCTGGTAAGGTCTAATCAGAGGCTGCTCTCATGCTGTCATTCTCTTAATTTAAGTTCAGTATTAGAATAAAATAAGACAATCACAAATTATTGAACAGTTAAGAAAAGATTTATTTCACCCTATGTGGAAGAGGCATGAAGAGACTTCCCAAAGCCTCATAATCTTCATTTTAGATTAGGGAAACCCTCATCCCACTCACCACAGTTTCCTTTTCCTGTTAATAAACCCCTTACCTGAGAAAATAAAGGAAGAAGTTTTTCCTCATAAATATCATAGTCCACTCAAGGGGGAGGGGCAAAACCAAAAACTTCAGAAGAAACTGGGAAGGAGAGGGTAGAAGAAGGGAGGGAGTGAAGGAAGGGGGAGTTTAGGAAATATATTGATCATCAGTAGGAATAAGTAGGCAAATCCCAGAGCATTCCCCTGTGTCAGCATCTCTCTATCTCAAGCAGCATCTCTCAGTATCTCTCAAAGTACATCTATCCCCATTATAACTAGGCAGCCTCAGGTGTTCCCCTACTAGAAGTTCTCTAGTCACAAGCCAGAGTATCCAGTTATTACAACAAGAAATAGTTTACATAGATTACCATTTTTATTACATCTAACAAAGCTAAGGTGAATGACAAGGATACAATGATAATTAGCTCCTCTGAATGACCTTACCATTTGTCTTCACAGAGAATAGCATATGATTATCTCTTTTGCCTAGCACTGTGCTTCATAAACTTTAATATTTTCTTATTGAATAAATAGCTAGACTGTATTGAAGCTTAGAGTTCAGAACCCAAATTAATTCAGTTTAATGGAACAAGTAATTATTAAGCATCTAAGTGATTATGAAGCATCTGGAAGCCACAGAAAATATGACAAAAATGAAAATTGTTCCAGTCTTTAAATTTACATTGTATTAGGAGGAAACATAGGTGAGTAGACATTGAAATATTATAATTAGTGTAATATGTATATAATATAAATACATCCACAAATATATAAACATATAAATATATAGTCTATATACAGTCTATATGTATATGTGTGCATATGTATGTGAGAGAGAGATTAATGATGAGGGATCAGGAAAACCATCTTGGAGGAGAAGGTGCTTAAACAGAGCCAGCAGGACATTATTAAAAGAGGCAAGGATGAGGAGAGGGAATTATTCAAAGTATATTGGAATTTCCTGGGAAGTAGTGAATTCTAGCCATTCTAGGTCTTTAAGCAAAAGCTGGACTCCTATCCATGTATGGATTAGATAGTCACTCAAGTCCTTTTTAACTCTGAAATTCTGAAATGTTATGAAATAATCCTAGGCATGGGGGACAGAAGTTTTATTGAACCTGATTAAGCTTCTGAGGATTAATATAATAGATGAGAAAAGACTAAGGATAAAAAGGTTTAAGAAAATGAGACACCACACCAACATACTCTGCATAAGTCTAAGCTTGCTGAAAATTGTCTCATTTTAACAGATAATTGTAAGTCAACTCCATGTATTTCCAGTTAATAGTGATTTTAAAGATATAGTAATACACTGTCCCAAGGGTGACACCTATTTTGAAGCCACCTTATTACTATCTTACTTATGACAAGAAGTTAGCAATGAAGAACAAGTCTCTGTGCACAATGGTTCATTCCTTGATAGCTAGGGATATTAATTCATGAGCTGCAGGCAAGTCCATTGATCTTCCTAGCCATCTAGAAATGAAATGTCATGTAGAGCAACTCGTTCTTCATTGCTATTCTGGAAATTTTTTTTCTTCCTCCCAAAGGATTCTTTTCTAGCATTAAAAATCAAAATCTACCCACTTATTCTAGAGGGATGATAAAAAATGTGAAAACAGCTCTTGGGGTACAAAAATTCATTTGAGTTCCACAGGATGAATATCTTGCTGTCTCATTTCAAATAGCAGGAAAAATCTGTTTCAAGAGACTGATTCATAGGAAATGATGGTCCCTCTCCCAAGTAAATTAACATTGTTTTTAGTCAAACTGAAGAGACCACTATTGAACCTGAGGATCATTCCAAACATATTATGGTACAAATATTAATAAATAAATAATAGAAAATAAAACCAAATACAAAGTAATTTTGATGTACATGCTGTGTACAAATGTGTGTGTGCAAATGAGTGAGCACCTGTGTGGATAAACACTAATTTTCTTCTGTGGGACTATGAAAGGACTTGGTGCTCAAATTGAACCTTGAGATTCACAAGGGATTAAAAAAGCCAAAGTGAGAAAGGAGAAATACCCAAAAGTGGAATGGAATACCTGTAAAAGTTATAGGCTCCCTCTTACTGGATTTCTTTGAGCAAAGGCTGGCTGAAATTGACATGACCTAAAAGTCTATCTAATTATAGTTCCTTAATAAAAGCAAATAATTTAATATTATAGACAGGCTTCTTTGAGCAAATTTCTTTAGGTAACAAGATGACAGAATTGATACAACCCCAGACCCAGATTCAGGAAGACCTGATTTCAGATCCAGCCTATGTCACACACTAGCTCTATGACCACAGGCAAGTCATTTAAATACTACTTGCCTAGGTTTCCTCATTTGTAAAATAGTGATAAAAATTATCTACCTCTTGGGGATGTTGTGAGAAGAAAATTGGATATTTGTAAAGTTCCTCTCAACATTCAAAATTCCATAAATGTTATTTATTAATAAAAATAAAATTATTTCCTTTTCAGCTTTTAGAAACCATGTCTTTGAATGTAAGGTGTTAAGTAAATATGAATCCAGAATCATAAAGATATTCACTTAACAAAGAGACTTACATTTGGAAGAATATGGCTTGTCTAAACAAAGCTCAATAAAGTGACTATAAAATATTCTCGCATTAACAATTTACTACAAAGTAACAAAGGGAAGCAAAGTTATTGAATTTGGGAGAAAATGCATTCTTAAACCATTCCATTGTACCCTGAATTATAATCTTTACAATTCAAAATCAATATTACTACACACTTTTAAAAATAGACTTGAGCTGGATGGACATTTAAGTGGTGATTCATTTGCTTTCTGATGAATCAGGAGCCATTAGGTAAATATCTCTGAGGACATGACTCATACCTCTATCTACAGAGTTTTTAATATTGTTCATTTCTAAAAACAGAAATACTAGCTCCTTCATATGGTTGTTTTGTTGATTCTATGAAGTTGGTCCTGATTATCTATGAAATAATGCAAACATATCCATCTTCAATTCATTCAAGGTCTTCAACAATCGGGAACCAATCTAGTTTTCCAATTTAATATCATATTTCTTATGGCTCTATGATTTCACTGGTATAGCTACCACTTCCATTTATACAAAGAAGAAGGAAACAGTCTATTTCTCCTCATCTATCATTCTTATCCATGTCCTTCCATTATTATTCCATAGATGATTTATGAAACATACAATATATTTTTCTGATTCTTTTAATTCACTGATACTAGTTCAGCATTTAGGAAGCCCTTCTCATTTTTACTTATTCTTGTCCCATGAATGTCTAATCTACTCTTTCTAATGATATTTACAGAACACTAAAGTGGAAGTGGTTCAGTTGCTACATGAGCACACCAATTCATTGGTCACTGGGCAAAGTTTTCCTAATTAAAGTAGCAGCAACTAATAATTGGCATTTGTATATAACCTAAAAATTGGTAGTAGCAGAAGCAGCTGCTAGCAGTGATAGTAACACTAGGAGCACCTATTTCCCAGGTTCAATAAGGAGATTGAACACTTGATCTGAAAGATGCTAATAGGACCCTCTGAGATAGCGCTATGCTAGGACCAGGAGCCATTTGGCAGTTGTACTGTAGCACCCAGTTCTGGGTTTTAGTTCTAGGCAGGAGAGGGGTGGTTGCATTAGTGAGGGATCAGGACCATTCCTGGGTAAGGACCATGGTACAGACCAGGACTGCACACTGAATCATACCACTCTGGAAGTTAAAAAAAACGTACAGGACTCTAGATCTAGCTGTGAAAACATCAATACAGAAAATCTTAAAGCTCAGGCCAGCAGAGTACAGTTCTTCTTTTTTTTTTTAATATATTTTATTTGATCATTTCCAAGCATTATTCGTTAAAGACATAGATCATTTTCTTTTCCTCCCCCCCCACCCCCCATAGCCGACGCGTAAATCCTCTGGGCATTACATGTTTTCTTGATTTGAACCCATTGCTTTGTTGATAGTATTTGTATTAGAGTGTTCATTTAGAGTCTCTCCTCTGTCATGTCCCCTCAACCGCTGTATTCAGGCAGTTGCTTTTCCTCCCTGTTTCCACTCCCATAGTTTATCCTTTGCTTATGAATAGTGTTTTTTTCTCCTAGATCCCTGCAAGTTGTTCAGGGACATTACACCACCACCAATGGAGAAGTCCATTACGTTCATTTATACCACAGTGTATTAGTCTCTGTGTACAATGTTCTCCTGGTTCTGCTTCTCTCGCTCTGCATCACTTCCTGGAGGTCGTTCCAGTCTCCATGGAATTCCTCCACTTTATTATTCCTTTTAGCACAATAGTATTCCATCACCAACATATACCACAGTTGTTCAGCCATTCCCCAATTGATGGGCATCCCCTCGTTTTCCAGTTTTTGGCCACCACAAAGAGTGCAGCTATGAATATTTTTGTACAAGTCTTTGTGTCCATTATCTCTTTGGGGTACAGACCCAGCAGTGCTATGGCTGGGTCAAAGGGTAGATATTCTTTTGTCGCCCTTTGTGCATAGTTCCAAATTGCCCTCCAGAATGGCTGGATCAGTTCACAACTCCACCAGCAATGAATTAATGTCCCTACTTTGCCACATCCCCTCCAGCATTCATTACTTTCCTTTGCTGTAATGTTAGCCAATCTGCTAGGTGTGAGGTGATACCTCAGAGTTGTTTTGATTTGCATCTCTCTGATTATAAGAGATTTAGAACACTTCTTCATGTGCTTGTTAATAGTTTTGATTTCTTTATCTGAGAACTGCCTATCCATGTCCCTTGCCCATTTATCAATTGGAGAATGGCTTGATTTTTTGTACAGTTGATTTAGCTCTTTATAAATATGAGTAAATAAACCTTTGTCAGAGGTTTCTATGAAGATTTTTTCCCAATTTGTTGTTTCCCTTCTGATTTTAGTTACATTGGTTTTGTTTGTACAAAAGCTTTTTAGTTTGATGTAGTCAAAATTATTTATTTTGCATTTTGTGATTCTTTCTATGTCTTGCTTGGTTTTAAAACCTTTCCCCTCCCAACGGTCTGACATGTATACTATTCTGTGTTTACCCAATTTACTTATGGTTTCCTTCTTTATGTTTAAGTCACTCACCCATTTTGAATTTATCTTGGTGTAGGGTGTGAGGTGTTGATCTATTCCTAGTCTCTCCCATACTGTCTTCCAATTTTCCCAACAGTTTTTATTGAATAGTGGATTTTTGTCCCAAAAGCTGGGATCTTTGGGTTTATCGTATACTGTCTTGCTGAGGTCGCTTTCCCCCAGTCTATTCCACTGATCTTCCTTTCTGTTTCTTAGCCAGTACCAAATTGTTTTGATGACTGCTGCTTTGTAATATAGTTTTAGGTCAGGGACGGCAAGGCCCCCATCATATGTGTTTTTTTTTTCATTATTTCCCTGGATATCCTTGATCTTTTGTTCTTCCAAATGAACTTTGTTACGGTTTTTTCTAAATCAGCGAAGAAGTATTTTGGTGGTTCAATGGGTATGGCACTAAATAGATAAATAAGTTTGGGTAGGATGGTCATTTTTATTATATTGGCTCGTCCTATCCATGAGCAGTTAATGTTTTTCCATTTGCTCAAGTCTAGTTTTAGTTGTGTGGCGAGTGTTTTGTAGTTATGTTCATATAGTTCCTGTGTTTGTCTTGGGAGGTAGATTCCTAGGTATTTTATTTTGTCTAATGTGATTTTGAATGGGATTTCTCTTTCTAGTTCTTGCTGCTGAGCTGTGTTGGAATTATATAGAAATGCTGATGACTTATGCAGGTTTATTTTGTATCCTGCAACTTTGCTAAAGTTGTTGATTATTTCAGTTAGCATTTTGGTTGAATCTCTAGGATTCTTTAAGTAGACCATCATGTCATCCGCAAAGAGTGATAACTTGGTCTCCTCCTTGCCAATTTTGATGCCTTCAATTCCTTTATCTTCTCTAATTGCTACTGCTAGTGTTTCTAGTACAATGTCAAATAGTAGAGGTGATAATGGGCATCCTTGTTTCACTCCTGATCTTATTGGGAATGCATCTAGTTTATCACCATTGCAGATGATATTAGCTGATGGTTTTAGATATATACTGTTTATTATTTTTAGGAATGACCCTTCTATTCCTATGCTTTCTAGTGTTTTTAATAGGAATGGGTGTTGTATTTTATCAAAGGCTTTTTCTGCATCTATTGAAATAATCATGTGGTTCTTGCTAGTTTGCTTGTTGATGTGGTCAATTATGTGGATGGTTTTCCTAATGTTGAACCAGCCCTGCATCCCTGGTATGAATCCTACTTGATCATGGTGAATGATCCTTCTGATCACTTGCTGGAGTCTTTTTGCTAGTATCCTATTTAAGATTTTTGTATCTATATTCATTAGGGAGATTGGTCTATAATTTTATTTTTCTGTTTTAGACCTACCTGGTTTTGGAATCAGTACCATGTTTGTATCATAAAAGGAGATTGGTAGAACTCCCTCTTTGCTTATTATGTCAAATAGTTTGTATAGTATTGGGATTAACTGTTCTCTGAATGTTTGATAGAATTCACTGGTGAATCCATCAGGCCCTGGGGATTTTTTCTTAGGAAGTTCTTTGATGGCTTGTTGGATTTCATTTTCTAATATGGGATTATTTAAGAATTCTATTTCCTCTTCTGTTAGTCTAGGCAGTTTGTATTTTTGTATATATTCATCCATTTCTCCTAAATTGGTGTATTTATTGCCATATAATTGGGCAAAGTAATTTCTAATGATTGCCTTAATTTCCTCTTCATCGGAGGTGCTGTCCCCCTTTTCATCTTTAATGCTGTTAATTTGCTTTTCTTCCTTCCTTTTTTTAATTAGATTGACCAGTACTTTGTCTATTTTGTTTGTTTTTTCAAAGTACCAGCTTCTTGTCTTATTTATTAAATCAATAGTTCTATCACTTTCGATTTTATTAATTTCTCCCTTAATTTTTAGGATTTCTAGTTTGGTTTTCTGCTGGGGGGTTTTAATTTGATCGCTTTCGAGTTTTTTCATTTGCATTTCCAATTGATTGATCTCTGCTCTCCCTAGTTTGTTAATATAAGCATTCAGTGATATGAATTTGCCTCTGATTACCACTTTGGCTGCATCCCAAAAGGTTTGTAAGGATGTCTCGCCATTGTCATTTTCCTCGATGAAACTATTAATTGTTTCTATGATTTCTTCTTTAACTAAATGGTTTTGGAGTATCATATTGTTTAATTTCCAATTGGTTTTAGATTTGGTTTTCCATGTACCATTACTAATCATTATTTTTATTGCCTTGTGATCTGAGAAGGCTGCATTCATTATTTCTGCTTTTCTGCATTTGTGTGCTATGTTTCTGTGACCTAATGTATGGTCAATTTTTGTGAATGTGCCATGTGGTGCTGAGAAGAAGGTGTATTCCTTTTTATCCCTATTTATTTTTCTCCATATGTCTATTAATTTTAATTTTTCTAAGATTTCGTTCACTTCTTTTACCTCTTTCTTATTTATTTTTTGATTTGATTTATCTAAATTTGATAATGGTTGGTTTAAGTCTCCCACTAATATGGACTAATATGGTTTTACTGTCTATTTCTTCCTTCAATTCTCCTAGTTTCTCCATTAGAAATTTGGGTGCTATATTATTTGGTGCGTACATGTTGATTAATGATATTTCCTCATTTTCTAGAGTCCCTTTTAACAAAATATAATTACCTTCCCTATCCCTTTTGATCAGGTCTATTTTTGCATTGGCTTTATCAGATATCATGATTACCACTCCTGCCTTCTTTCTATCAGTTGAGGCCCAGAAGGTCTTACTCCATCCTTTAATTCTGACCTTGTGGGTGTCAACCCGCCTCATGTGTGTTTCTTGAAGACAACATATGGTAGGGTTTTGGATTCTAATCCATTCTGCTATTCGTCTACGTTTTATGGGTGAGTTCATCCCATTCACGTTCAAAGTTATGATTGTCATTTGTGGACTCCCTGGCATTTTGATTGCCTTCCCTAATTCTAACCTTTTCTTCTTCGGCTCTACCTTTTAGTCCAGTGATTTACTTTGAATCAGTGCCCCTTGTCCCCTCCCTTGATGTTTCCCTTTTTAGTCCCTCCCTTTTTCTTCCCTCCCCCTCCCCCCTCTCTTTCCCTCCCTTTTTGTTCTCCCTCTCCCCCTCCCCCCCTTGGTTTTCCCTTCTCCTTACCCTTGTTGGGTAAGATAGAATTCAAGATCCCAATGGATCTGGATGTTTTTCCCTCTCAGAGTTGATTTCCCTGAGATTGAGGTTTAAGTAAACGCCCCCCCCCTCTCTTCCTCTCCTTCTTATAGGAGTTTTCTTCCCCTCCCCTTCCCATGTGAATCTTTGTGTGAGAACCATTATTCTATTTGGTCTTTCTTTACCCCCTATTTATACATTACATTTTCCCCACATGTTAGTATACATAGATTGATATAAATGTAGTCCTTATAGAAGAGAGTTTGAGTAAAAGAAGAAGATAACATTTTCCCCCTTTCCTTAATATTTACCTTTTCAGGTATTCCTTGCTCTTTGATTTTCGGTATCAAACTTTCCACAGAGCTCTGGTCTTTTCTTTGCAAAAAGTTGGAAGTCTTCTATTTTGTTGAATGCCCATACTTTCCCTTGGAAGTATATAGTCAGTTTTGCTGGGTAGCTGATTCTTGGTTGGAGACCCAGCTCTCTTGCCTTTCTGAAGATCATGTTCCATGCCTTACGATCATTCAGAGTAGAACTTGCAAGGTCTTGTGTGACCCTGATTGGCATTCCTTTATATCTAAATTGTCTTTTTCTGGCTTCCTGTAGGATTTTTTCTTTTGTTTGATAGCTTTGGAATTTGGCAATTACGTTCCTGGGAGTTGTCTTTTGGGGGTTTAGTGTAGAAGGTGTTCTGTGAGTTCTGTCAGTGGCTGTATTGCCCCCTTGTTCTAGAATCTCTGGGCAATTTTCTTTGATTATATCTTGTATCACCATGTCCAGTTTGGTGTTTATTTCTGGCTTTTTTGGGAGTCCAATTATTCTTAAATTATCTCTTCTCCCTCTGTGTTCCAGATCTGTCACCTTGTCGGTGAGATATTTTATGTTCTCTTCTAATTTCTTGGAATTTTGGCTTTGCTTTATTAATTCTTGCTCTTTTACACGATCGTTGTCTTCCAGCTGCCTGATTCTGGCCTTTAAAGCCTGGTTTTCCTTTTCAGTTTCATCACACCGGTTTTGTAGATGCATGAATTTCTTTTGCATTATTTCCCACTTTTCCTCCCGGAAGGCTTCCATCTTTTTGGTCATTTCTGATTCAAATTCTTTATGGGTTTGTGGAGAGTTTCCATTTCCTTTGGAAGGTTTTGGAGCATTTTCTTGTATATCATATTCTATCTGCTCTGTATTTTGTATTTTGGCTCCATAGAATGTGTCCAAAGTCGCCCCTTTCTTCTTATTTTTCTTGGTATTTTGGGACTTCTGTGCTTCTGTGGAGCTTGCCATCTCTGAATGTGGAGGATTAGCTTTTCTTATCTCTGTCTGGTGTTCAGAGGCTTTAGTCCTGGGCAGATTGTCCGTTTTATGAGCTTTCCCTGGGTTGCCTTAAGGCAATGACTTTCACTGGAACTGGAATGGAAGGGTCGGACCAGGGGGCCACACTCTCCCCCGGCTCTCTGGGTCGGGTTGCTTTCCGGAACTTGCCTTCAGAATAGCTCGCCGTGAGGCTGTTTCATTGGCCCTGAGGGTTGCTGTTGTTTCAGACCCTGCTCTCTGCGGGGGGATGGGCTGCAGCTTCCCGGAGCTCTGAGGGCAGTGACTTTCACTGAGACTCTGATAGAAGGATCCAGCCTGTGAGGCTGTCTTGCCCGCCCTGAGGGTTGCTGTTGTTTCAGAAGACCCTGCTCTCTGAGCGGGGCGGGGCCGCGGCTTCCCGGAGCTTTGGACTCTGCGCTCCTACCCCTTAGGTCCGAATGATCTTGGGTTCTGGCTTTTGAGGGGGGCCGTACCTTCTGATCCAGGTCCAGGTCCAGGAGGAGGGTTCCCAGGGTCTGTGCTGTTGATCGTCTTGAATTTCGGCGCCTTAGGAGCTTATAGTTTGAGATCGGTCGGGAAGGGTTTTCCAGAGATCTGAACTTTAGCTTTCTCTAAGCCGCCATCTTGACCGGAAGTCCCCAGAGTACAGTTCTAATATAAATTCCAAAGTCAACAAATACATTGGAAAAGATATGAGCAAAGAAAAAAGAACATTAACATAAAAATCTACTATACTAGTAGGGAATATAGACATAAACTCAGAAGACAACACAAAAACAGCTACAAGCAAAGTCTCAAAGGAAAATATAATTTGGGTACAACCCCAACAATAATTCCTAAAAATGCTAAAGAAAGATTTAAAAATGAGCCATGTTTATCATCAATGGATAACCAAGAGTGATGTGACTTTGCCATTTGGTTTTGATGATCAATTTATTAATGGGCTACACAATAGAAAAAAAAAGTAAATTAAATTTTCACCTACCAGAGGGAAATATTATACTTGTACACAGATTTCTTTGCACTAACTTCTGCTTTTGTTCTTTTCTATGGGTCTTTATGACACTCTCCTTACTCTCTTCCAAACTATTTCACTGTTATTTCTCAGTCAATCCTGCTTGTTTATTATCCATATCACCACACATTCAATTCTAGATCATCTTCTTTTATCTATATACAGTAACACTCTCACTAACATCATTAGCTCCTATAATAATTACATTCATGAAGATGACTTCCAGGTGTATTGACTTGCCCCATCACCAGTCAGTAGACATTAAAATATCCCAGATACATATTTAAATTAATTAATACATATTTTTCCATTAAAATATCAATTCTCTCACTCTCTCCTCCCTCCATTAGAAAAGGCATCATTTAATAAAAAGACATATGTATGTATAAAACTATTATTTCTATTTATCAGTTCTTTCTCTGGAGGTGGACATACAAAAGCCAATCTTCAAACAACATTTCTGTTCTATATAATGTTTGTTGTAATTCATCATAATTTCTTGTACATCTTTTCACATTTTTCCAAAATAAAGTTGTTCATCATTTTTTATAGTGCAGTAGTATTCCATCATAATACTATACCACAATTTATTTGGCTATTCCTAATCAATGGGCATCTCTTCAATTTCTAATACACTGTCACCCTAAAGGAAGCTGCTATAAATATTTTAGACCATATAGATCCCTTTCATTTTACCCTTATCTCTTTAGAAAATAAGCCTAATAGTGGTATTGCTGGGTCAAAAGATATACATGATTTTATAACTCTTTGGGCTCATTTCTAGGTTGCTCTCCAATATGGTTGGATCGGTTCACAGTCCCATCAACAGCATATTAATGTCCCCATTTTTCCACATCCCTTCCAAAATCTATCATTTTGCCCTTTATCATTTTAGCTAATCTGATGAGTACATCTTAAAATCAATATATCTGAAACTGAAATCAAATAACTTCCCTTCCACATAGTCCCCTCTTTTAAATGTTCTTATTTATAATGAAAGTACCACTATTCTTCCAATCTCTAGGGTTCATAACTTCAACATTATCATTACTCCTCACTGTCACCTCACTTGCTATTTCTATGTTCACATTTTTTCACATCAGATTCTTTCTTTCTCTCCACTCCTACAACTACTACTGTATTTCATGCCCTCATCATCCATTTCCTATATTATGGCAAAATGGTTTTCTAATTGGAATCCTTGCCACATCTTATATATTGCTGCCAAAGTAATTTTATTCAAACTTAGAGTTTACCTTGTGAATCCCTTAATAAATTCCAATGGCTTTTTATTTATCTTTAGAGTCAAATCAATCCCTTCTCCTTTTCCTTTAAACCCAAGAACAGTCTGACTCCTACCAATTTTTCCAGCCTCATTGAACATCACTTCCTCTTGCAACTCTGCAACAGAATCAAAATGGATTTCTCTCTACTTCATGCAGAATGCTACAACACCCAACTCTATGGCTTAGCAGTGGCTATCCCTATGGCTAGAATGCAATCCTTCCTTACCTCCACTTCAGAGTCCTTCTTGATCTTTAATGATGCAGCAATTTATGAATTAAGTTTTTGTTAAGCCTGTTTTTAACTCTTTTGAATATATTTTTGTTTATTCAACCTGTATTTATGCACATTATAGTTTATATGTATGTGTTCTTTCTCCTATTAGAATATTAGCTTCCTGAAAGTGGGAATTGTTTCATCAATTGAACTAGTATTCCTGACTTGTAGTGGAGCATAAGAAACTCCCTTTTTAGGCTTAGTAGCAGTGGAAGCCTAAACTGCTTTGACAATACTTCTAAACCAACATTTAAAAACAACCTTAAAATGAGAGGACTTAAAAATGAATAGCAAGAAGGTTTGAAGGGACTCTCTGAACATAACTTGAAAGGTAGGCAGGATACCACTGCTGGGTTTGTACCCCAAAGAGATAATAAGCAAAAATAAGTGTACAAAAATATTCATAGATGTGCTTTTTTGTGGTGGCACAAAATTGTGCTGAACAAATTGTGGTATCTGTTGCTGATGGGATACTATTGTGCTGAAAGGAATAATGAACTGGAGGGATTCTGTGTGAACTGGAAAGACCTCCATGAATCGATGCAGAGTGAGAGGAGCAGAACCAGGAGAACATTGTACACAGAGACTGATGCACTGTGGTACAGTTGAATGTAATGGACTTCTCCACTAGCAGCAATGCGATGATCCAGGACAATTCTATCCACATCCAGAGAAAGAACTGTGGGAGCAGAAAAACAGAAGAAAGACATTTCCTTGATCACATGGTTCAAAGGGGATATGATTAGGGATGTAGACTCTAAAGGATCACCCTAGTGCAAATATTGATAATATGGAAATAGATCTTGATCAATGACACATGTAAAACCCAGTGGAATTATGTGGTAGGGGAGGGGGGAAAACATAAATCATGTAACAATGGAAAAATATTCTAAATTAATTAATTAAGTAAAAAAAAAATAAAAAAAATAGTAAAAAAAACAGTTAGGCAGAGAAAGTTGATTTTTATGGGATAAGGAGGAACTGGAAGCAAAACTGCTTCCAGGTGTGCTGGCTGACCACCCTCTACTGCACTAGGTTCCCTGATTGGGCATAGACTAACTTTGGGCCTCAAGGATGGGGGATACATCAGCAAAAGAGCACCTCAGACCCGAGGCCAAGAAGTCCATAGCACTGGGTCCATCCTTTCAAGTCTGCCCTGCTGCAGTATAGATCTAGCCACAGGGCAAAATAGTTTACATTGCCAATCCAGCAGCAGAGGAGACAGAAGCAGCAAGCAGCTTTCAGATTTCCTAGTGCATAGGCCAAAAAAAAAAAGTGTGGGAAAATGAGCAAATAGCAAAAGAAACATTTAAGGCTCAAAAATTTCTCTGTGAACAATCAGCAAAAGCACAGAACTAATAGGAAATCCAAGAAACTACATGCAAAACATCAAAAAACAAACAAACAGTGATTGGTTTTAAGCTCTGGAAGAACTTAAAAGAAATTTAAAAATCAAGACAGTTCAAAGAAAAATGGTAAAAAGAAAAGAAAGTACTGCAAAAAGAAAATAATAACTTAAAAATCAGGATTAGTCAACAATGATTTGGCATTCTCACATAGTAGGCTACTACTAATATAGTATGATATTGTACAAAATACTTCTCTGTGTCTTTTTGTTTCTTTTTTACTTTCTGTTTTATGTTTCTGTCTCTTTCTCCCTTACTCTCTCTCTCTCTCTCTCTCTCTCTTTCTCTCTCTCTCTCTCTGTCTCTGTCTCTCTCTCTCTCTCTCTCTCTCTCTCTCTCTCTCTCTCTCTCTCTCTCTCTCTCTTTGGGACATGCAATTTAATTTAGTATAGGGAATTTTAAATGAGGAGTTTTTAATGAGGAAATAATTTTAGCCAATGTAGATCAGCACCTACTGTGTAACATAGGCAGTTCAATGGCATATAGAGAGTTGGGGTTGAGGTCAGGAAGACTTGAGTGAGAATCTGACCTTAGACATTTTCTATCTCTATGACCCTGTGCAAGTCACTCAACCTCTGTTTACCTCAGTTTTATCACCTGTAAATTGGGAATCATAATAGTTTCTATCTCCCAGCTTTTTTGTGAGGATCAAATGAAATAAGTGTAAAGTATTTAGCACAAGGCTTGAGATATAGTAAGAAATACATGTGTTAGTTATAATAATAATAATTATTATTATTATTTAGGGTCTTGGAGGGCTGCTTCAGGCACTAGCATTAAGTCAGTTGATTAGTCACACAACCAAAGGCATTACTTCGTGAATAAAAGTAAATTTGGTATTATGTTTCCATGCAGTTCTTTTAAAACACAATGGAATCCTTTTAAATATCCACCAAGTAATTATGTGAGAAAAGGATTTGTCTTTATAACAAAATCTGTGCTAATACTTTGTTTAGTCATAATGAGATAAAGCTAACTTTTTATAGCTTGTAGTCTGATAAGGGGATGTGCCTTCAAGGGGCTGACATTCATAGACAAAAGTCCTGCCATTGTAAAAAAGTGTATATTTTGCATGTTTGTGTGTGCTTTTCTACACAAAAGCATCTATATGCACTAGGAATTTGGGGATATAATATGTGTGTGTGTGTGTAAAAAAATGTGACTCTTTTTCTTAGGTGGTGACCTTTCAATCAATAGTTAAATGTTTTCTATATATGTTTATATATAATTGTGTGATAATATTTATAAACCTCTTATATATATGTGTGTATGTGTTGTATGTAGACCTGTGTGTATATCTGTATACATATAACTATATATCTTTATGCACTATTGCTTTAAACATCGCTTCCAAAGAAATATAATCAATTTTTTAAAAACTCATATTTTATGTTAAAAGTTGTTATTTTCTTAAATGCCTCCATGATACTTTTTCCTGATCTAAAGCTTTATATAATGTATATATCCATGCCAACATAATCAGCTGAATGTTAGACATTCAAGAAAAAGAATCTTTACATGAACATAATCCTAGGTATATAGTCTCATAAAGGAATAATGATGTCACAAACTGTTGGGGTTTATTGTCAATAATGTTCTGGTTCAAAGCAAAGAATACACAAGTAGTTCAAATCCAAAGAGGAAGTATAAATTGAATGAGAGCAAACAAAAAGAAGTGATTATTTGATTGTAGATGGCAGTCAGGGGCATATAAAGTCATGCAAATTATTGAGACTTAGGTGCCAAATTTCCCACAGAGCAGCAATTGTCAGAGAACAAAAAGGCATTAACATGTCACCTTCCATACACAATACCAGGTAATTGCCCCCAGTAGAGATAAGGAATATGAATGAAATATCCATGACCCCCAGCCAGGCTCTTCTGAATATACATTATGACTTATTCTATTTTCCATATGGTAAATGTCAAAGTTTAAGACTGACCTTCATAGCATTATTGCCATTGTGTTTCAAAGTCCTTATTATAAAAAATCAGAGAGAACCAAAACAATGAAATCAAAATGTCCAGAAAATTCTGGAGGAGTAAAAACTTCTTCTGCCACCCGCTCATTTAAAATGGTCTGATAATTGTTTCAATTTAATTTAACACCTCTTTTTTATGTGTTTATTACATATCCACATAGTGTGCTTCTTAATGTTTCTGAATACATTCTTTATGCTTAGATTCCTTCATTCATGTTACCATTAATTGTTAATATTTAATAGGACAGATAGTGGACATCCAAGAATGGGTGATAAACTATATCAGCAATAAGCATTAGTCTTACAGATGGACAATTTAATTCCAGCATCCAATTTTTATCATTCATTTATGCCAAAAAATGACATCATATGTACACAGATAAATAAATATAAAAGACTATCAAAGTACATACAAAGCAGAAATCACTAATGACTCTGGAGGAACAATAACATTCATTAGTAGTAGGTGGCATTTGAGTGAGTTGCAAATCGACTGGAGATAGGATTCCAGGAGTCAGAGATGGGAAAAGAGTCCTAGGAGACAGACTGTACAAAGTGACAAAGGCAATTAAACATGAAATAATCAATGGAAGGGGAGGAGTTTGGAAAGACAGAGCTGTGATTTGGACTATGATTTCCTATTCTAGGAAAACAATTTGGATTATACAAAAGGAAAGTATTTGAGCTAGTCATGCTTTTAGACATAGGGAAGAATTATAGGTTAAATAATCCAAGGAGGTCAAAGACAAAAATGAAATCTCTTCTTTTACAACAAAATGCTCATATCGGTATTTCTTATGGCAGTCAAAATCTGAAAGCAAAACAGACACCAAATAATAATGATCCTTAAGGAGCAGTTTTCTGAAAAAGTTCTTTAGATTTAGATAGGTTCAGTTTATCTGATCATCAACATTCAGTTTCAAAGGACAGACATATAACATCTCCAAGATGTGGTAAAGAACTTCCCAAGGAAAAATGAACATTTAGGATGAATTATTCATTTTTAGTTCTAGTATTCAATCTTTTTCATTCATTTATGCCAAATAATGGCCATAGGTTGCAAAAGAAGATTATTATATTATTTTTTACAATAAAATAGAGCAAACCAAATCAACAAAACTATCAAAAAACTATTATTTGATTTAAAGCCCTTTTTTTGTGGAGGTTGTTAACTTAATGAAGCTTTTATGTTCAAACCCCTTGTAAAGTCAGTGAAGCCTGTATTCTCCTTTAGGGAAGAAGTTTTATTCTATCTTTTTATTTATACCCCTTCCCCAGTGGGTCTTTGTATCCAAGATTGTCTTGCTTATTTTGTTATTGAATAGGATTAATGTCAGTTCCAACCCCCCATAGCCCTCCCACTTCCAATGATAACTGAGACTATTACTAGTTAATAGAATCTTCAAAATACCTGTATTTCCTAAATATAGTGCAGCTACTGATGTTCTTGCTCTTAGTTCCCCCCAGGAACTGCATTTCCATGCAATTTTAATGTATACACTCTCTTTTTCCTTATTCTTTTTCACTACTTAACTGTCAGACACCTGTTTGCCTCTTGTCTCTGGGGACTGATGAAAAAAGCTGCTGCACAGTTTGTCAGGAAGCAACTATGGCCCAGTTAGTAGCATCTCTACTGATCTTTTTTCTCTATTTCCTTGGTGGCAGCTACAAGCTATTGTCTTCTCTTATCGCTGATGAGTACATTTCAGTAAGACATTTGACAGAGTCTTTCATGTTATGCTTGGGAATCTGGTAGAGAGATGGGGGAGGCAGAATATAGTATTATTAAGTATCTTGGGAACTAGTTAATGATCATAGCCCAAATCTTTTGATGGTCTGGATGTGTCTTGTATATTGTAAGATTCTTTCTATTCTCTTGGCCTTCTGAACTTCTTTTTGACAATGTCATCAGTATCATGTATATCAAATTTACTCATGGCATAAAACTAGAAGGGATAGTTAATATTAGATGTTGATACCAGGATTAAAAAGAATCTTCCTCAGTTAGAACTAGTATTGTTCAGTCATTTTTCACTTGTGTCCAATTCTATGTGACACCATTTGGGCTTTATTAGCAAAGATAATAGAATGGTTTGTCATTTTCTTCTCACACTCATTTTACAGATGAGGAAACCGAGGCAAAGAGGGTTAAGTGATTTACTGATAGGCCCATGTCTAGTAAGTATGTGAGGTCAGATTTGAACTCAGGAAAATGAGTCTTCCTTACTCTAGGCTTGGCATTGTATCCATTGTGCCAACTGGCTAGCACACAACTCTAGGTTCTTGGCCAAGAAAATGCCAAATTGAGTCATGAAGAATCAGATGCAATGGAAACATTGAACAACAAAACTCATGGCACTATTTGAATAAGGACTAAAACTTTTGACTGAATCAAACCAAGTGAAATTTCAGGTAGGTCTCAATCATTGTGAAGTATTCTTCATGAATTTGTCCCAGTAAGTGAATTCATATTGCCTAATTCCATTAAGTCACTGTATTTTAAATACTTATAATTCTACACAATATGACTTTGAATATATATACTTACTTAACAGAATATATTATTTGTACCAATAAATCCATGCTACAATTTCTCACTTTCCTTTCTTGAAGGGTTTCTCAGTAGAATACAACTTTGGTAAGACCTGTCAGTCTAGAAAGGATTCAAAAATAATTTCAATATCTGTTGGTTGAAACTCAACTTAATAAATTTTGAGACATTTATCACTAAGTTTGTTAAAGGGGAAAGTGTGAGTGTGTGTGTGTGTGTGTGTGTGTGTGTGTGTGTGTTGTAACTTTAGTCAAATGTGAAAATATCTTCTACCCCTTTATAGAAGGATTGTGATCTGCTTTAATGGAGGAAATATCCATATCTATAAAATAAAAACCACAATAATGAAGAAACACAAAGTACTATTGGTCACTTTGAAACTTCAGCATAGCTGTGATTTTGTCCATGTGGTTATTTTGTCCATTAATCTAGGTCCAAATTATCAATGAGTAGAGGCAACCTCCTAAATTCTAGGTCCATAGAATTTATGCTACATTTGTTTGCTTGTTTTCTTGAAAAGGTATTAAAATTTAACTGGTTCAGGGAAATGAACACTTAAGTTAACATAAGTTTCTGGTTACTTTTTAATAAAATCTAGGGAATGTGTATTATGATTGAATCTTACTTCCAGACTTTTGACCAGCTGAAGAAGAAAATGATCAATACTATAAGAGGGACAATTTGATCAACTGAATCTGCACTGTATCGTCATTGAACAACATTCCCCTATTCAAAGAGCCTTTCTCATGAAGTGGAGAAATACACCTCCTTTTTAAAAACTGATAGATGTTCTTTAGGTGTGTCATTGCATTTTAATTTCAAACTCAGGTACAAGATTATACTAAACCAGGGCATCTGTGTCCTCCAATAAGCTCTATACAAATGGCTCATCTTTCATATTGCATTGAAGTACCCAAGCTGTCCACTTTATCCTCTGTTTTTGCCATATAGATAGTTCATCTTATTTTCCAGTCATGCATATCTGATTATATCTTTTATCCTGATTCTCCTACATAAACCAACATTGTCAATTCATTACAGGCTAATCATGACAAGTATGCAGATACTATATTTTGGGCCAACATTAAATTTAATTTCTTAGATACTTGTATCTGTAGAGCATGATTGGGAAACTCATTTTAAATATGTGAAGAAATGTGATGTCATATGGAAATTATGATATGAAATTATATCTGAGTTCATATCACTAATAAAATTCTCAATAAATATAAAATTGGTGACAAATAAAATATTGATCAATAAAACTAAAAGAGAATTAAAATAAAAACCCACTATCTAGGGAAGGACTAAAAATGATGGTGGCTAGAAGTATATAGGTAATCTGTTTTGGGACAAAGTAATGGAGCTTAAATCCAGCCTATTCTCCAATATGTGAATATTTAAGCCAGTAGAGCATGGATTCTGGGCTATCAATACCACATCAAAGAACAAAGCCATAGGTAACTCTATGGAAAGTAACTCTCAAATATGTCAAGACAGTGGAAAAAGTACTAGAGAAGCAAGTTGAGGCTTTGCAGATTTCCTGAAGTTCAGAAAACAACCCAATCTTTGATATTCAGTGAGGCATAAAGAAAAAAGGCAATAAACACGGTTCAGACCTCTGAAAACCCTTCCTTACCAACTACAAACTAAATTCTCCTAGGGGACTGAAAACCAAACCTAACAACAACTGATGTGGAGGGAGTACCTTGTGGGCAGGGTTGTGCCAGGGTCAGAGCATCGAACACAGATGGTGGGAAAGGAGCTGGAGAGGGAGCCTGAAGGACATCAGTTCTGAAGTTTTTATGCCTTTTTACAACAGGTTCTATGCCCTGGTGGGGACCTGACTTAGAGATTCATCTCTTTGTCCATCTTAAATCTAGAGGACAAAAGAAGATAAACATCTCAGGACCCTAGGTGGGGTCTTTGGGTGTTTCTAAGTTCAGAGTCAGGAGGAGGCAAAGCGAGGGAGTTTCCCTGATAATAGTTCTCCTGGGTTTCTGGGGTACCAGTGCCCATGTCAAAATTAACCAATGGTTTACTTTTTCATGAAACAAGAGCCCTAATTTTATTTATTTCTTCAATGGTTTTCTTTCTTTCATATTAATTGGTCGTTCCTTTGATTTCCAGGATTTCCAATTCGATTTGTAATTGGGTATTTTTAATTTGTTCTTTTTTTTAGTTATTTTAGTTGCATGTTCTTTTACTAACTTATATCTCCTTTTTATATCTTCATAGTGTATCCATTTTGATCTTTTCCCAGTGAATGGTGTAGGATATTGGTCTATACCTTATTTCTGCTAAAGTAGCTTCCAGTTGTCCCAGAAGTTTTTACCAAATAGTAATTTCTTATTCTCAAAACCTGGATCTATGTTTTTGTCAAATGCAAGGTGAATATAGCTTTTTACTGCTGTTTGTTGTATTTCTGTTCTGTTCCACTGGTCTACCTTTCTGTTTCTTAGCTGGTACTGAAGTAATTGATTGTAATTGAGGTGGATAGATGTTGCTACCTACCTAGGGAATTGTCTATAATACCCAGTTGTGGTCTCTGGGTATTTCAGCTCTCTGTTAGTGAGAGGAAAGCAGATTCATTTTCCCTCACTGAGCCTATAGCACAAAAAAAAACCCCTGAAACCGATGTTATATAACAAAACAATGTCTATTTTATTTTTAGATCAGCGTTAAGAAGTGAGTATTAGGAAAAGGGTTTCCCTAACTCTAATTTCTCTTTACTCCTAACCCCCAAGCAAGATGAACGCTTCAGGTCTTCTGGCACCCTATCAGATCTCTAATTTGACTAGATGTTTCCCCCAAATCTGCCCAAGACTACCTAGCTATAATCCTCAGTTATTTCTCTAAAAGGTTGTCTCCAAGATGGTGCTAGGAATGGCTTTAGATGTCTAAGTCCACCCAGTCAGGTCAAAGACCTGAGATGAAACCTCAGATCCCCACAGGCAAGATCTTGGGCAAATCTCTCCCATAGTTTGTCAAAACACAGTAAGCAAAGATGAATCTTCTCAGGGGGTATTTCAATTGAAACAGGAACTTCTCCAAACTTCTTCCAAAAAAAGGTTAGGCAAAGTAGCCTACCAGAGCTGCTTCTCTCTCCTCAGTCTTGGACAGGAAACAGTGACCATTGTAACTTTCAAAAACTTCCTCCTCTTCCCCTATATTCTAGAATCCTCTCTTCAGAGTTCCTAGTATGGACACATGCTATCCTCTTACAGACAACCTGCAATTTCACTTCACTCTCGCACTTATTTTAATAATCCTATCTTTATAGTACCACATAGTTTTCATAATTGCTGCTTTATAACACAATTTGAAATCTGGTACTGCTAGCCCTCCTTCCTTTGCACTTTTTATTAGTTCTTTTGATATTCTGAATCTTTTGTGCTTCAAAATAATTTTATTATTTTTGTCAAGAATTATTTTTGATAAGTAAATTGGGATGGCAATAAACAAGTAGATGAGGTAGGATGGCCATTTTAATTATATTTTCTCTGCTCATCCATGAACAATTAATATTTCTCACATACATGCTTAATATTGATATTATTTCATTGTCTATGATACCATTTAGCAAAATGTAGTGATGCTGTGTTCTCTGAGATCATGATCAATGTTTTGTTTTGTTTTCTTCAGCTGAATCATAACTGATTTTGCCTTAGTTCCTTATTTTTACTCCATGTGTTTCTTAGTTTTAAGTGTATTCCTTGTAAAAAACTTAATATTTCGATTTATGCTCTTAATCCATCCTATCTGCTTCCATTTTATTGATGAGTTCATTTTATTCACATTCACAATTACAATTACTCACTTTATTTCACTCCATCCTATTTTCCCTGGATATCTTTCTTTTCCTCTATTTTTCCTCTCTATCTCTCATTAAAATCTTTTTTTTCTTTCTGACCACTTACTCCTTAAATTAGCCTTCCCTTTTACCAGAAAACCCTATTTTTTATCTCCTTTTCATCCTAATTCCTTGCAGAGTAAATTAGATTTACAGAACATTTATATACTCAGCTAGTCTGTAGGTCATTTCCTTTTTGAGCCAATTTCAAAGAGAAGCTTGAAGCATTGCCCAACACACCCATATCTTTCCTTGCACTGTAAAAGCTCATTTGTGTCTCTTTTATTTGAAGTAATTTATATCATTCTACTTCTTCCTTCCTCTTCTCCCAGTGCATTCCTTTTTCTCTCCCTTTGATTTTATTTTTTTGATATCATTCTATCATAGTCAACTTATTTCTATACCCTTTATCCATAATTCCTTCTAATTACTCTAATAGTGATAACATTCTTAGAAATTATATTTTATCTTCTTCCCACATGAGAAAGGAAACTGTTTGACCTTACTAAATCATTTATGATTTCTCTTTCATGTTTACCTTTTCATCTTTCTCTTGAGTCTTATGTTTGAGGGAAACATTTTCTATTCAGTCCTGATCTTTTTATCAGGAATGCTTGAAAGTCCTCTTTTCATTAAATAATCATATCTCCCCTGAAGGTTTATACTGTTTTACTGGGTATATTATTCTTGGGTGTAATCCTAGGACCTTTGCCTTCCAAAATATCATATTCCAAGTTCTCTGATTCTTTAATGTAAAGCTGCCAGATTCTGTATTATCCTGACTGCCTCATTAATATTTGACTTATTTCTGACTGCTTGAATTATTTTCTCCTTGATATAAGAGCTCCTCTTTAATTCTATAAATTTTCATTTTGAGATCTCTTTCAGGAGATGATTGATGAACTCTTTAAATTTCTATTTTACTTTCTGATTCCAGATTATCTAGGTTATTTTCCATAATTATTTCTTTCTTCTTTTCTAAATCCTTACCCTCTGACTTATAATAAATAATTTGTATCAAGTTACAAGAGTAGGAAAGGGTAGGCAATGGTGCTTAAATGACTTAATCAGGGTCACACAGCTAGGATGTATCTGAGGTCAGATTTGAAGGCAAGCTCTTCCATCTCTGAGTCTGGCTTTCAAACTACTGAGCCCCCTAGATGAATCCTCCCTGGTGATTTTTAAAAAAAATGTAATATCTAGACTCTTTTTATCAGGACTTTTAGGTAGTCCAGTGATTCTTAAATTATTTCTACTCCATTTCCCCCATACTCACTTGTTATTCTATTGATGTTTCTTGCATTTTTTCTTTTTCTCATTCTTTTTATTTTGTTTTATTGCTTTGTGATGCCACAAGGAATCATTAGCTCACATTTACTCATTTCTAATTTTTAAGGATTTTTCTTCAATAAATTTTGTAATTCCCCCCCCCCCCCCACCTCCCATTTATCCAATTCTGATTTTTTTACAGTTCTTTTCTTCAGTTGATTTTTGTGCTTCCTTTTCCATTTGGGCAATTATGTTTTTGAAAGTGTTATTTTCTTCAGTATTTTTATGTATTTTTTTTTACCAAACCTGTTTCTATTTTCTTGTGTGACTCTCATTACTTTCCCCAATTTTATGCTATACCTTTAGATTAATTTTTAAACTTTTTTTTTCAGTTTTCCCCTGAATTCTTGCCAGACGTATTTCCAATTCACGTTTCATCTTTAAGCTTTTTACATAGCTATTTTGATTTTATTGTTTTCTTTTTATTTTGTGTCTTCATCTTCTATATCACATTTGTAAATTTCTATGGTCAAGTTCTTTTTTGTTTATTTGCTCACTGATTTTTAGTTTTATGTTCAACTTGGGCTTTGCTCCTAAGGTATAGTAGGTAATGACCCTAGCTTCAGGTGTATGTGTACAATTGTGTGTGTGTGTGTGTGTGTTGCTGTTTTCAGAGCTAGTTCTTAAAGTCTGAAAGTTTAGTTCTTTTAAGTTGGTATGATTGAAGGAATGGTATGTCCTAGTTCTCCTGGCCTGTTCCTTAGCCTGTGAACCTCCAGAAACACTCTTATTCACTCTGGAATGAAGATCAGGGTCTCTACTGTTATGGTGAAAATCACCTTTAAAGATTGTTATGATATTAATTTATGGTCACCAAAGAATTTACTTATGAAATTCCTAAATGAAACACTCAAGTCAGAATGGAGTTTATGATGGTTTAATCACAATGGGAGTAAGGAAACAGGACAGGGAGTAAAGGAGAGAGGAGGAAAGGGAAAAGGGTTAACTCAACCTTCTGGCAGAGCCAGAGGGAGTTTTAGGCCCCAAAAGGCCAAGGTAGAGAAGAGAATCAGCCCTTGACTCATGTGACCGATCTGAAGGAAAGCTGACTGTGGGCCTCCTCTCTGCTCCAATTCCTAGCATGACTGCTGCCTAGCTCTGTCCACAGGAAATGAGCGAATTCCAGAGGCTGTTCCCTACCTCACTTCCTGTGCCTCACAAGTGCCAATGGTGGCTCAAGCTTGGCTTAGGACAGCCCAGGTGGGCAGTTAGTTATTTCTGATTTGTCATTGACTAGCACATGCCCGTGTAGTGTGGATGTGCACAATTTTGGGTGCTAGACCAAGCAAGATGGAGATTTTAAAATTCACACTACTCTTTTGTGTTCATGAGTGCTTCTGTTACTTCTGGACCTACATGTGCCACTTGGGCAATAATAGTGATCTTCTCTGGCCTGGACCATAGAGAAGACCCCCTCACCCCACCATTGTGAGTGACCATAAGAATTTACTTCTAACTTAGAACTAGGACAAGTGCTCCTCCTCCTCTGGGGTTAGAAACTTTGGCCCAGGGATCATAATCCAGAACAGTGTATAGGCAATTCAAACCTTTCCTGTACCCAGTGCCAGCAAAGTGCCCCCTATAATCTACTTCCTACCACTTGTCAGACCCCCTTACTGCCTATGCATTGAGATCTCCCAGAACCTGCTGCCTTAAGACCGAGGCAGTGTTGTGCTCTCTGGTTCCATCTCCAGCCAGGAGTGATATATCCTTTTTCCCAGCTGACCTTCTAAGTTGTCGAGGGATTAAAAAAATGCTTTCACTCCAAACTTTTATTGATCTACCTCTCTAAAAATCCAATTTGATGTGTTATTTTAAAGTTTTTGGAGAATTGCACATTGTCTATGGGAGGGGGTGTAGGGAGGGTAGGGAAAAAACATGAATCTTGTAACCATGGAAAAATATTCTAAATTAATTAAATAAAATTTTCAAAAAAAATAAAGTTCTTTGGAGGAAATGTGGGAGAATTCAAGTAAATTCCTCTTATTTAGCCATTCTGGCTCTACCCTATTCCTTATTTATTCATTCATTTTATCTCTCTCCCTCCTCTCCCTTATCTATTGTTCCTATTTTAATTTTTAGGAATTCTTGTTGAGTTTATATCTAATTTGCATTTTTCTTTGAGGCATGTAGAGATTTTCAAATTATTGTTTTCTATGTTTGTCTTGAACTCCTCTTTAATCATGGTAGCACTTTATTGTATTATTTTCTTATTTTTTTACTTGTTAATGGGATTTTATGTTATTGTTGGGTTCTACTCACCTTGGGGAAGTGAAGAGGTAGGCAGGAATGACCCAAGATTTTTCTAATGTCACATCTCAGTTGTAGAGAGGGATATGCAAATTTTCAGTGATTCCCAACTGACGTGATCTGGAGAGAAGTCTAGTCATTATCCACTTGGACTAAGGTTTTCAGTGTTATTAACCCAAATATCGGTCAGTTGGCTTGTATATAGTTGAATTTCAGTAGTCTGTTGTTGGATTCCCTCACTGCTGGCATTCTAGAATGTTCTGAAGGTTTAAAGTGACTGAATTGTTGGATCCCCTTTGGTCTTGATTTCATCTTGTTTTTCTATCTGCAGGCTTATATTCTGAATTAAAGATTACAACTGAATGATAACTCTTCTCCTAGGCTGGCCCTGAAACACATAGCTAAGTTCCTGAATTGTGTGTGTGTGTGTGTGTGTGTGTGCGTGTGTGCATGTTTACTACTCAGCTAGGGCATAATCCTCAGTCAGTGTCACTCATTTTGGCCTGGATTTGTGACTCAGAAGTAGGTAATATGTGACAGAACTTCTAACTTCCATAACTAGTTCAGGGGTTCTCTGGGATCCTTTTCTGACCTGATGCTTTATCAGGTTCCCCTTTCATCATTGATCACTAGAATATTCCCACCTCAACGTGCTCTGGCCTTCACCTCCCCAATATCATATTTCTATGTTTGTCATCATAAGCTTACCTGATCTGGGGAAATGCTTTACTGTAAATTTTTCTTGATTTTCTTGATCAGAATCTTGTTTGGAACATTTTGTATGCTCTTCGAGTAGAGGAGTGCTTAGAGAGGAAGGGACTAAATCACTTTTTTAACTGTCATCTTGACTCTACCTAATTATCAGTACTTTTCAAAAAAAGATGAATGTGTGAATTTTATTGGGCTTGGAGAAGTAAATTTGTCTATGGATTTATTTTAGATATTACTTTTCTAAACTTAGATTTTGCTAAAATGAATCGAAGAGAGATTTTTGTTATAGAATCAGGCTTGCAATTGTTAGACTCTTAAAATCTGTCCATCACACACACACACACACACACACACACACACACACACACACACAAGATATTAATAAAAGAAAGAAAAGTGTTAGGAATAATTTTTTCTTGAAAAAAAAAACATCAAAAAGAAGTTCAATACCTTATGGTTTTCCATGAATAAATCACATCAAAATAAAATGTCTTCTGTTATTAACCTTTAGAAAATGCTTTTTTACACACACGATACATATATATGCTTTTAAAAATGGAATGTAAGAAAATACAAAATAATATCTTCCCATGGATATAATTCCTTAAAATATTCATGAATTGTTAACATTCCTTTTTTCTGTTTTTTTCCCTCTTCTTCTTACTTCTTTTCTTCTTTCTTCCTATGAGCTCACAAGGCCAATATTGTATATAATTTACAAAGATATGACCCAGTGTAAAAATGGAGATGTGAACCCCAGACTTCAATCCCCAGAAGTCCTTGCTAGCTCCCAGAATTCTCTCTAATCTCCCTGAGTCCTCACCTGGGGTGAGAAAAACAAGGGGTATTTAAATTGATTGTACACGAGGCTCTCTCTCAGCTTCTGCTTCTAGGGACAGGTGGCTGTCTACCAGGAAGGCAAGATGTAGGTTGCACGTGCTTTTCCTTATTTTGTATTTTCTTTATTTCTTAATCTTTAATAAACCTTATAAAAATATAATACTTTTAGCAGAGAAACTAATTTTAATTGTAACACTAGGAATCAGGAAAACTTGAGTGCAGGTTCTGCTTTTGACACATTTCATCTATTTGAGTAGTACAGGAATCACTTAACCTTCAGGACCCCCGACAATTCTTTAAAAATACAACTAGCCAGAAGAGTTGTGGATCTTCATTCTTAGAGGGAGTTCCCTAACCTAAAAAAATCCTTACACTCTTAACCCTGATGAAATCACACCTCCCTGAACCATCTCCCTAAACAACTCTCCTCCAATCACAAATAGAAATAATAATAATTAAAGCAAAACATCTGAATTTTTAAATTCTGTAATATCCATCCATCCATCTATCTATCTATCTACCTCTCTGTCTGTCTATCTATCTATCTATCTGTCTGTCTATCTATCTATCTATCTATCTATCTATCTATCTATCTATCTATCTATCTATCTGTCTGTCTGTCTGTCTATCTATCTATCTGTCTATCTATCTATCTATCTATCTATCTATCTATCTATCTATCTATCTGTCTGCCTATCTAATCTATATATCTGGATTATTGTATAGCGAAAATAGCCCTTAAATTGGTATTACAATGAATATGTTCAATTATTAATTCTATGATTTCTAGGGTCCTTTTGCTGTCTAAAACCATGTGACATAGGAAAAGGTTTGGTCTAAGTTAAACTCTTAATGCTACTTGCTGATTAGTTCATCTAAATTTCTGTCATTTTTCAAACTTGACTTTCAAATGCATGAAAACCAGCATATCAAAGCCTGCATATCTCAAATCTTCTTTGATTGAGTTTAAAGGAAACTCAGAGGTCATCTAGTCTAACTTCTTCATTTTGCAGGTGAGGAAACAGACACAGAGAGTGTGTGACATGTCCAAAGTTACAAAGACAGTAAGAAATTAAGAAAGACTTAGAATCTAGGTCCTTTCACACCAAATCTAGATTTCCTTCTAATGAATCATAATACTTCTCTAAGGTATTTTCAGTTGGTTACTTGTTTTTAATATAGTTTTTGCAATGCTGGTCTTATAGCAAAAAAAAAAAAGGACTAGAGTGGAGATAAGGAAGAACTGAGTTCTAGTTCTTAATTTGTCACTAACTTGAAAAAACAGCTCACTTTAAAATTGTAGGTCTTGATTGATATTGATTTAAGGGAGATGTATAGGAAAAGATCTAAGATATCAGGTTTTAAAGGAATTTTTGAGCGGCTTCATAGTATGGGGAGAGAGGGCAATCTGGATTGTAATTCATCTCATTAATTTACTAGCTCTGTCACATTAGCCAATTGATTTCACCTTCCTGGGCCTCAGTCTCCTCATTTGTCAAGTAAAGGGAATGGATTAGATAACCTCCACTCTTGGTCATAGTTGAAAGGCCAAGAAGCAATAATAATTAACCTTGAAAATTTCTTCCAGCACTAAGTCCATAATCCTACAAATCCTTTGAGTTATAAGATCTATTTTCCTAAATTCTCTTAACTTCATGTTGGTGTTATAAATAGACTTCATTCCATTTATAATGAAATTGCCATTGGTTTTGAATTGCTTTGTTTACAGAATTGGCAGTGAGATGTGTCTGATAGTTACAAAACAACCTTTCTCGCCAATATGGGTTTTATCTTGGTGACTATTAATGAGAAATCTAAGGTTGAAAAAATATAAATCATTCTAAAAGTACTCAAAACCTTAGGTATTTTTAAAGACTATATTAATAGCTTCTTTTTTCATACTGATTCTACATAATTAATCATCAATTTATTTATTCATCTATTCATTCTATCACTTATTCTTCCTCTTATATATTCCCCAAACATTTGTTAAGCAGCCACTTTCTGCAAGGTTTGTGAAATTTGAGCAGAATGCAACCATTTCTAAGAATCACCTTCTATTTTTTTCTGTATTCAAATTTGAAACCATTTAGAAACAAAGGAATAGACCACTTTAAAAAATAAAATAAAATAGTAGATATGGTAAAATCTTTTTCTTTTTCCTTCCTCAAAGGATATTAAATATTTATCAGATTTTGTATCTAATGCTTAATATTTTAAAGTTAAGATTTTCATTATTTCTAGCATCATTAATTATAAACATATATATAGGCATATATGTACATATATTCAAATGTATGTTGCATATACATATACATGCTTATACATATATATGCCCATTTACTCAAATAATTAAATCTCTCAAATTCCTCAGGAGTTTCATTATTAATCATTAATACCTCTGGTTTTGTTACCTTATTCCAGTATATTACAGGACATCATTACCCATGTTAAATAAGTGTAGCTTTTTAATTTGTTGCCAGGTGGCAGGTCATTTTTATTCTGGGTTAGATACTTGCAATTACTA